>NC_090839.1:7386911-7698676 GCF_028021215.1 Eschrichtius robustus | reverse complement strand
AATATTTTAGGAATTAAACTTCAGTACCCTTTTTTCTTATCATCTATTTCTTTTTCTAAAAATACCTTTATTGGAGTATAACTGCTTTACAATGGTGTGTTAGTTTCTGCTTTATAACAAAGTGAATCAGCTATACATATATATATATATATATATATATATATATATATATATATACCCCCCCATATCCCCTCCCTCTTGCATCTCCCTCCCACCCTCCCTATCCCACCCCTCTAGGTGGTCACAAAGCACTGAGCTGATCTCCCTGTGCTATGCGGCTGCTTCCCACTAGCCAACTATTTTACATTCGGTACTGTATATATGTCCATGCCACTCTTTCACTTCGTCCCAGCTTCCCCTTCCCCCTCCCTGTGTCCTCAAGTCCATTCTCTACGTCTGCATGTTGATTCCTCTCCTGGCCTTAGGTTCTTCAGAACCATTTTTTTTAGATTCCATATATATGTGTTAGCATACAGTATTTGTTTTTCTCTTTCTGGCTTACTTCATTCTGTATGACAGACTCTAGGTCCATCCACCTCACTACAAATAACTCAATTTCGTTTCTTTTTATGGCTGAGTAATATTCCATTGTATATATGTGCCACATCTTCTTTATCCATTCATCTGTCGATGGACACTTAGGTTGCTTCCATGCCCTGGCTATTGTAAACAGAGCTGCAATGAACATTGTGGTACATGACTGTTTTTGAATTATGGTTTTCTCAGGGTATATGCCCAGTAGTGGGATTGCTGGGTTGTATGGTAGTTCTATTTTTAGTTTTTTAAGGAACCTCCATACATTTCTCCATAGTGGCTGTATCAATTTACATTCCCACCAACAGTGCAAGAGGATTCCCTTGTCTCCACACCCTCTCCAGCATTTACTGTTTGTAGATTTTTTGATGATTGCCATTCTGACGGTGTAAGATGGTATCTCATTGTAGTTTTGATTTGCATTTCTCTAATGATTAATGATGTTGAGCGTTCTTTCATGTGTTTGTTGGCAATCTGTATATCTTCTTTGGAGAAATATCTGTTTAGGTCTTCTGCCCATTTTTGGATTGGGTTGTTTGTTTTTTTGATATTGAGCTGCATGAGCTGCTTGTAAATTTTGGAGATTAATCCTTTGTCAGGTGCTTCATTTGCTAATATTTTCTCCCGTTCTGAGTGTTGTCTTTTCGTCTTGTTTATGGTTTCCTTTGCTGTGCAAAAGCTTTTAAGTTTCATTAGGTCCCATTTGTTTATTTTTGTTTTTATTTCCATTTCTCTAGGAGGTGGGTCAAAAAGGATCTTGCTGTGATTTATGTCATAGAGTGTTCTGCCTATGTTTTCCTCTAAGAGTTTTAAAGTGTCTGGCCTTACATTTAGGTCTTTAATCATTGTGGAGTTTATTTTTGTGTATGGTGTTAGGCAGTGTTCTAATTTCATTATTTTACATGTAGCTGTCCAGTTTTCCCAGCATCACTTATTGAAGAGGCTGTCTTTTCTCCAATGTATATTCTAGCCTCCTTTATCAAAAAATAAGTGACCATATGTGCGTGGGTTTATCTCTGGCTTTGTATCCTGTTCCATCGATCTATATTTCTGTTTTTGTGCCAGTACCATACTGTCTTGATTACTGTAGCTTTGTAGTATAGTCTGAAGTCACAGAGCCTGATTCCCCCAGCTTCATTTTCCTTTCTCAAGATTGCTTTGGCAATCGGGGTCTTTGGTGTTTCCACACAAATTGTGAAATTTTTTATTCTATTTCTGTGAAAAATGCCATTGGTAGATTGATAGGGATTGCATTGAATCTGTAGAATGCATTGGGTAGTATAGTCATTTTCACAATGTTGATTCTTCAGTCCAAGAACATGGTATATCTCTCCATCTGTTTGTATCATCTTTAATTTCTTTCAGCAGTGTCTTATAGTTTTCTGCATACAGGTCTTTTGTCTCTTAGGTAGGTTTATTCCTAGGTATTTTATTCTTTTTGTTGCAGTGGTAAATGGGAGTGTTTCCTTAATTTCACTTTCATATTTTTCATCATTAGTGTATAGGAATGCAAGAGATTTCTGTGCATTAATTTTGTATCCTGCTACTTTCCCAAATTCATTGATTAGCTCTAGTAGTTTTCTGGTAGCATCCTTCGGATTCTCTATGTATAGTATAATGTCATCTGCAAACAGTGACATCTTTACTTCTTCTTTTCCAATTTGGATTCCTTTTATTTCTTTTTCTTCTCTGATTGCTGTGGCTAAAACTTCCAAAACCATGTTGAATAATAGTGGTGAGAGTGGGCAACCTTGTCTTGTTCCTGATCTTAGTGGAAATGGTTTCAGTTTTTCACCATTGAGGATGATGTTGACTGTGGGTTTGTCATATATGGCCATTATTATGTTGAGGTAAGTTCCCTCTATACCTACTTTCTGGAGGGTTTTTGTCATAAATCGGTGTTGAATTCTGTTGAAAGCTTTTTCTGCATCTATTGAGATGATCATATGGTTTTCTTCAATTTTTTAATATGGTGTATCACATTGATTGATTTGCATATATTGAAGAATCCTTGCATTCCTGGGATAAGCCCCACTTGATCATGGTGTATGATCCTTTTAATGTGCCGTTGGATTCTGTTCACTAGTATTTTGTTGAGGATTTTTGCATCTATGTTCATCAGTGATATTGGCCTGTAGTTTTCTTTCTTTGTGACATCTTTGTCTGGTTTTGGTATCAGGGTGATGGCGGCCTCGTAGAATGAGTTTGGGAGTGTTCCTCCCTCTGCTATATTTTGGAAGAGTTTGAGAAGGGTAGGTGTTAGCTCTTCTCTAAATGTTTGATAGAATTCACCTGTGAAGCCATCTGGTCCTGGGCTTTTGTTTGTTGGAAGAGTCTTAATCACAGTTTCAATTTCAGTGCTTGTGATTGGTCTGCTTATATTTTCTATTTCTTCCTGGTTCAGTCTTGGAAGGTTGTGCTTTTCTAAGAATTTGTCCATTTCTTCCAGGTTGTCCATTTTATTGGCATATAGTTGCTTGTAGTAATCCCTCATGATCCTTTGTATTTCTGCAGTGTCAGTTGTTACTTCACCTTTTTCATTTCTAATTCTATTGTTTGAGTCTTCTCCCTTTTTTTATTGATGAGTCTGGCTAATAGTTTATCAATTTTGTTTATCTTCTCAAAGGACCAGCTTTTAGTTTTATTGATCTTTGCTCTTATTTCCTTCATTTCTTTTTCATTTATTTCTGATCTGATCTTTATGATTTCTTTCCTTCTGCTAACTTTTGGGTTTTTGTGTTCTTCTTTCTCTAATTGCTTTAGGTGTAAGGTTAGCTTGTTTATTTGAGATGTTTCTTGTTTCTTAAGGTAGGATTGTATTGCTATAAACTTCCTTCTTAGAACTGCTTTTGCTGCATCCCATAGGTTTTGGGTCGTCGTGTTTTCATTGTCATTTGTTTCTAGGTATTTTTTGATTTTCTCTTTTATTTCTTTAGTGATCTCTTGGTTATTAAGTAGTGTATTGTTTCATCTATTTCATAGATGAAATAAAGTGTCACCCTATAGCTATATTTCTTGAATAATTATTTATGAGAAGATTTTTTTTTAACAGTCTAAAAAGGTAAGGAAATGAACTGCCATCAGAAAAGGCAGAATTTGGGGCAGGTGAACATGATCGATTTTGTAATTTGAGAAAATAATCCAGGTGTTGCTCTGCTGTTTCTTCTCTCACCAGTATTTAACTTCCTTGGTGTCTGGTGCCTTCTTTTGACTTTTAATATCTTTTTGTGTTTTCTACATAGTTTTAAGTGTTCAAAATTATATGAATTTTACAGATATAAGGTAACTCTTTAAAACATCAAGCGTCTTGGTAAAAGTTGCATTATGGGTAGATTGTGTGGATAACTATACAGGTTTAAGATGCGAAAGAAATTAGAGAATTTTTTATCAGCTCCATCACTGGGCACTGGGGAAACTGAAACACTAATGTTTTAATGGATTTTACTAAGGTCAGAGATTACTTTAAAGTTAGAGTCACATTCAGAGCTGTGGTAGTTGGTGGGCAGGGGAAAAGGGACCAGCCATTCATTTCTAATCTCAGTTAGAATGAAATCGCTATTTTATCCCTGCCTGAGAGACCTACATGGTCTAGTTCTTGCCCACCTTTCTGACTCGTCCATCTTTTCCTGAAATGGCTTACTAAACACTACTCACACCTTTTTCTTCTTATTTCTAGAAGATACTAAATTGTGGGGCTAGGATTAGGGTGAGGCAAGTGAAAGTCCGCCCTAAAGTTTTGTCCCTCACTCCCACCCACTCACCTTAAGTTCTCCACCCCATGCCTTAAATTCTGTGCCCCACTAAGGCACTTGCTTCAAGCACAAAAGTTAAGGTAGGGGGACAAATACTTAGTGATTAAGAAAACTAACATTGTAGTGCAATATTTTAAAAAATAAAAATTAATGTAAAAATATCAATGATGAGCACAGTATCAAAAATTTAAATAAAAATCAGTGTTCTACCAAGCCATACTGGAGCCTGAGGCAAAAGGAGAAATAAGCACCCATATACACATTTTTATGTATTGTTTAATCCATTTTTCCCCAAAACCTTAAAGTGGTTAAAATATTGAATAACTGAAAATCAGGTGTGTTAAAACTCATAACATTAATATAGTTTTAGATATATTATTATACAAAGAGCAGAATTTATTTTGATTTTACTTTCCTGGCTTTAATGGAAGTGAAATCATTGATACTATTCTCAACATCTTCTCCTTTATTTATCTTGTTTTTAGCTGAGAGAATTACCATGTTTGACAATTTCTCTTTTCCAAGTGATAATCTTAAATAAATTTAAAAAAAATGTATTCATTTATTTTTGGCTGCACTGGGTCTTTATTGCTGCGCATGGGCTTTCTCTAGTTGCGGCGAGTGGGGGCTACTCTTTGTCGTGGTGCACAGGCTTCTCATTGCGGTGGCTTCTCTTGTTGCAGAGCATGGGCTCTAGGCGCGCGGGCTTCAGCAGTTGTGGCACACGGGCTCAGTAGTTGTGGCTCACAGGCTGTAGAGCGCAGGCTCAGTAGTTGTGGCGCACGGGCTTAGTTGCTCCGCGGCATGTGGGATCTTCCTGGACCAGGGATTGAACCCGTGTTCCCTGCATTGGCAGGCAGATTCTTAACCACTGTGCCACCGGGGAAGTCCCATTATAAATTTTTTATGAAGTGAATTAAAAGCTAATGTGGCCCACATTTCTGGCTAATGTGGAAGAAAGAGCACACCCTTGTCCATCTAGGTTAGGAACAAATTGAGAATAAACTGATGAAATGATGCAGTGTAGATGGAGGTCAAAATATCATTGATTCCTACTGAGCCCAGGTTGGAGGACTTGGCTTGAGTTAAGAAGGTTAATTAAGTTACTAAGGTTAGTAATGAAGATTTATTGATTCTGATTTCTAAAGCTGCATAGATTAAACCCTGCCTGTTGCAGGTGACACTCTATTAGATCAGGATTCCCCCTTCTCCCACCCCCAGTGGGCAGAGCTGCCTCTGGAAAAGCAGAGCACAAGGCTTCTCCCTTAGGGCATGCAGCTTGCTCCCCAGAGGAAGGGTGCAAATGAGTTGAACATAAAAAATTACTCTGCCTAAATTTACCGCTCAGATGTCCCTGTACCTACTCTGGGGCAAAAAGAATTGAGGGTGGAAAGATGCCAGAAATTGCACTAGTTGAGCTGCCTTTGGAGGGAGTAAACAGCCCAAACACATAGCACGTGGGGGATTGGTGCAGCTCCTGGAAAAGAGAGTCTAGGTGAAGCACAATCGAGTAACGCATACATTAGTACAGCATGCACTAAATAGTTGTTCAATGAATGGGTGAAATATGTGAAATTGACAGTCTTAGCCCATGTTAATCAAAGTGACCCAACCTTTGTCTGGTTTGCATTTGGGGCTTTTGTGTAACTGAGACGCTGTAAGTTCCTTCAGCTCTTTTACCATACGTCTTGGTAATATCTTACTTTTTACAGCCAGAACACTCTGTGCCTCCAGTTCTTCACTCTTGTTTGTATATATATCAAGTTTAAGACTTGCTGACTCAGATTTCCTCAGTTTGTTAATACATGCTGGGTGTAAGTTAGGGACTTTGAGAGAATGCACTAACTTCTTAATGAATCCAGAATACCTTGTAGGAAATGTTGGTTCTATTCCAGTGTGACAAATGGCATCCTGGTGGGGTGATAGAGACATTCTTTCCACAATTCCAAAACAACAGTGGAAAAGTTGCAAAGAGGCAGGTAATCAATTGGTCTTTTCTGTTTAATTCCAAATGACTCCTTCTACTCACTACTTACATTCAAAATCCATTTAAATAACCAAGTAATTTTAAATACAGAGTATATCTATTTGCATGTGTGTGTATGTATGTGAGTGTGTATATATAAATATGTGTGTGTATGTATGCATAAAACCTCTCTCAATTCTTTAGAAAATATTAGTGGCAGCTTAGAAGGATATATGTAAAGCAGCAGGATTATAAAAGGAATACAAGACAAAAGGTGAAATAACAACACCCACTATCATCAACACAAAGGAAATGGAGTCAGTAATGAGTTTAATTCAAAAATGCCTATTATCAAATCCCATGCACTTGCTAGGAGGGTAAGCCCCGATTTCTCACAGAAATCTAATATAAAAAGGGAAATTACATACTTTACAGTGCTAAGATAAACTAATTATTATGAAAGGTGCTCACATTCTTGAATTAAAGGGAAGACAAATATCTCATGAGAGTCTTTATATGATCTATATGCAGTACATATTGTTCATAGATACTGCTCTGTTGCTCCCAAAAAACTTTGAAGAATTACTTGGTAAAAATAATGGAACTTATGGGGAAGGTTAGGCAAAGCACTTATAATAATGGAACTTATAAGGTTAGGCAAAGCACTCAAACCATGCAAGTATGTAATCAGAACAACAGTAAAAACAATGCTAATCCTAGAAAAACCAAATATGAGCACAAAGATGTTACTTCTTAATAAAGAAATATTATAGTAAGTATAGGATTTTGTATCTTTCAAAAAAGCAAAGAAATCTCATTAAAAAAGAGTCTAAGGTGGATTGAAGCTGCAAAATTAAATTCATAGATAAAGAAATGCATAAAGAGTGGAAAGAATCATGCAAAAATCATTTCCAAGACAGACCCCCCAAGGTCAATCAAGTGCAATGAATGGGCATCATTTCGTACCCCTCTGCAACTTGCCCTGTGCAGTTGCTTTGGTTTAAGTTGCAACCATGCTATGAATGTTATGCTGACATCATCCTTTATTTACTATTTGCATATGAGCTAATATACATCGCAGAAGCAGGTATTACAGAAGAAGAGACTGTCCTTTTTAATATGACGTATGTGTGGCTGCTTTAGGGCACCAAGTCCACCACCTTTCTAAAACACTTAAGAAACTGTGAATAAACAAAAATCGTGTTTGTTTATACACATATAACTTGTAATTTAAATTACCTTGTTTGTGTTTCGTTGTGTGGTACTCAATTTGCCATTTACGAATCTACATAATAGATATTCCACTAAATGGCAAGTTCACTGATGTTTGGCAATTAGCAAAGTGAGAGTGTTTTTCATAATGGAAGGTACTGTGTTTTCTGGTTTTAAAAAATTCATTGATATGATTTGGCTGTTTCAGACTGAATCCAAATTGGTGAACTAGGTCAGGACTGGATTACTATTTTTCTTAAAAATGGCGCTATTTACATTGGGGCTTTCTGTGTATTTCATACTGCCATACTTATATCACAACATTGTTAAGATAAATAACAAGCTGAATTTCAGCTTGTGTGGTTTATCGTGAGATCTTGGATAATAGTTTAGAATGCAGTAGGTTTTGGCAAGTTTCTCCCTAACAAGTAAAGATTGATCTTCAGGAAAAGTCAAAAAATCAAAGTTACTATATTATATGGGCTGTTGCGTTAACAGCACTTGAAGAAAAATGAAAATGGGTGCCTAGTCTAAATGTAAATGGCGTATCCAATTTGGAAATAAATGACCAAAGGATTGAAGAACTATTGAAATATATGCCTGCCTTACGTTTGGCCATTCAATCCAATTATGAAGTAAGCGCTAAGATTTACTAGTGGCACTTATCACTTTATGACTATGTGGGAGCTCTGTGATATTATTTTTGGGTCCTTTCCCCTTAGAGGGAGAAAATGCACAGCACCCACAGAAATACAAATAGAGAAGTTGGAAAAATTAAACGGAGGATATGATTATCAAGAAGTTGCAAATAACTTGGAATTCTAGCATTTTCCCCTTGGAATTGTTAATGCTGTGATGAGATGCTGCATATGTTAAATTTATAAATCTATGTAAATTTAAGGTTCAGCAAGATTTTTGTTGTCGTTGTTGTTTTCTCTCTTCCTTGAACAAATTTCTCCTGAGAATGTATTTCTCAGATTGCAGAGAAATAGGAATCTGACAATTACTGGCTGACTTTATCAACGTAGACAAATGAGTCATTCAGGAAGTTTTTAATTCTCTTCTGGTTGGATAATTGGGAGTTTGGGAATTGGGGTTTGGAGTTGAGTGAACCCCAGTTAATATATTTTCTGACATATGTCAATTAGGAAAATGATCCTGAGGTGTGACTTTTTCCTGTACATTGAGGAGTGGGGACAAAATTATGACTGAAACCCTAGGTTCTAAAATCTGACCGGCTGACTTCTAATCTTATCTTTATCTCGTTGAAGTTACGTCATTTTAGGAATGTTACTAAATGTATACCAGCCGCAGCTCCCTCTGTAGAATAGGGATGATTCTCATATGAACCTTAAAAGATTGTAGTGAGGATTGGATGAGACAAGGCACGTAACGCCCCTAATAAAGTACCTGGCACAGAGCAAACTCTTGATACATATTAGCTTTCATCATTATCACTATTATTATTACACCAACTGTAGGTCCAGGCTGTGGCAAGATGGATTTATTCTTCTAGGGCAGTCATAGCTACCCTTTTGGAATGCGGGTACTAAAGATAACAAACTATCATCATTTATCTAAAACTTAGGATTTCTTCACCACTTTTTTTGTGTGTATCTGACTGGGTTTCTATTACCCTGCAATCAAGCTCTGAGGGGGGAACAATTTGCATGTGAGCTTCTGTTGCTGAAAACCACTTTAGCAGCAAATTATACATGAAATAGTCATCATCATAATAGGTCAACCAGAAATAGACTCACAGGATATTGAAGAGCATCTCAGAGTTTGCTTAGGTGATGCCATTGTTGTGAATGACACAGGTAAGAATATATGCCTCTTTTGGATGGTTCTAAATAATTGACTGTTCCAGTCGATCAATATAGTAGAATAGCACAATCAAGTGCTATTCTTTTTTAAAATTATTTTTTAATTAAACACTTTTCTTGTCTACGGGTAGTATTGTTTTAGTCTAGATGGAGTTTAGAACTTTACTGTTATTTGATATGCAAAACTCCACCCTTAGTCATAAAAACAGTCCAAGTCACCAAAAGGAAAGTGGCAATTTGGAGACAGATAAGTACCATGTTTCATTCTGACTAATTAAAACAAATCACAGCATGGTGACAAATATTTTAATATTTAAGAATGAATGCATTTAAAAATTATCCTACCTCTGTAATTGGCTGGATTGATCATTATTTTGTTTTAGATAAAAATATGTTCTGGGAGATTTATTGTTAAAAAACAAGCAAATACTAGAAATCACAAGTGCAAGTAAATAAATCTTTGTCAAAAGTAGAGGCATTAAGTAAAAATTCTTTAAATTTTTCTTTGCAAATTGCTCTTAAAAGCCAGAATATGTTTTATTTTTATTTTCAGTACCCTTCGTGGTAGCCAGTTTTATTCTTTTAGCACAGATAATATCTCTCTCTTGAAGATATCATCAATCCTTTCTCTCTTTCTTCCTCTATTAAATTAACGTAGCATTCTCCAATGTGGTTGAACTCAAACGTCTACCATCTTCAGGTGTGGCAGGCATAGTTCTTCAAGTAACATGTATACATTCTCCCATTCTTCCTAACTAACAGAACCGTGGTTTCATTCAGGGTAACAGTGTATGGCTAGATACTCGCTCTTCCCAGTTCCCTGGCAGCTAGGCTCCCTTGACCACATGCCACAGGTCTAGCCACTGACATGTGAGTAGAAGTCTAGAGGATGTTTCTTGGAAATCCTTTGTTTTCCTGAAAGAAAATTACTGAGGCTGGTGAAGGCCCTTTCTTCTTTTTCTTGCTATGATTGCTGATGTAATGAGGATAAAAGCCAACATGCTGAGCATGGCAGCGAAGAAAGAAACAGCCTGCATCCCTGATGACATTATTTAGCAGGAGCTGAATCAATACCAGCAACTACATTATCTCCAGTCTTCTTATTATGTAAGAGAAAAAAGAATTCCCTATTTGTTTAACCCACCGTGCATAAGTTTTTCTGTAACTTGCAGCTAACCTAGCTAGCGACATTCCTACAAACACATTAATCACTGGACATTGCTAGAGAAAGTCAACCTTCGTGACCGGTTTCTATTTTAAATCATGCTTATACAATACATAGGGTCACAGCTTTCAATCCGATTATACTTTCCCGGTAAGGGTAAGTTCTTCTTTTCTTTCTTTCTTTCTTTCTTTTTTTTTTCCTTTTTCATGAACCTTATAGTCACTATCTCCTCGCTACCACCTGAAAAACTCACTTTATTCAGAAAATGTAAGCCCTCAGGAACATTCTCTCTGATCCTCTCCCACATCTACCTGCGGTCTGCATCAATTCTCATCATGTTTAAGCAGGCACAGGAAAAGACGTGCCCTTGCTTTTCTCAAAGGCAGTTCTTCCATTTTTGCTCTGGACGTGCATCACCTCTGCCCTTCACCATGATGTTGCTCCTTTATTGTTTCTTCTTTTTTTTCCTGCATCTTCAATTTATCTGTCACTACTAAGTCATTACAAGGACATGAACTGTTCTAGTAATTTTCATCTTTATAAAAACTTGCCTTCACCCTTCTCCTTCCTTTAGCATCTGACCCATTTTTCTGCTCCCCTTTCTATTCAGACAACTTGAAAACATTTTATAGAGTGTCTCCATTTTCTGAAGTTTGTTTTCAAGCAGGATTACAATCCTGCTGACCTTCCTACTAGGGCACTAAGACCAATCTTCTCCCAATCAACCGCCTCTGTGTAGACAAATCCTTAGGACATAAATCATAAATCCATAAATAAATAGGACAGTATTTTTTTTTAACACATTGACAACATTTGGTGCAGTATACTAATCTTTCTCTGAAATTCTTTCTTTTTTTTTTTTTTTAACACTACATCTTTGCCTTTGCTTACTTCCTAGCTTGCTGCTTCTTTCTGTCTTTTCTCTTTCCAGAACATCTCTAAAATGTTAGAAGCCTCAAGGCTGAGTTTTGGACTGTCTTGCTTATCTATATTTCTCCACAAATAATATCATTCCCCAAATAGTAAAAATGTGTATCTCCTGGTGACCTCTGCTCTGAGTTCCAGACCCATATGTTGAAACACCCATTTGGCATCAAGTGGAAATCTAATGGGCATTTCACATATAACACGTCCAAATGAACTGATGATTCCCTCCTCGAACTCTATTTGGTTCCAAGGTTTCCAGTCTTTTCTGTCTCAGAAAGTAGCACCATCATCACCCAATTATTAAAGCCAGAAACAAGAAAGTCATACTTGACATTTCTCTTTTCTTAACTCTCTATATTCAGTCTATTGGTAAATCCTGTTAGTTCCATCTTCAGAATCTGCCTTGTATACCTGTTTTACTTTTTTCCATTACAGAACATCCATAATAATCCTTTTAAAAGTGAAAGCCTCACGTAAAAGCTAAAATTGAAAAGAATAACAACACCAGTTGGTGGTGAGGCTGTGGGGCACTGAGCTCACACTGTGAGCACAAGTTTTAATTGGTAGAATGACTTTGAAAAGAAGAAGCATTGACTGTTAAAGTTGAAGATGTGCCACAGTTCTATTCCTAGAGGCAGACCATCAAGAATGAGTGTATGCATGCAGCAGAGACACGGACAATGATATTCATATCAGCAATGTTCACAATAGACCCAAAAAAACAACCCAAGGTGCACCCACAGTAGAATGAATACAAACATTAAATGGAGGGATAGGCATGCAATGGAACACTGTAGAGCCATAAAAATGAGTAAGTTACAGCTTCATGTAACAACATGGATGGATTCCCAAAATTATGTTGAACTTGTATCAATAATACTTACCAAAAGAAGCCAGACACAAATTGATAACAAAGAACCTGGAAAGCTGAGCTATAGTGTTTATCAGTTCATACTTAGGTGGGAAAAGTACAAAGAAAAGTAAGAAAATGAGTACTACAAAAGTCAAAATAACAGTTACCCATGGAGGGAGGGGAAGGCAGTTTGGAGTGACAAGGGGTGGGTGGGGGTCCTGGGGTGCTGGAAAGGTTTATTTCTTGCCTTGCACTTGTTTTTAACAATGGCATACCTCATAATAATTAATTAATCTCTGCATTGATGCTTTGTGTACCTTTCTGTGTATGCATTATATTTTAGAAAAAATACAAGTATTAAATATGTAAATAAATTGCCTGGATAACCATTGTGTGTAGAATGAAGTTTAACACCTTCTTGTGTCCGACAAGACTCTGTAGCAGCTGGCTGGACTTCTTTGCAAACTCATCTCACAGTCCTTTGCTGCTTGTTACCCACTCTGAATCTCACCTGCTTTTGGCCAGTTCCTTGGACATACCAAGTACTCTGCTATCTCACAGCCTCTTTACCTGCTGTTCCCTCTTAAAGAAAGCCTTCCCCTGGCTTTTGTTTGGTGAGCTTCATCTCATCCTAAGTCTCAGGTTAAAATGTCATCTCTTCAGAGAAGAAATCCTACATAAAGGGTCTACCTTTTATCCTCTGGCTTACCACCCTGTTTGCTTTCTTCTTTGTACTTAGCACAATGTGTGATTCTTCTGGTGCTACTTACTAATTTGCTGACCACATTCCCAACTATATTGCAGGTCCTAGGAAGTCAGAGACCTTTTGTTTATTTGCTTGTTTGTTTATCATTGTGACCCT
Source organism: Eschrichtius robustus (assembly GCF_028021215.1). NCBI lineage: Eukaryota > Metazoa > Chordata > Mammalia > Artiodactyla > Eschrichtiidae > Eschrichtius > Eschrichtius robustus. The sequence goes on along the minus strand of NC_090839.1, from coordinate 7,685,579 downwards.
GGTGCTTGGCACACAGTATACTTGGCTAAATATCACTGCAGGAAGAAAATCAATAGATTGGATTTTAGGAAGAGATCCTATTTGATGACCTATTTGAGGAATATTAACCATTACATAATTAGACATTTTCTCCTCTGGTTCGTGGAATAGCTCTAAGTAATTAATTTTTTCCCATGTCCTCTTTTCACACAAACACAAAATACCGTACTGAAAATTGACCCCACTTTAAGAGCAAGCGTGCTGTCTCCCAAAGAGATTACATGGAAGAGATAATGCTTCAGTGATTATTAAGTCCTGTTTTGAATGAGACATGGTTAGAGCTAGAAGATGCATCAGAGATCACATAGTGGAGGAGCAGAGAGGTAAGATAGTTTCTCTGTGGTGGGAGATTTGTGGGGAGAGGAGGAGGAGGAAGAGGAAGAGGAGCAAAGAAGAGAAAAAGGAATAGAAGATGAGCTGGAATCACGTCTTGTGTATTTGCCATATGTATATGGGGTGAAGGTGAGGGCTGAAGTTGACTCAGCCAGTGCCAAGCAGTGAGTGACAGAGAGAGAGACTGTCGTGGCTGCCAACTGACTCTGTGTGTGTGTGTGTGTGTGTGTGTATGTGTGTTGTGTGTGTTTCCTATGGACAGTATCTAATTGTATGTGGGATGAGCCCAGTCATTTCTTTCCAGGTTATCCTTTTAAGAAGGCACTAACCAGAACTCCCTTCACTTTTTCACCACAAAGCACCCACAATGGTTTTTATTTGCCTCAAGAAAGGGCCACCATCTGTCCTGTGACTACCTTCAGGTAACTGACATCTGCCTTACCTGTGAAATAGTCAGCACCCAGGAACCACAGTGCCCTAGGACCCTCAGAATCTTGCACATTCAGACACTGCTCTGGCCTCTTTGCCAGGGTGGTTATCTAATTCCCAATCTTCCAGTAGGTTATGAAATCACAGGAGCTTTGTCAATCTATATAAAACATCTGAATGCTAATGAAATGGCCCAGCATGTTAATTAGCCAGTCTTAAAAGCTCAGTTTCTCTTCTCTTCATTTATTTTCAAACAATTGAGCAGCAGCACATTAGGAATGAAATCAGAGTACTAATTAATTCCAATTCAGTAAATTTCCAAATAAGTTCTTCATATTTGTATCCCAGAAATATTTAAAAAGTAATTTCATAATACTAAAATTTACCTCTTTTTCTATTAATCATAATGAAGGAAAAAAACACATTGATGCTGTTCACACATATACTCTAGAGATTTCAATAGAAATGCATTAATTACACTAAGTCAATAAAATATGGTTCTCAAAGAGAACAAAATCATTTCCCCATGTTAATTAGTCGTCAGAATTGGTATCTGGTATAAAATGTCTATAGATTTAAATGGAGAGGATGTCAATTTCATTACAAAATAAGATTATGAAATTAAACTGTCAAATTTTGTAGGACTTGTTTCAGGATGAATAGTGTACTCCAAAATTTATTAAGAAAATGCATTTTTTTGGTAAAAGACAGAAAAATTTATTTGAAAATTCATCATGTTATTTACCCATTCCAAAAATAATTGGGGAGCTTTTGGGAAAAAAAAAATCACTTACATTATATTTTTCTATTTAAATCAGCTTGCAATCAACTGACTAATTTTACTTCTAAAAGAGAGTGTGGAGGATTAAAAATAACTAAATCAAAAGCAATGTATAAGTCAAGATTTGGAGACAGTTTTGAGATTGCTACTTCATTTTATGGTCTTGCAGCTGATGATGGTAGGGTAATCTTTCCAGGGCTTAACAAGCATTCCCAAAGAAACTTACATACTAAGTGCTTCAGAAACAAAATTACTAAAATTGTTGGCTCTTTTCTCTTGTAAACCACATGTTTTTGATTGTTTAATTCCTATTGAGGATCTAAACAGTGGTACATGCATTTTTCTTCATGGTATTATGATATTGTCTTATATTGTTGGCAGGCAACTTGGAAAATACAAAAAACAAGCACACAGAAAAAAACAGCACCCATAAACCTATCACCAGATATTTTGTTATATTTCATGTAGTCTATTTGTCCATGCCAAATTAATGTCCATAACTTTATTGTACATATACATATTTGATTTGATTATATACCTTGTAAATATTAGATTATATCACACTTTAAAAATAATAATCAGCTTTATTGAGATGTAATTTATACGAAATAAAATTTACTTATTTTTAATAATAAACCATTCTTTATTCCTTTAAAGTAGTCCTTTTGATGATGGTTTATTATCTTCTAATATACTACTAAATATTATCTGCCAAGTTTTTATTAGGATTTTCCAACTCACTCATAAATACAGATGCACTTTTATTTTATCTTTGTCAGGTTTTATATAAGAATAGCACTTTTATTTTACCTTTGTCAGGTTTTATATAAGAATTATGTTTAAGTGTGAGTGGAGAATCTTTTTTAAAAATTATGGGATAGCACATATGATGGGGATCAATATTTTGGGGAATAATAAATTGAAACAAAAAAAATAAACTCATGTAGGCCCAGAATTATTGTGTGTGTGTGTATATATGTGCAAATCATGTGTGGATGTGTGTGTGTAAAAACTCAATGAGTAGTACCTGAAAGAGAACAATTTGTTAACTTTCCAAAATCAAGTTTTAATAAATCTGTGTGAATTTTGGTAATTTGTATTATCTTATTAATGATTGAAATCACTATGTTCAAATTTATTAGCACAAAGCTGTGTATTATATTTTTCAATAAATTTTGTAAGACCTTATATGTTCAATTTTACTTCGAATTTAAGTTCCTTTGATTTCTCCAATGCTCTTTTTTGACCAGAAAGAGAAATTCTTTAATGATTGTTTTGCAAGCATTTCTTAAATTTATATGTCATGTTTCTTTATCTAATGCACTAATCAGCCATTATTTTAATTCCTTTTTCTTGTTTTCTTTAGATAGTTCATTGTTTTAAAATTCGTTCTCCATCTATAATAAAACCATTTTATGGTTTTATTATATTATATTCAGAAGCCAGGATATGCTTCTGAATATCCTGTTCATCAAATTTGCAAAATGTTTTTTCTCAGTTATATTTTAAAGATCAGTCCAACGAATTAGCATATACCCTTCACCTATATTCACCAATTGTTAGTCTCTCTCTCTCCTTCTCTCTCTCTCTCTCATTTTTGATTTTTGCTGAACCATTTGTGAGTAATTTGCAGACACCATGATCTAGACCTATGTCATCAGCTTGTATTTGCTAAATAAGAGGACATTCTCTTACACAAATCTAAGTACATTTATCGAATTCAGGAAATTTACCACTGTTTGAATTCCATTATCTAACATACACTCCATATTTAAATATTTAAGATAATGTCTCAAAGCACAAAGTTGTGTATTATATTTTTCTATAGCTTTCTAGATGCACTATTTTTTCTAGCTCCAGGATCTAATCTGGGGTTATATATTTTCTTTAGCCGTTGAGTCTCTTCAGTTTCCTTGAACTGATAACAATTTCTCAGCCTTTCTTTGTTTTTCTTGAAACTGGGAATGTTGAGGAGTACAGATCAGTTGTTTTGTAGAGTTCCCTTAATTTGGATTTTTCTGATTCTTGTGGTGGGATTCAGGTAGTGCATTTTTAGCAAGTAACATGTCCTTCTCAACGTATTACAACAGGAGGTACCTGATGTTAATTTGCTTTTTGATTAGTTTACATTTGCTCACTTCTAGGTAGTGTCTGGCAGATTTCTGCACTATGAAATTACCTCCCCCTCCATTCGTAATTACTAAGTAATCTATGGGAAGATGCTTTAAATTGTCCATAGCAAGAATTTAACCTCCACTGCTGATTTTTGCCTGAATCAATTACTGTTATAGTCCTTGCAAAATAGTGAATGTATAACTCTCTCATTACTTCAACATTTATTAGTGAGGTGAGTATTCTATTGGAAAAAAACAAACAAAAAGCAAAAATCAAAAAACCTTCCTTCCTCCTTCATGAATGTGCATATATATATATATGTGCATGTATGTATACATATATATGTATGTATTTGTACTAGTATAGATGTGTTGGTTCATTTTTATTCCATATGCTAAAATCAACTGCTGTCATTACTTATTGCAATGCTCAAAAATTTTCAGAATTGGCATCAAGCTATTTCTTATGTCCTTTTGGCATGTTCTCATCAGTTTTTTTTAACTGAAGTATTGTTGATTTACAATGTTGTGTTAGTTTCAGGTGTACAGCAAAGTGTTTCAGTTATACATATATATTTTTTTCACATTCTTTTCCGTTATAGTTATTACAAGATATTGAATATATCAATAGTTCCCCATGCTATACAGCAGGTCCTTGTTGTTTATCTATCTCATCAGTTGTTTTAAACACTTTTTTACATCTTGGCACAGAAGGACGTTCAAAAATCACCTTATATTTTCTCTGTCCTAGCCATGGAATCAACCATTTCTGTGTGTACTTATATATACTGAACATGATATGGGCACAAAGTGTTTTTACATATGTATATGTGAAATTATCTGTTCGTACTAATACTTCTAATGCCAGTTCAGAGCCTCAAGAGTCTTCCATGAATCAGGAAGAGAGAAAAGAACAAGACAAAATGAGATCTGCCTTTTTGTTTGGGAAAAGTTGTCATTCATAGGAGCTTCTGTCCACATTTCATGGGACAGAATTGTGATATGTGGGCACATCAAAAAAAGATAAATCTTTGTGTGTGTGTGTGTGTAGATGAATGCAATGCACACTTAAACAAAACTGGAGTTCTGTTAGTTTTATTTTTTTAATTTTAATTAATTAATTAATTAATTTTTGTCCGTGTTGTGTGGCTTGTAAGATGTTAGTTCCCTCACCAGGGTTTGAACCCGGACCCACAGCAGTGAAAGCACCGAGTCTTAACCACTGGACCACCAGGGAATCCCCCCATTCATTTTAAAAAAGGATAGAAATGAACATCAGATTGGCAGCTAGCAATGGTTGCTACACTATGACATATCAACTAGAAGGAAAACATGCAGGTTATTATGCTCTTAATCCTGGAATAACTGCACTGCTTAACTCCTCATGCTTGGAGAGGAGATCATGATCCTTCTTTATTTCCAATTAATACTACACTAACACTTATTTTAAAATTTAAATAAATATAAATACAGTGAAAACTTTGAAAATCTCAACTAAATATTATAGTGTTTATAAGGTAGCTAAAACGATAATTATTTATTATAACATACTCCTTTGCCTGTACAAAGGCTGAGATCTAAATTTTATGTACTTAGCAAGTCCAGAAAGGTGTTTTGGATTGTGTCAGAATGACTTCTGATTCCTAGGTCATCCTAACCCTTGCCCGTATTCATACCCAATTCTCATTTCATTTCTGGTTCTGCCTACCAGCTTTGTTCTGTCTCTTCCCAGCTTTTCCAAACCTTAATTCATCAGCCTCTGAAGCAGACAGTTATGCATAAAAGACACCTATTTTTTTGAAGAACGGCTTAATTCCCAGAAGATCATATGGCTGATCTCAATCTGACCCATGTAACTGCCAGCAAAAGAGATAATATTTCTATGGATAGAAAGAAGTATTTTATGCTTTCCCCTCATGAAATGTCTTACCATATGGCCTCTGAGGGTTACCACTGAATCTGACTTATGAGTTGGAGAATAAGATTAAAAAAACCAATGGGATAACGAGGTTACATGCCAGAGAGCCACTCTTCAATCCGTGCGTGTTGACTTACAAACTGATCCTTGGTGGAACGCCATTTTTCAGTTAGCGAAAAATCACAACAAAGTTTCTTAGTCTGGGGTGAGAAGGAACCAAGAGGAACTTGTCATATTATCTGAAATGACCCATCAATCATGTTCAGTCCCAAGTCATAATTTGTCAAATCCCCTCCCTAAACACATGTATATTGTAAGGAAGGAAACAGTGTGAAATAATGTGAAATGGATGGAAAAGCATTGCTCTGCTTTCTTTTCACTAGAAAAATAATTCCCTGTTGGGATTATTTTTGTTTTAAGAAAATTTTGAAGACATATGTCTCCACTCCAATGTTCAGTTACAATTACTGTATATTCAGCTGTGTACCCCAGAGTCAAACATTGAAACTCTAGTTTGCCTAGACATTTGCCATATATCTAACTAGCTTAGAGGTGACTTCATTAAAGACAGAAAATTTAGATCCACTGCACCATTATAACATTAAAAAAATTGTGACCTTAGACTAGTCCAAGATTTTCTTGGTTTTACTTGCTCAAAGACTCCTTATAAAATAATATTTTCTAAATGCTTAAATTCAATGTAATTTTCATATTCATTGTCACACATGGAAGTGACAATATTCCAGAAGAGTGTTTCCCAAGATGTGTTCTGTGGAACACTGCTTACACCAGATGCTCTGTAGAACTCAAGGATTCTGGAGACGAATACATTTAGGAAATGCTGCAGACCATGTTCCTCAATTGGATATTCTTATTTGCAAAGTTCTAGAGAAGATTTTATGTTTGAATTAATCTAGCATTTGACCCCAGAGCTCTATGATCGTAAAGTATCTATATCCTTTAGGAGTAGTATTTTGCGCAACAGCTTTTGCGAAACACATGTCGAGAATTTAGGTGAAGCACTGAAATTAATCCCACTATAATGTTTTTAAGGCTTGTCATTCCTACCTTGGCTCAAACAGAACAAGTACCTTTCTATAGCTAAATAGCTATCTAAAACATTTAGACATTTAAAAAATAAGAGCCATTGAATTAAAAATTGAGCCATTGAAAAGCTTCAGTAGAATTTTTAAATCATAATTTCTAAGAGTGTCATAAGTGTTCGAAATAAATGTTCCATATCCAATCTTGCCTTCTCAAATGATGACAACAAAGCCTTAAATACCCAGCAAGTTCCATAAACAGAGAGAATGGAGGTTGATAAAGAGGAATGCAAATGTCATTCTCAGCGTTGGCTATAGTGAAGTTTCTCTTTTGTATATTTTTGGACCAGTGATACACAAAGGTCTCAAGGGAACTATCTGGATTTTGAATCTGTTGTAGAGTGACAGACATCTGGGGAGGCTTGGGGTGCCAGATCCCACATTAAATATATCTCAGGACCAAATCTGGCCAAGTCTCCTTTACACCAATAACCACACCCTCCTGATTCTTTGTCGTGGGCCCTCCTACCATCCTTTTAAAATTTCTTCACCCATCATTTGCCCACACAAGCTTAACTGCAATAGTTTCCTCACTGCTGAGGACTCTTCTCAAACACAACCTACATTTTCAGTCCTGCCTCTCCCTTTCACCTGAAGCCATGGCTAAAATATATAGATGCTCCCTAGAGTTAATTGTGTCAAATCCAGACTCCACAATCTCACTTTTATGTGTCCACACTAATTAGCTCTCTCTCTCCCCATACAACTAATCAACCTAATCTCTCATTGTTTTCCCAAACAGACCACCTCAATCTGCTCTATCCACCTCTTGCATATATACTGCCAATTCTTGGCCCCCCAGTGTTTGCAATTGTCCTTTTCTCTACCTCAGATGTTCTACTTACCACTATCATGCCGCTTGGCCCAGTTCAGCAGATGTTGTGTAGTGGAGCCCTGTCTTGTATTCATCCCCTTTCTTTTGATCATAGTGGTCCAGTTTTCTTTTGAGGCAGCCTCTCTTTTTTTATCCTTTTTTCATTATGTTTTAGGAGAGCAGTCAGTCCCCAGTTCAGGAAGTTGTCATGGGATGATACTTGGCCAATAAGAGTCACCATGATTGGTTTGATTTAACATATGATGCTTCTGATCCAATGAGAATTAGCCTCCAGACTCTTTATGGAATTATAGAGAGAGGTAATGTCCCCACCTATCTTTACTCCCCACCTTCAAATAGGCTTTGCTAACCCCACAAAATATAAGGCTACAGCTGCTGGTGAGCAACGTAACACCAAATTAAGACAATCTGTCTAAGAATGAAGCCCTTACAGAGAAAAAGCAAGAGTCAAGAGATGGAGAAATATTTGGATTCTTGTATCCAACTGTGCCCAAAAGTACCCCATGTACTTTTCAGTTACTTGAATCTTGTTCAATTAGGTTTCTGTCATTTGCAGCTGAAGGAGTACAAATTAATCCAAGCATCTACTTTGTAACAGGCCCTATGCTAGTTATTTTCATATCAGCAACTCACCCAAATGCTGTATTTTTAGACTTGACAACAATCCCATGCAGTAAGCATGATTACACATAGTTAGAGACTGAATGTTTCAATGCCTTCGTATACCATTTTTCTCCCTGTGCCTAGCTTTTCTAGTCTTTTCATTAATACATTCTTATATCTTGATTTTAAAATCTGTTTTCCAATATTTTGTTTAACCTTCATATTTATCAGTAACACAAAAAGACACAGATGTGGGAAGGATGAAAAATGTGTTATGTAATGCACACCATCCTACATGGAGATGTTTTTGCTTATGCACTGGCTTATGCATTTTGCTGTGCAAACACATACACACCAGAACCTGATAACACTGTTAGCCTTGAGATGTCATAAGCCTGAGTCTAACCAGGTCAGAGTGTATCACAAATAGAAAACCTACCATGTAAACAATATTGGTCATTTTTAGCCCAGTGGAAGGAGCTGATTTGACATTAGAGACGCAGCTAGTGCCAGTAGAATACAGCACATGAAATCACATTTCTCCTCCTTCATGCCTTATTCAAACCAAGGAAACTCGTTTTATTTTCAATTTGGAAGCAAAAAGGAACAAGGTGCTAATCTTTCAAATGAAGATGGAAATATTTTTCCTACTGACTGACTTTGCAACACTATTTCTAAGTGAACTGTCCTCAGGGAAGCGGCCCAGGATATAATTTTACTATCACATAAAACATTGCATTGTATCTTAGTCGAATATATTTTATACTTAGTTCCCTCTCTGTCTCTCTCTCTGTCTCAGTCTGTCTCTCAGCAGTTTAAATAAAAGGAATTTCTTGAAGTGAAACTTTTAATCTCCGGTGATGCCTGTGCTTTCTCAAACTGATAAATACATGCAACTTAACGGATACCAAATGCTCTTGGGCATTTAGCAGTCCCACCTCCTCCAGGCAAAGAAAACTGCTGGGTGTTATAAAGAAGAGGGGGAAAAAAAGAATAGAAACAAGTATAATAATAAAGAAAAGACTTACCTTTTTTTCTTCCTCAAAGAGATTTTAAAAAAAGCACCTTATGATGAACACTAGCTTACATAAAATAGAGGTGGAAGTGGGGAAAAAGAGAAAATAACTGCCTTCTTTGAAGTCATTTATATTTTATAATATGGGAGAATCATTCATCTGGGTTATTTTTATTTTTTAAGTGAAGAGGGGAGGGAAAAGGAACTTTGATGCAATATATATTAAATAAGATTTTCTTAATTTTTGAAGTTTTGCATAATTTTTTCTTTCCTACTGGAGAAAAACTTGATCTGAGATAAAAGACCCAAATTGCTTTCCTTTCAGACTCACCTTTAATTTATGTTAACTTTCATTGGAACTGAACTATCAGGAATAATGAAATTTGCATTTCCTCTCATCATCCCCATATCTAAGTGTATAATAATTATTATATTACGTTGTCCTACAAATTTCTGTTCCCAGAAGTGATTACTGGATTACTGTCATCTTAAAAGTGTAATTCTAAGCGCGGCGCTTTATTTTTAGAGAAGGAAAATCACTTCTCTATGAAACTACAATATGGGTAGAGATGTGGATGGTGAAATCATATGAAATGCATTATGGAAAGGCTGGACTGTAATAAAGCCAGGGAGGCTTCTTATTCTGAAAAACAGTGGGACGTCCAGCATAGATCAAAGCCTGGGTAATAGCCAACCCATTAATAGAGAAACCCACTGGGACCGGAGCATAACGTAAGCTAACGCGAGGATGCCGCTCAAAGACCCAGTCCCTGTTTCCCGCTGCCTCCAGTAGGAAAAAGTCAAAATGAGCCTTTTTCCTTCATTACCAGATGACATCTGGACTAAACTTAAGAATCCTTCCAGTGTTTAACAAATGTAGTGTGCTCAGTTTATCCCCATTTCTACCTCCTTGAGGACTCAGAACTCATCTGGGGGGAAGGAGTTAACCCCGTTTTGAGTTGGACATTAAATGCGGCGCCTTTTGTCAATGACTTCCTCCACCTGAGTCGACCAAGGGCAGACGATTGCTCTTCTGGTTTCTTTTCATGAGAAGAGTTTAGAGGTCTTGCTTTCTAAAATTGTAAAGCTTTGGGGAGCACAACCCCACAAAATAAGCCCAGATTATTGAAAGGAAAGTATTGATAATTACTTAGGAATTGATCTGCTGCAAAAATTTTCTCTTTTTTTCTACACCATGTTGATTGTAGGAAAGGGTGCAAAACACTTTAAGTCAAGTATCTTAGTGATCACTGTTAAAAGACTCAGAATCCCCATTTCATCAACTTCCAGGGAACAAATATTAATACATGTTACATGTGTGAAGGTCACCATAATTTACCTGGCAAATGACAATATTAATAATAATAGTAATAATAATGACAACAAATATGTTTGGAATATTTACCATGATCTAGGTGTTAGCTGTTAAATATCATCTCCCATGTTTTTCTAACAACTCTAATAGTAGGCCTTCCCATTTTCCTCTTATGTAAGGAAAATGAGGTCTGAAGAGGTTACGTAACCCAAGATCCCACAGCTGGTAAGTGTGGGACATGATTCAAACCCAAGTTGTCTGAAGATAAGTCCTTACAATTAATTCTTAGGTTAATCTGCTTTACAATGTGGTTTTCATTACAAGGAGTAAAAATATCTGTATGGATGTCAGACATTTCAAGGGAATGGAAACTTTCTTCCTGTATTTTCAACTGATGATATATTTTAAACTCTGACCTCCAGAGCTATTTATGAAGGGGGATAGGGGTTGTTCCATTATTTCTTAAAGAATCACCATTCTAATTTCTGGCATTGGACTCAGACACAGTATTTCATTATAATGGGCAGGAATGATGGATCGGTACTCACAGAATTGCTGTTTTCATTGAGAGGGGAAATGGAGTCCCCATTATGATCTTCTGACTACTCTTTGCATTAGAAACGGCCAGGTAAAAAGGTACTAAATTAGAGACAGGGTTGACTTGGAGAGATGGGCTTGCCTGGAAGCTGGAGCGGGACATGTTGTTCAGGTTCATTTTGGCATAATTCTGCTTGGTCTCCCCACACCCTGCTGGGGCTAAGTTTGGTTCAAGGGCAAGGAGAGCCTGATGAACGTAAACATTCCTGTAGCTCGGTAGCTCTTAAACTGGAGCCATGCCTCAGTCACCTGGAGTCTGGTTATTACGGTGGCTGTTCCCCACTCCCAAAGTTTCTGATTCTGTAGATCTGGGCTGGATGCCTAGAATTTGCATTTCTAAAAGGTGATATTAGAGGTTGTTGGTCTGGGACCACACTTTGAGAACCACTGCTGAATGAGATGCTATCTGTCTTGTGCACATAACCCCTTGGATCTCTTAACCATCTTCCTGCTCACCACTTGCCATCACCAAGAACCTGTTCTGTCTGAATACGGGGAGAGCTGGAACCCCACGGGGCCAACCTCAACCCATGGCTGATGGCACTGAGGTCAGGCTGCCTTGTCCTCTTTGCCCCGACTCAGGTGGGACCTGCACTGAGTCCAGATTACCTTGCAGGATTGAGCGAAGTTTCCCTTCCATGGGACTTTGCTTGATATCACCTCATTCTTGGCTCCTTCATTCCCAATTCAGCTTCCTCACTCCTCTACTAGGTTTTTTGCAGGAACACTTTTTTAATCACTTTCCCCCAGATCTCCAGAGAACCCAACCAACCTAAGACCTCAAAGCATCACTTGTTCATGTTAGTTTTTTGGGGTGATGTAAGTCTAGGTATTAAAGGAAGAGACATAGCGAGCGAGAGTTATTCCTTCTCCCCAGCTCAGCCACAGGGATGGGTGGCAGTGGCAGTGGGGGTCCCCATGGGGTACCCAGGGCAATTGAAAAGCTACACATAGACAGGCTGCATCTGCTCTGGCTCCTCCCCACATTTGCCAGTCTGCAAGTGATTCCATTCTTGTGTCAGAATGTGAACTCCTTGGGGATTCTTTTTCACTGTTTTGTTAACTGTTATATATTTAGACCTTAGAAAAGCCCAGCACATAGAAGCCACTGAAATATCTGTTGAATGAATTCATTGTGAGATATCAAATAGTGACAAGTGCTTTAAAAACAGAAGCCATTTTTTTGTGGTGAATGCTCAAGGGTAGGAAAGTTATATCATTGGGGATTTGTATCAAGTGCACATGTGGCCTTTTTCGCTCATCTGTAATCAACTTCAGTGCTATGGTGGGCATCAGAAATGGGATCTAAAACCCTACAATGTGTGACTAAACAAAGCTTACAGCACTGGCTTGTTTTCTCTCTTTTTTTTGCCCTTTGTTAAGCAGTCTCGAACGTGCACCGAAAAACAAGGTTTTGGTTTTTTAACCACTTTGCAATATTTGATACCAAAAATCTAATAGATACATGAACGCCTACTGGGTGCTAAGCACTTCTGAGGTCTGGGAATATGGTAGTTACCAAACAAGAAAGAAGAATCCCTGAGCTCAAGGAGTTTACATTCTGACGCAGAAATGAAACCACTTACAGACTGACCAGTGTGACCTGCATATGTGTGCAGAAGGGGACAAAACTCATTTTAAAGCTCTAGGTAAAAAAAAAAAAAAAAAATCCATTAAAAATGTTTCTTCTTATTTCAAAATAAAGGCAGTTAAAGAAATAAAACTCATTTATTTCCCTCAACATCCCCCCCTCCCCCCAGGGCCTTGGTATTTACTCTTTCCTCTCCTCAAAATGACTTTCCAAACCTTCTCCTGGGTTGCTCCTGCCTTTCATCCTAGTCATCCCTTTGGAAAGCTGTCCCTACCCACCAGCCCTGCATCGGGGAATCTCTCCCCACGCCAGCACCCATATCCACACACACTCCCTCTCTTTCACACTAACCTGTGCATTTTTCTGCAAAGCACTTATCACTGTCTGAAGTTATGTGTTATTTATTTGGTCATTGGTTTATTCTGAGTGTTCGTCTTATTAATTGCTAGGGGTTCAGTTGTGGTACTCAATAAATAATGATATGCAGCAAAATGGATTTAAAATTTGAAAAAGATGATGTATATTAACTTTTTTGAAGTTAATGCTTTTGCACCCAATTATTTTATGATTGTTTTTTGGTATGAATCACTCCTTTCTCTGTACATGGACAGGGCCATCTGTTCATTTACAGTTGTAATTGTATCCACAGATGGTTGTTAAATTATAGACATGACCAAGAAGACATGGCAGAACTTGTTACCGTCCTTTGCCAATGGCCTTTTTAGCGTTCATTTTAGAGACTGGACCAGTTATTCAGCTTAGAAGCCCCCAAATACATCAGATTAATTGTCTACTGTGTTTCAAAGCAGATTTGTTATGCCGTGGAGGTTTTCCTTCCGAATGTGAATTGTCTTGGAGCTCTGAGGAAACCTGCATGTCCCCTGTGCCATCAGGGCAAGGTATCTTGATGCCAAGTGCTAGAGATTATAAAAGAGTATTTCTGGAAAAGAAATTTATGTGTTCAATATACACACCATGGCTGTGCTGCATACCTGCAGTTTCAGAAAATTCATTTGACCCTTTTTTTCACAGAATGGTTCCTCAAGCACATCACAGATTTTGGTCAAATTGTTTTTCACTGCCAATCAGATGGACGATAGGAATCAGATTAGGTGGTTTGTCCAATTTTTGGCATCCTGTATGTTTGCAATAGAAATCATGCCAGGCTAGACTTAGAATAGAATTTGCCATCTGTGATACATGTCCACCAATTATTTTTATTTAATTTGGAGTTGTCATCACTTGTAATAAATGGGAGGGCATCACAAAAATTTTTTTTTTTTTTATAAGAGAAATTACTTTATTTATTTATTTATTTTTTTACACACACACACTGTATTTTATTTTTACAAGAGATAAATAGACTGACACCAAGCATTGTACATGGATGACCACAACAAAAGCAACAATGATTGCAATTACCAAACATGAAACACACTCATACTATGTCATAATATTGACATTCAGTCCAGTAATCCTCCACTGTAACAGCTCCTTTACTTTGCAGTGAAAATTGATTTGTATATTCTTTGCCTCTGAGTCCTTGCATCACAAAATTTTTAAACCTAATGGGGAGTTTAAAATACTTTGGCTTTATCTTACACATGGTAGTGTATTTATGTCAACCCTAATCTCCCAGTTCATCCCACCCTCCCCTTCCCACCCCCCCCGCCCCCACCCCCACCCCCGCCACCACCCCCGCCACCATGTCCACACGTCTGTCCTCTACATCTGCGTCTCTATTCCTGCCCTGGAAATAGGTTCATCTATACTATTTTCCTAGATTTCACATACATGCGTTAATATACAATATTTGTTTTTCTCCATCTGACTTTCTTCACTCTGTATGACAGACTACCATGTGTAAAATAGCTAGCTAGTGGGAACCTGCAGTATAGCACAGGGAGCTCAACTCAGTGCTCTGTGGTGACCTAGATGGGCAGGATGGGGGGGCGGGATGGGAGGGAGGTCCAGGAGGGAGGGGGTATATGTCTACATATAGTTGATTCACTTTATTATACAGCAGAAACTAACACAACACTGTAAAACAATTATACTCCAATAAAACATGATTAAAATATACTTTGGCTTTATCAAAAAATGCACACTGCTTAATGGAAGTTTTGGTTGGTGGGCAGGTCATGGACATCTGTCGCTTTTTCCTGCTCACATTCTATTTCCTATTCTAGAGCATCCCTTCAGTTTTTTCTTGTAGGCCCCCCTGTCCCCACTCCCACTCCATGTGCTCCAGGTGTGACTGACTCTAGTACTCTCTCCTCAATCTCAAGGGGTGGGTCCATGACCAAGGCTGGACAATCAGCATGTTCTAATCCAGACCTACAACATTTGGTTCAGGGATGGACAAGTACCTCAGTCTGATCCAGTGAGTCTAAATTTCACGGTGTTTGCAGAAGCTACTAAGAAAAAAACATGCCCATTGTATTAGACTTAGAGCTGTGAGGGTGTAAGTCTGGAGCATTAGTAGCCATAAGATAGAAGGAACTGGCTTGAAAGCAAATACAACAGAACAGAAAGGAGAATTAAAGATGGGGAGAGAGGGAGTGAGAATAAGAAAATGTGAGATAAACTTCTGATAAAAGCGTTTGAATTATCTACCCACACTGAATGGGAGCCCCACCCTCCTAGCCTCTTTCAATTATTTCATTTTTACTTTTGCTTAATCTAGTTTGACTTATATTCCTGTCATTTGAACCTCCCAAATTGCTAACTGGTAGATCTGAACACGCAAAACCCAAAGATAGCTATGTCATTCTTTAGACGTTTGGCGTGAGTTTGTCCTAGAATTCATGAGTCCCAGAGACCCAGAGTTTTTAGTTTAATTGCACACTCTGTAGGATCAGTTTATGAATACAGTTTGTTATAGCTAAGCATGTCCATACTTCCTAAAGAAGATTCTAGGAGCCACATTTGCCAAGAGCTTTGTGACATTTCTTGTTCGAAGATGGGGTGAAACCAATATCAGGGAAGCTCAAACCAAAAAGGAGTTTGTATTTTCACGTGCATTTCCAATTTATTTCTAGTCGAACTCTGAAGGAGAGAAGAGGCAGATCACCATATAATCTATCCAACTTCAATTTCAAAAGATGCTGCTGCTGATCAAAGGATACCTGTGAGTAGCACATTTCCATAAAACGAACTTTGACAACTTTCCCCTAAACGTGTGTCTTACTTTAGCTTTTGATTTGAAAGGAAAAATGGAGGTTGGCCGGAAAGATAAATGAAAGTGATACTGACAGTGTTCGGGGCTGCAAACCGTCTGTATCTTAGAACTTCCGTAGTTTTCGAAGGCAGGCCTTCACCTAATATTTTTAATCTGGCATGTTCACCACTTCTCAAATCCATGGTTTCTCTAGAAGAGCCTTTATATTTCCCCCGAGTGATGAATGTCTCAAAGGAAAGCCCCGTCTGCCCCATCCCCAATTTAATCTCAGAGAGGTCAAGGGGGCCGATCTCATTGTCTGGGGATCCTTTATATATCTACAAAAATACACAGAATGTTCTTAGACGTGATTACCTAGAATTCCACATGACTATATGATTCAGATAAGAGTCTTGAGAGGCACTGGGTTGAGCAATCCACAAGATCAATATTTTTTTTTTTAATTAATTAATTTATTTATTTATTTTTGCTGTGTTGGGTCTTCGTTTCTGTGCGAGGGCTTTCTCTAGTTGTGGCAAGCGGGGGCCTCTCTTCATCGCGGTGCACGGGCCTCCCACCGTCGCGGCCTCTCTTGCCGTGGAGCACAGGCTCCAGACGCGCAGGCTCAGTAATTGTGGCTCACGGGCCCAGTTGCTCCGTGGCATGTGGGATCTTCCCAGACCAGGGCTCAAACCCGTGTCCCCTGCATTGGCAGGCAGATTCTCAACCGCTGCGCCACCAGGGAAGCAATCCACAAGATCAATATTTTTATACCGACACCAAGGTTTGCCTTCCTTTTATTAAGATAACACTCCAAATAGTAGCATATTAATTTCTTATTCTTTTAGAAATAGATCTCGATTACTTCCTTGACATCACCTGAAAGATATTCTTGGTTAGCTGGCTTATTATCTGTCACTTTCTCTCTGAAGTTCACAGCAAATTTGTCTTGATCATGTGAAAAGTCTGACTAGTTTGGGATCCAGCTCACAGAGACACTGCAGTTGCAAAGCCGGTCAGGACTACCATCATAACTTTAAAGATAAAATAAAATAAACAAATGGGCAGTGAATCAAATATAATTTTAATTTTTGAATAGTTTACATCTGGCCTGGTATTGAGCGAATTGTAAGTTATTTATGGTAAATTTGCTCAGTAAATATTAAGCATTAGTTACACATCATAGAATCTATCTTGTAGTACTTCAAATCAGTTTATTAACTTTAAATTTCCCACTTTTTGACACCTCTCCAAAATTCGGAACTTCTATTCTCTGAGGCTAAGTTCAGCTAACATATAGAATTGATTAAAGTGACTGATCCCAAACCTTAACTCCTCCAAGGGTATAATAATTCTAATAGAAACTAGTGAACCCAAATGAATATACAATATTTATGTATTCATTTCATTACTGGGTGTTTTAGTCATTTAAAGCTGGTCTTGCTCCAGAAGGGATTTAATACAGAGCTTCCAATAGAAAGGATAGACACCTTCTAGAATACATTGCCTGTCTATTGTTCACCTGCCCACCCCACTTGTATTGTCTATCTATCACTGCGTGTTGAAATATAGCAGCTTAGCACAACAAACGGGCATTGTTACACAGTTTCTCTGGGTCAGGAATCTAGGCACAGCTTTGCTGCCTGTCTCTCCTTCAGTGCCTCATAAGGCAGTAATCAAGGTGTCAGTTGGGGCTACAGATTTCTCAAGGCTGGACTAGGAGAGGATGTGCTTCCAAGTTCACGTACTTGGCAGGTCTTTGAAAATTCGTCACCAAGCTGACTCTTGTGGCTTTTGGCAGGTCCCAAGTTCTCTTTTGTCTGTTAGCTGGAGTCATCCATTCCAGCCATGTGAGCCTCTTCACAGGGCTACCCACACTATGGAAACTTGTTTTCCCCAGAGACAGGGCTCAGAGAGGGATGGAAGTCACCGTCTTTCAGGAAGCTGGTTTTTGCAGTGGCATCCCATAACTTTTTCCATGCTGTATTTGTTAGAAGTGAATCAGCAGGTCCAGTCCGCACTGGAGACAAGAGAATTACACAAGGATGTGAAGGCCAGGAGATGGGAGATGCCTGGGGACTGTTTTAGAGGCTGCCGACCCCACGCGCTAGTGAGAGATGAGCCTTGGAATCAGACAGGCCTGAGTTTTGTTCAACATCTAATGCTGATTAGCTATGTGATTTGGTCGAGTTTCTTAGCATTTCTCAGCTGTAGTTTCCTCACGTATTAAACATGGACACAAAAATTGTTTCCTCCTAAGCTTGTAATAGTAATTTTGTGCGGTAGTAACATCACACCAGAAGCCCCTTGCACAATGCCTAGTACATAGTAAGGGCTCAGTAAAAAATATTTTTGTCCTGCTTCTCTCTTTTCCTTAAAGTCACATAGCGTCTGACAACCTTCTAACCTTGCTAGGTCTTCTGCATCCCGTTAGTGAGAGCATAGATGCTTTGGTAATCCTGTCCAAGTTTGAATCCAGGTTTTCCCACTTCCACACTGTGTGAACAAGGGCAAATTCATGTCTTTAAGACACAGTTTCCCCAATTATTAAATGGGAAAAGTAAGGATTAAATAAAATAAAATGTGTAATTGGTTTAGCATTTGCCTGGCAGATGATAACTGATCAATATGTGGCAACTCCTATTTACATTAAAATTATTATTTGGTGAAAACTATTAAAGAAATCAGCCATTATTACGATAAGTGTGGACCTTTGCCAAAGAATATTGAAAACATGCTTTGAGAAACTCACTCACACCCAGGATTTCTTTCATTCTTCTCTGTCCCTCCCCAGTGTGCTGGTTCAGAAAGTGCTCTCTGTGGAGCACAGGGGTCCTTTTAAGAAAGCAATAATTTGACTAATTTGTGGGGAAAACATGGATGGGGAAACCAGACTTGGACCACAAACCATAAACATATACGATAAGCCAAGAGGCAAAGGGAAGCAGAGAGAAATAGTGATTGCTCCCCAGGGAAATACAACGAGAACAGAGGAAGGAAATAATGAACAGAAAAGATTGTTCAAGATCACACAGCACTGTAGAGACCCTTGTGGGCTGGCCGGCGAGAGACTGCATTGAAAAGCTGTCCACTCTTCTTGGTAATCCCTAATTCTTTTTGAACTTTATGCCACTGTAGGATGAAAAAAAACAAAACCCACCTCTGCCATGGTGACACTGTTCAGTTCCTATCCTCTGAGAAAAAGAATGTGAAATAGTGATTTGGAAAAAAAAGTTGTAAATTATGTTCCTGGTTTCTTGTTTCATTCTTCTCCTCTCCACATTCTGACCCCTCAACCTTTTGCCCCATCCCATCTAAATGCTACCTACAAAAACATGCTTGTCTTAGAAAACACACTGATAAATTCACGTGCATCGTGAAAACAATTTTCCCACTTGTGGTACCCTGTCAGGCTTCTCCAAGATCGGGACGAGACCTCGTGGTGCTCTGAAAATGGACTCGGTTAAACTGCCCTGTTTCAACCCATCTCCTGTAATGATCACCTGGAAGCCAGTCTGGAATTTTCAGGCCAATGATTCCTAGCCTGTGTCTGTCTTCGCTCAGGCTTGGTGACCAGGATGGGGTCATCTTTTGATTACCCAAGTTCACTGTCCCCTTATACACAGCAGGGGCTGAGCTATTGAAAATGGCGCTCAGGAGGAAAGAGAGAGACAAAAGTGGATTTCTGTCAACCACACCAGGGAATCACCTTAAACGCAGAAAAATGTGGGTTAAGGTAGACTCTCAGGATAGTCTGTTAGTGACTTGCATGTTTACTGTACATCACACAACTCTGGGCACCGTGGTGGGTACGAGCAGGCACGCAATATATTGCTGTGCCTGAGTGAGCTTGTTTCTTTGAGTCTGTTTCTCAATGTGGAGCTTCTGAATTGAATCAAGAAGGGTAATTACTGATTCCATCCCACTCATCCTTCCCTGTGTATGGAGCTAGCTTTGAACTCTCAGCAACTGCATAAAATAAAAATGGAGGCAGTAGAGGAGAGGTGGTTCACACACAGCCTCAGGAGTCAGACTGTGGGTTTAAAACTGGCTCTTCCACTCCCTGGAAGTGGAGCCTTGGGTAAATTTCCCCATTGTTCTGTGCCTTCGTTGTCTCATCTGTAATATGTGCATGCTAGCCAAAGAGCTGTGAGATTCATGTTTCAATCAAGCAGAAAGAACACTGCCTATTCATATTATTCTATAATTCTTTATTGTTCCATAAGAAAGGTCCAATCAACGTTACTTTCTGCTTTGTTTGGAACTTGAACCACAAATTTCATTTTGTGCCATCAATAAACACTTCAAAAGAGTTTCTCCTTAGATATCATGAGCCTTTGGCAGAATTGAGTTTTAAAAATTGTTGGATTGTTTTTGGCATTTACAGCTATTTCCTGAACATTCTGATATTAATATATTTGGACTTGTTTCTGTCATAGTGAATTTTTTTTTACATTGCCCTGGTCCCAATTTTTATAAGCTTCTACTTTTTCCAAAATGTTCCATTATTCCTTTATGTTATTATTCCAATGCTTTTTGTGTCTTGCATACTGGAAATTATATATTCTGTTCCTATTCTAAATTTAATATCATAAATCCCTTGCAAGTAACTAAAGGAATTTAAAATATTTAAACTCTGATTACAACCTCACAAAAATATGCCTTTGGTCAGTATATTATTTTCATCATTTAATCCAATAAATTAGACATTATTATTATTCAATATTGACAGTGTTTGTTTAGCTATACACATCTTTGTCCATTTTTCCATTAATTATTTTCGCACCTCAGCTCTGCCTTCTGGGAGATAATTTAAAGCATAGTAAAGTATTTTAAAGTATACTCTTTAACATTTCCTATGATAGAAGCCTGTTTATTGTAAAAGTTCCTTATTTTTGTTTACATAAAAATGATTTTATTTCAACTTCTCGAAATATAATTTCAATGGTATGAGCTATCCCAGTGGAGAGTTAGTTTCTTTCAGTTCTTCATTAGATTCTTGTTGCTGTAGAGAAGCTGTCAGAATAATTCTTTCCTTGACTTGGATCTGTCTTTTTACTCTGACTGCTAATAAGATCTTCTCCCCATCTTTTAGTCTTCTCCAGGTTCACTACATTGTGTCTATGTGGGATTTCTTTCTATTTATTTTGCTCTGATATCTTTCATTGGTTCAGGAATATAGTGAATATTTTTCAAAATATTTTTACATAACTTCCCTCTATCTTTTTGGGACTCTGATTAAATGTACGTTAGACTCTCATTCTCTCCTCCACATCTCTTAACCTCTATTTCATAATGTTCACCTGTAGCCTGCATTTTGAGTAATTATTTCAGATTTTCCTGTTCAATAATTCCTTTTTTTCAGTTATGCCTAATTTGCTGTGTACCACTGCTTTTCTCCTCAACTTTAATCTTTTTTTTTCAATTTTTAAAAACATGATTTTCTTCCTTTCCCTTCTGAATCTGCTTAACTATGTTTGATACTCTTATGAATGTCCCTTGTCTTTCTGTTATTCCATATCTTTACTTTTTTGCTTTTTGCAAAGTTATTGTTATGGTATGTTTCATAATTCTATTAAGTGATACTCTTGGAGGCTGAATTTGCTGTCTATTTCTTGGACTCACATTTATTCTCGTGGTTTGTTCCTTTTCATATTTTGTCATCTTTGATTGTAAACTCATGCATATTTGATCTTAAACTGTGGGAAACTTTGGGCGTAAATTGAGGATGTATTTTTCCATAGAGGATTAACATTTTTTCTTAACAGAAAATAGGACTCTTTACTCAGGTGAGACTTTAAAAACAAACAGACAAATCCTTTCAGGGTCCCCAGCTTAATTATGAAGTTTTGTATGTGGTTTTATCACATTGCTCTTGGCCAAATGCCCCATCATGGCATTTATGTTCACATTTTTCCCACAGTGCCCTCTGCATGTCTTTACTTTTGGCTTCAGTTTATGGTTTTTGTTCTATGAGAATATGTAACCGCACTGCTGAGAGGAGCCTCCATGATCTTTCCAGTCAACACAACTCTAGTTCCTCGTTTTGTTTTGTTTGTTTTTCTCTCTCTGCTTTCAATTTCAAAACCTGAAAATGGTAAGAGAGTCAAGGAAAAAATTGAAATTAATTTATGCTAAAGTGAATATGGCTAATAACTTAAACATCTGCTACTCACCCATTATTTGTTCATCCAGGCTTTTGGTAAATATTGGCTGAGTATCTCCTTTGTAGCAGGCGCTAACCTGGGTGCAAGATGCACAGTGGCAAACAAAACAGATGTGGCCTGTTGTATAGAAAGATGGATCACAAGCCATAAGCTAAAAGAGTGTTCCTTCAGGAAATGGGGAAGGTTTAATTTGCAATTTCATTATGTAAAGAATTCCTACTGTGCCTGTAAGTAATAATCTCCACCATTTGTGCAGAATTTTGTGGTATAGAGACAAGGTCCTATAATGTTATTTTGAAGAAAGGCCATAAGTAATGGCCATAAGAATTAGAACATCTGGCCACATCTACCACTTTCTAGCTCTGAGATCTTTAGTCCATCCCTTTATCTCTCTGGTTCTCTTTTCATATCTAAACAATGAAGATAAAAATACCTATTTTACAGGGTTGCTGCAAGAATAGAATTAGATAAATAATGTGGTGTTATGTGATAACATGCAAAGGTATATGATATCCCTTTATTTTTTCCCCAGAGTTGTTCACATGTATGAGAATTTTACATTTAAGTAGTTGGGTCTAACCCACCTCTACCATCTCTGGCAAACCATAGCGAGAATATCATATGCTTTCATTGTAACAGTCACAGTGACTCAGAAATCTTATCTTCTTATCAGAACCGTCTGATCCACTTGAATTTTCAAATTGAATAAAGAAATGAGAGGGGGCTTTAAAGATAAATGGACAAAGTGTAGGTAATCTAAGACAAAGAAATAATCATTGATACGTGATTTTTACCATCTCCATTTCTTCCTGCAAACAAAACAGTAGCAAGAAAAACAAAATAAAAGAATTAATTCAACATAAGCAACAACATGGAATAACACGTTGCTTAAAAAAGACAGCTAAGCAGTATAGAGGAAAAAATATAAATAAGATCCAGGTTTTTGTTTTTTCTTTTTAAATTTCCAACACCTAGCTTAGTATCTGGCATGTCATAGGCACACAAAATTTGCTTATTGAGTAGAGTTAGAAGTGAAGCAAATGGAAACCATTTCCAGTGAACATCTTTTATTTTACTTTATTTTGAAAATTAGTTTTTGCTTTTTAAGGCGTCAGTTTAACACGCAATTTTGTTAAGAGCCTGGGCTTTGCATTGGGATACCTCTTAGGTGAAACATTGGTGTGTGAGTTAGTACAAGTGATTTCCTATCTCTAAGTCTTTGTTTCCCCCTCAGTAGCTATACAAATGGTACCTCCTCATACACCTGTGAATTGAAGAGAGATAATCCTATATCAAGCAGACTCTCTTGGTCTTCTTGTCTTTCTTCTTTATTTACCACCAGCATCACCACAGTTATCATCACCATTGTTACTAATACCATATTTTCTATAATTAATAACTCTTTTCTCTTTGTGTATAAATAGTCAGGTATTTGACTATGATAGTATTTAACTATGAGTGAGAATCTTTTTCTTAAGTATTCAAATTTTTGTGAACAAAGAAAAAGACACCTAGGATGGATTTTCCCTAAGAGTAAAGAGTGAAGAATAAAGATATGTCAGTTCTGTACCCTGGAATAGTTAGAAAGGCAGCAGTGCCCAATATCATTACTGTGGTTGAAGCCCCAAATCATTATGCTTGAGGAAAAACAGATAACATGCTTTAAGCCAATTTTCAAATTTTGTTTCATTGACTAGGGAACAGAAGAGCTAAGATTAAGAGATGGTTTTTTTTTTTTCCCTAGGCCATGTTAGGAAGGGAGAGGAGAGAGATGAAGCTGTTAAGAAGAAGAAAACCTTTGGGGAAAAAGACATTTTTATGAGGAATTCAATAATATATTTTTGCCTTGTTGTATATATTGTAATTTTTTTCCCTGCCTCCTCACAAAATCTTTAGTAAAATACTCATTTCTGGCACCTTATAGATTCTTATACACCTTGGTCCCATTAATTTCCCTGTCCTTCCTATAATACTTTAATAAAGACTATAAGAATCTGGCAACGTTTTAAAGTTAAGGCAATTTAAAATAATGTTAAGAATGAGAATATAATGAACTTGCAAGGGGAGGGGACGGAAAGGGGAGGTGGAACCCTGGAGAATTCAGAGAATCCTCGTGCTCAAAGGAAATAAAACTCTGATGCCAGAATCCTAATAATGTTCTAGTAGAACCACCAAACTCTCAGCCTGAAATTTTAGTGTTAAAAGGCTGTGTTTGCCTCCTCTCATCCCTCTATCCTCCCATGCCCAACCTAAAATGCATTTCAAGACATTATCAGACATTATTTCTTACATCTATTACTTCATTGTATTTAAAAACTATCATTAAAAAAAAATTTAAAAATATAAATAAATAAATAAATAAAAACTATTATTATCCCCATACTATAGATGAGAAAAGAAACTGGGTCTTAGAGAAGATAAGTAATTTTCCCAAATGTAGAGCTGGGATTCCAGCCAGGCCACTCAATTCCAAACCCCTTAAATACCATATTTTAGTGTTTCTGGGTTTCTCCATTCAAACATAAAGGGAAAAGGATGAATTTTAAAGCAAACAGAAGAGAGGGATTTTTAATGCCTAAGGTAAAGGAGTAGGCACAAATGTCTGACGAGTTTATAGTATGACTTTGTGGAAATAGATGTAATTTGAAATGCAATTAAAAGAACCCGTGAATGAAATGAGAAGAGAATGGGAAATGATACCTTCTGCAGAACACCAGTTGTGCAAAACAATGTGACGGATAAATGCCCATCTGATAAAGAGATTTTAATTAAACTAAATAATTTATTATCCATTATACTTCAGTGAATTAAAAAGAATATAATCTAAGATGTTTTATTTCTCTGTAACAGGACTGTATACCATAAATTCAGCACACTGTGTGTTCTCAAGCGAGAAAATGTCCAGATTAATAAAATGTAGGAGCGATAATAATTAATTTCTGTTATATTTTAACCCTTGGCACATTCATCCAAATACTTTCCCCCAGGCAGAGCTAGACGCTGCTTTTTCATGGAAGGAGACTGCATGAAAACAAGTTATTTATGGGGAAATTTAAAAAATTAAATATGGCCTGTTAACATAATTAATTCGATGAGAGATATGAACTCTGTGTTTCATGTATATGCATATGCACACTCCCTTATATATATGAGATTACCGGTACATAATTCATATATATATATGTGTGTGGCTATATATACATATAGCCACACACATATTATTCACATATTTATGTAGATAAATGAACATATATAAATATATAGACTCAACAAAGCCTCATATGCTATTTCAGTTTTATCCACCTTTATTTTTTAAATGCTTAAATATTTGTAATTGTTAGATATTAAATAAAAGGCATATACAAAAAAAGACGTAAGTGAAATGTGAAAGGTTAATTAAAAGAAAACAAATACTGAAATTTTTCTTCCTAATTTCTCTCCTTGCCATTCCTCTCCATAAAGAAAACCATTATTAATAATTTCTTGGGATTCATTCAGAAAAAACAATGTTCAAGCCGGTATATAGTGCTATATGTATTCTTATTTCTGTATATTCTTTTAAATGCTCATAAATGAGGTCATACCACATATATTGTTTTGAGCCTTGCTTTTTTCACTTAAAACTTTCCCACATCAACACCCATAAAATACAGCTTGTTCTTTTTAACAACTTATTATTTCCTAGGAATATAAACTCTATATATGTCTTCTGTTGATGAATACTTTATTTTAAATAATTTCCCAGATATTTGTTGTTAAAACAGTGCTATGCAGCACATCCTTATGAGACTTATTAATAATAATTTCAAGCAGTAGAATTTTTGGTAAGATATGGGCATTTGAAATTTTAATCATTATTGCCAACTTGCCATCCAGAAAGTGTTTACCAATTTATACCCACTGACACTATTTTCCTATACCTTAACCAATACTGGGTATATCATCACTATTTAACAAGACAATTATTTAATCAAGCCGAGTATTGCAAACATTTATAAGAATATTCACAGCAGTTTTTCTTTAAAAAGAAAGCCACTTTTATGTACTTGAAAGAAAAAAAAATTTGAGAAGTTGATTTTCAGAGTTTTTCAGGATTATAGGATTCTTGTGTGTATAAGCATAAACACAAAGTGTAATTAATTAGTATCCCAGCTAGATAAATGGCTAATGGGAGAAAAGATCATTTTAAAATGTATTTAAAGCATTCTTTTCTAATAATGGAAACCACTCTAGGTCATTATTAAAATAGAGAAAATACAAAAAAAAGCACAGCAAAAGTGAGAAACATTCATAATTCTATCTTTAGGGGTGTATATTTTTGAAAGAATGAAACTATATCCTTTCCTTGCTTCATAATTTTTTTTCTTTTTTTTCACACACACTGTATTTTATTTTTACAAGAGATAGACTGGCACCAAGCATTGTACATGGATGACCACAACAAAAGCAACAATGATTGCAATTACCATACATGAAACACACTCATACTATGTCATAATACTGACATTCAGTCCAGTAATCCTCCACTGTAACAGCTCCTTTACTTTGCAGTGAAAATTGATTTGTATATTCTTTGCCTCTGAGTCCTTGTGGGATTTTTTCTTTTTTTTAAATTCAAACAGAAACATAACTTTTTATATATCTTTCATTTTTCTTTTTCCCTGTGTCAGACCCTATCTATCTGTCTATCTATCTAGGCAAACAAGAGACACATAACACACATAACACACATTCATGTATGTGTGTGTGTGCGTTTATATATATATATATATATATATATATATATATATATATATATATATATATAAAACATACATTTACATAGATTAAAGGATAAGTAAGATAGTAAGATCTGATTTTTCTTTTGAATCATCATTTCCAGGTGTACTCTGTTTCTTCTGCTTAATATAGACACCCAAATCTTCAAGTTGTATCTTTAAATCCAATTCAGGTAAAATGAGGGGTAACACGGTTACTTCTGAGATGTGGACTTTGTGTCCCTTCTTCCTCGGCCTTTATTTTAGGAGCATGCTCTTCTCCAGCTCTTGCTAACTACTCATCAGGAGTACTAGGGCATCTTCATGAAAGAAAAGAGGATCTGCTCAAATAAGAATCCCACAAAGCATGCCTATTTATGTCAGTTAATATGGCTTTTCCTAGCTTATAAACATGTACAGTGATATTCCTTAAAATGCAGCACCTGCCTTTTGACTCCAGTTCCCTCTCTGTTCCTTGCCTGATAGTAGATACATTATAAAGAAGGATTTTGGAACTCTTTATGTTTATTTCCTCGCTTCTCTACACAATTTCAACTTCTTTCTATTCATTTCACAATTGCGTGACTGTCATTATAATGAAACCAGTTTAACCTCTGTTCTAAAGTCTTTTGCTTCACTTTTTTCAAAATGTCCTGCTCTGGGAAGCTAGTCTTAGAAAATTCTCAAGACTATTTCCAAGATAACCTGCTGGTTTGACCTGCCACATTTGTTGTTAAATATAAGGTAGAAATACCCTTCCCTACTGAGAGGGAACTAGAGGAAGGGTAACTATTTCACATTTCTTTATGATAAGTTGCCTTTTAAATTTGTAATATGGGAGTTGGAACAATGCATAGGTAGGAACAGAGGACGTGCAGGTGAGTGGTAAAATATGTCATTTGTAAACAGGAACGATTATTTCTGAGGAGTAAATAAGAGCGTGTGCCCTCATAGATGTTATAGTAACAGACTGACAGATGGCACAGTTGCAGAAAGGAGCTTTGCTACTGGAGAATCTGGGTCACATGATTCCCATGCTTATGGGCCCCCCGCCCTTTTTCCAACTCACAGATGTAAGGATAGAGGTGAGCGAAGAGGGTCTGTGTTCTGTCTTGTTTACTTCATCCCTTGGTTGCTCAGAAAGTCAGAGAGTTTACTTCAAAGACTGAAGATGCAAACATGAGGGCTTCTAACTTCCACGTTTGGAGAACAGATTACACCATCAACGTGCAATCTATTCAGAATCTTTGCAAACATGGATTTAGGCTTAGAGGGTAAGATATATGAAAAAGATACCAAAATTTAACTTAGATTTGTTTTGCTTTACTTTTCATCTTAATATAAAAAATAAGTTGTATATGAATGCAATTTTGTCATTAAGATTCAAATATTGCTGTATATGGACATAGACAAACATGTGCTCTAACATCCAAAGTCCACACTTCTGAACTCTCCCCTCCACCCCAAGTAACCACTGTTAATGTCTCTGAAGTGCCTGTCACTCTTCTTTTATGCATATACACGGAGGAAGGAGATTGAGATACACACACATATATCATACATGGGATTACATTATAAACAATTCTCTGCAACCTGTTTTGTCTTGAAAATCTGTTCAAGTTAGTACCTATAGGTCAATCTTACCAGTTGCAAAAGCTCTGTGGAGTTCTGGAGGACAGGCATACTGTAATTGTTTAACCATGTCTCTGTAAATGGACATTTAGGCTGTTTCCAGCGTTTCACTATTTTAAATGGTGCTGTAATAATAACTGTGTGCCTTGAGACAAGTCACTTCATATCTGTGTGTCCAGTTTCCTTGTCTGTGCCATGAGGATATAGCAGTGCCTACTTCAAACATTCATAATAACATCTGCATTTAATGCTCAGAAATGTTATTTTTTATTCCCATGATGCAGATGATGATCCCTCTTTGCACACCTGTGCTATATGCCTTAGGAGTGATTTTTAGAGGCAGTTTTGTTGTGGGAAGAATTTGCAAACAGATTTTGTTAGTTACTGCCACATTGCTTCCAAAAGGGCTTTACTGTTTACCGTGGCTCATTTGTATCAGAATAGCTGGTTTACACATATTTGCTAATGCTGAACATTTTCAATCATTTTTTTTTTTTTTGCCAACTTGTTGGTAAAACATCTCAATTGTTGCTTTATTTTATATTATTTTAATTATATATAAAATAGGTTTTTTTTTTCTTTTTTTACATTTTCAATTTCTTCAGTGAATAAATATTAAATCAGTGTCAGGTAGCGAGTAGATGCTTGGAAGTGGACCCTTCAGAAACTTGGAAAGATGGAAATAGGGCTGTTATTCCAGAGCACATGTGCCCTAGCTGTCTTCCACCAGATGAGGATGAGGGCTTGTTTTATTTGCCAGAAGTACCAGGAAAGCTGAAATTAGTAGAAATCTTTTTCTGGACTCTCTTATCTATTCAGTTGATGTATTTGTCTATTCCTTCACCAATATTACACTGCTTGCTTTAATATTACTTTATAAAATGTGAGGAGGTCTGAGAAGAATGAGTCTTCCTCTATTCTTTCTACTTTTCAAATTATACTTACTGTTTTTTTAAAATTTTTGACTTTGCAATCAGCTTAAAATGTTCAAAAACTAGTCTATTGTGATGTTTATTGGAATAACTTTGAATATATAGTTTGGTGAGATAACTGATATTGATAAAATAGTGATCTATCTCACATAAACACATGGATTTTCTTTCTGCTTATTCAGGTATCTTCTTAGTAAAGTTTTATAGTTTTCTTCTCATTCGTATAGCACAGTACAGTGCTTGCTAGACTTTATATATGTATTAATATATTTATTTTACTAAGGCAATTGTTTTCTTTGCCTTTTCTAATTGTTTATTGCCGAAGTGTGCAAAAATTTACAGAGGTTGTATATTAGCTCACCTTACTGAGCTCATTAATTGGAATAATCTTTCAATTATTTCTTTTATGTCAAATTAGACAAACATTTCATCTGCAAAAGTGATACCTTTGCCTTTTATTTTTCAAGTTTTATCTTTTATTCATTTTTCTTCCCTTATTGCACTTACTTTATTTTTTTTAATAGATGTTTTTTGGAGTATAATTGCTTCACAATACTGTGTTAGTTTCTGTTGTACAACAAAGTGAATCAGCCATATGCATACATACATCCCCATATCCCCTTCCTCTTGAGCGTTCCTCCCACCCTCCCTATCCCACCCCTCTAGGTCATCGCAAAGCACTGAGTTGATCTCCCTATGCTATGCTGCTGCTTCCCACTAACTAACTATTTTACATTTGGTAGTGTATATATGTCAGTGCTACTCTCACTTCACCCCAGCTTCCCCCTCCCACCCTGTGTCCTCAAGTCCATTCTCTATGTTTACATCTTTATTCCTGCCCTGCTACTAGGTTCATCAGTACCATTTCTTTTTTTTTTTAAGATTCCATATATATGCATTAGCATACAGTATTTGTTTTTCTCTTTCTGACTTACTTCACTTTGTATGACAGACTCTAGGTCCGTCCACTTCACTGCAAATAACTCAATTTCATTTCTTTTTATGGCTGAGTAATATTCCATTGTATATGTGTGCCACATCTTCTTTATCCATTCATCTGTCGATGGACACTTAGGTTGCTTCCAAGTCCTGGCTATTGTAAATAGAGCTGCAATGAACATTGTGGTACATGACTCTTTTTGAATTATGGTTCAGGGTATATACTCAGGGTATATGCCCAGTAGTGGGATTGCTGGGTCATATCATAGTTCTATTTTTAGTTTTTTAAGGAACCTCCATACTGTTCTCCATAGTGGTTGTATCATTTTACATTCCTACCAACAGTGCAGGAGGGTTCCCTTTTCACCACACCCTTTCCAGCATTTATTGTTTTTAGATTTTTTGAAAATGGCCATTCTGACTCGTGTGAGGTGATACCTCACTGTAGTTTTGATTTACATTTCTCTAATAATTAGTGATGTTGAGCATCTTTTCATGTGCCTCTTGACCATCTGTATGTCTTGATTGGTGAAATGTCTATTTAGGTCTTCTGCCAACTTTTTATTGGATTGTTTGTTTTTTTGATATTGAGATCCATGAGCTGTTTGTATATTTTGGAGATTAATCCTTTGTTGTTTCATTTGCAAATATTTTCTCCCATTCTGAGGGTTGTCTTTTCATCTTGTTTATGGTTTCCTTTGTTTTGCAAAACCTTTTAAGTTTCATTAGGTCCCATTTGTTTATTTTTGGTTTATTTTCATTAGTCTAGGAGGTGGGTCAAAAAAGATCTTGCTGTGGTTTATGTCAAAGAGTGTTTTTCCTATGTTTTCCTCTAAGAATTTTATAGGGTCTGCTCTTTATAGGGTCTGGTGTCAGTTGTGATTTTTCTTGAATCATTTCTGATTTTACTGATTTGCGTCCTCTCCCTTTTTTTCTTGATGAGTCTGGCTAAGGGTTTATCAATTTTGTTTATCATCTCAAAGAACCAGCTTTTAGTTTTATTGATCTTTGCTATTGTTTTCTTCATTTCTATTTCATTTAATTCTGCTGAGATATTTATGATTTCTTTCCTTCTATTGACTTTGCATTTTCTTTGTTTTTTCCCTAGTTGCTTTAGGTGTAGTGTTCGATTGTTTATTTGAGATTTTTCTTGTTTCTTGAGGTGAGGTTGAATTGTATAAACTTCCCTCTCAGAACTGCTTTTGCTGTGTCCCATAGGTTTTGGGTCGTCATGTTTTCATTGTCATTTGTTTCTATGTATATTTTTATTTCTTCTTTGATTTCTTCAGTGACCTCTTGGTTATTTAGTAGCGCACTTTTTAGCCTCTATGTATTTTTTACATTTTTTTTTCCTGTAATTGATTTCCAATCTCATAGTGTTGTGGTCAGAAAAGACGCTTGATACAATTTCAATTAAATTTTCTGAGACTTGATTTGTGAACCAAGATGTGATCTATCCTGGAGAATGTTCCATGAGCACTTGAGAAGAAAGTGTATTCTGCCACTTTCAGGTGGAATGTTCTATAAATATCAATTAAATCTATCTGTTCTATTGTGTCATTTAAAGCTTGTGTTTCCTTGTTTATTTTCTGTTTGGATGATTTGTCCATTGGTTTAAGTGGGATGTTAAAGTCCCCTACTATTATTGTGTTACTGTCAATTTCCCCTTTCATGGTTGTTAGCATTTGCCTTATGTATTGAAGTGCTCCTATGTTGGGTACATAAATATTTATAATTGTTATATCTTCTTCTTGGATTGATCCCTTGATCATTAGGTAGTGTCCTTCCTTATCTCTTGTAACAGTCTTTATTTTAATGTCTATTTTATCTGATACGAGTATTGCTACTCCAGCTTTTTTTGATTTCCATTTGCATGGAATATCTTTTTCCATCCCCTCACTTTCAGTCTGTATGTGTCCTAGGTCTGAAGTGGGTCTCTTGTAGACAGCATATATATGGGTCTTGTTTTTGTATCCATTCAGCCAGTCTGCATCTTTTGGTTGGGGCATTTAATCTATTTACATTCAAGGTTGTTATCGATATGTATATTCCTATTACCATTTTCTTAATTGTTTTGGGTTTGTTTTTGTGGGTCTTTTTCTTCTCTTGTGTTTCCCACCTAGAAAAGTTTCTTTAGGATTTGTTGTAAAGCTGGTTTGGTGATGCTGAATTCTCTTAGCTTTTGCTTGTCTGAAAAGCTTGATTTCTCCATCGAATCTGAATGAGATCCTTGCTGGGTAGAGTAATCTTGATTGTAGGTTTTTCTCTTTCATCACTTTAAGTATATCCTGCCACTCCCTTCTGGCCTGCAGAGTTTCTGCTGAAAAATCAGCTGATAAACTTATGGGGATTCCTTTGTATGTCATTTTTTGTTTTTCCCTTGCTGTTTTTAATATTTTTTCTTTGCATTAAATTTTTGTTAGTTTGATTAATATGTGTCTTGCTGTGTTTCTCCTAGGGTTTATCCTGTATGGCACTCTCTGCGCTTCCTGGACTTGGGTGACTATTTCCTTTCCCATGTTAAGGAAGTTTTCCAGTATAATCTCTTCAAATATTTTCTCAGACCCTTTCTTTTTCTCTTCTTCTTCTGGGATCCCTATAATTTGAACTTTGGTGCATTTAGTGTTGTCCCAGAGGTCTCTGAGATTGTCTTCAATTCTTTTCATTGTTTTTTGTTTATTCTGCTCCTCGGCAGTTATTTCCACCAGTTTGTCTTCCAGATCACTTGTTCGTTCTTCTGCCTCAGTTTTTCTGTTTGATTCCTTCTAGTGTATGCTTCATTTCAGTTATTGTGTTGTTCATCTCTGTTTGTTCTTTAGTTCTTCTAGATCTTTGTTAAACATTTCTTGTATTTTCTCAATCCGTGCCTCCATTCTATTTCTGAGATTCTTGATCATCTTTACTATCATTACTCTGCATTCTTTTTCAGGTAGATTTCCTATTTCCTCTTCATTTATTTGGTCTTGTAGGTTTTTACCTTGCTCCTTCATCTGTGATGTATTTTTTTTGCTGTCTCATTTTTTTTTTTTTTTTTTGATGAGTGGGATTGTGTTCCTGTCGTACTGGTTTTTGGCCTGAGGCTTCCAACACTGGAGTTTGTAAGCTATTGGGTAGAGCTGAGTCTTGCTGCTGAGATGAGGAACTCCGTGAGACCTCACTCTGATGAATATTCCCTGGGGTCTGAGGTTCTCTGTTAGTCCAATGGTTCAGACTCAGAGCTCCCACCACAGGAGCTTCGGCCCAACCCCCAGCAGTTTGCTTGGGTTCCTCCCATCTCCTTGGGCCTCAAGGTCCCCCACCAGCATCCAGCAGGCACCCTAGTTGTGGGGAGACACGAACTCTCCATCTTCCCACACCACCATCTTGACTCTGTCCCTTGCACTTACTTTAGACCTTTGAAAAAACTGATTATCTTGAAATATAACACATATAGGCAAAATCTATGTAACTAAGGCTCTGGCTAATAAGCCCAATGAGTTCCAGCATCTGAGACCCAAATATGCCTGTCCCCAATAGCTAGCTCTTTCTGTCTCCCAAAGGATGACCATTATCATGACCTTTATGTAGTGGCATGCTGATAAATGTTTAACAACCCTTTCTCCAGGAAAAAAAAAAGAAAACCTAAAAGCAAACACTCATATGAGCAGTGTTTGCTGATATCCATAATATAAATATTCCACCATTGCTCATTTCAGGCTAGAAACACAGACTAGGGGTGAGATGCTCCAAGCAGCTCTCATGATGTAGCCTAGGCTGTCGCCAGCACACCACTACATTTATGGTAATGGCTTCCTTTCAGTTATTCATGCTTTTACTGCTTAAGTATACACTCCTAAAAACCCAAAGTTTAGTTGAGTCCTCTTTCCTTTACGAAAATTAGAATAATTTTTTTGCTTAATATTATATGCATGTTATTTCATCAGTGCTGTCTTGAGTAACTATTGTATGATCACTTTCATGGCTATATATAGTACCAGAGTGCAATGACATCTCAATTCACTTGGACATTTGAATTGTTTCTAGTTTGAGGCTGTTAAAAATAATAATGAACATTCTCTTGGGGCTATACTTCTGACTGGTATTTCTAAATAGTAGGATAAGTGTATTTTCAGCTTTAATGGAGGATGCAAAATTATTCTACATATTTATGTTTAATGTATGCAACTTGACATCTTTGGAGATAAGTATACGCCTGTGGAACCATTACCACTATCAATGACATACACATCACCTATGAAAGTTTCCTCCCTCCCTCTTTATTTATTTACTTCTTTGTGATAAGAATACTTAACGTAAGATCTACCCTCTTAGAGAATTATTAAGAACACAGGACAGTATTATTAACTATAGGCACTATGGTGTACAGTAGACTTATCCATTTTGCTTAACTGAAACTTTGTACCCTGTCAGTCTATTTTGTATTAGGCTTTATAGAGATTATATAATGATAGTTCATTGTGTTTTAAAGTTCACTTCCTGATTACTAATTGTATATATATTTTTTCTTTTCTTTTCTTTCTTTTTTTTGGCCATTTGGAGTCCCTCTGTTTTTGAACTGCCTGTTACTCTCTTCCATGTTTCTACTGGGTTGTCTTCTTACTTATTGGTTTGTAGGAGGTATTTTTCACATAACCTGGATATGAGCCCTTTGCCCCTTAAACAAATTGACAATAACTTTTCCTTCTGAATAGCTTGACTTTTAAATGCTATGCCTTTTCATGAATTACATTCTTAACTTTCCCTTAACAGTTCGTGCTTGTATTCCTTTTAATAAATCTATTCTCAATCAAAACAGGAAAACTCTCAGTGAAATCTGACTCTGAAGTATGGGAAATTAGTGGTATGTGACTAGTGGATTTCAAAATTGTTATGGATTAGTAACTACTATTTATTTACCAGTATTCCCCATTTTCAATGGGAATATATATTGTTATTTTGTTGTGTCACATCATTGTATTTTGGGTGTGTGAGACACAGATACTTTTTTAGTTAACAGATCTCTGGATCAAGAGAATCTGCACCTATGGAAATTCATTTATATCTGTACTGAATTTAGATGACATCCTGGACTTAAAGATTGAGCCTGAACCTGATTCTGTAATAGAGATGAGCCTATTGGAAGTTCTGGGTATTAGTATATTTTGTTTGTGGGAAGAATGTGAATAATTTTTGGTCAGAGGGATTACTGTGTTAGACTGTTTAATGTCCATAAATTCCTCCTGAGTTTCTATGCAATGTGATCTTGCTACTCCTCTATCCAAAGTCATCCTTTTGTCCATAATCTTGACTTGGAGTTTGGTCATGTGACATGATTTGGCAAATGAGCTACCAGTAAATTTGACACAGATACAATGTTTTGTACATTAGGGCTTGTCCTCTTGCAAGCCAGCTGTTGTGTAACAAAGCCTATGCTATTTGTTGGTGAAGACATGTGGAGAAGAGGTGCTGGGGAATGAGGAACCTCCTGGAGGAGGGCCCGAGTTTCTAGCTGATAGCCATCATCAACTGGCAGACATAGTAGTGATGCCAAGCTTCCTGCTGAACACAGGCAGTGAGAAACCCCAGAAGATGCTGTGTGGAATAAAATAAACACACAGCTGTGCTCATCCAAAACATAGTCATGAAATAATGCATTATTTTTGTTTTAAGTCACTAATTTTGGATTGATCTGTTACACAGCAGTAGCTACTGATACATGTACCATTTTTGAAATAAAGAAGACTCTATCATTGACTAATAATTCTCTTTAAGCAATTAACAAATTGATTTCAATTCAAAACAACCTTCCAAGGAATGTTTGGCACTCAAGAAAATTTTTCTGAAGTCCATCTGAAAGAATGGACATTGGAGAATGTCCATATGTGAAAACTAATAACCTATAAGTGTATTACACAAAGTTGTGCTGATGTTCAGTCTAATCATATGTATAAATCTGTATTTATGTCCTAAAACATATAAAACTTGAAACACTTTTTGATTTCAAAAATGTACCATAAAAGCTTTACAGACAAGCAAAAGTTAAGAGAATTCAGCACCACCAAACCAGCTTTATAACAAATGCTAAAGGAACTTCTTTAGGCAGGAAACACAAGAGAAGGAAAAGACCTACAATAGCAAACCCAAAACAATTAAGAAAATGGTAATAGGGACGTACATATTGATAATAACCTTAA
This sequence comes from Eschrichtius robustus, assembly GCF_028021215.1. Classification (NCBI taxonomy): domain Eukaryota; kingdom Metazoa; phylum Chordata; class Mammalia; order Artiodactyla; family Eschrichtiidae; genus Eschrichtius; species Eschrichtius robustus. The sequence goes on along the minus strand of NC_090839.1, from coordinate 7,649,146 downwards.
ATGTAAATGGATTAAATGCTCCAGCCAAAAGACATAGACTGGCTGAATGGATACAAAAACAAGACCTGTATATATGCTATCTACAAGAGACCCACTTCAGACCTAGGGAAACATACAGACTGAAAGTGAGGGGATGGAGAAAGATATTCCATGCAAATGGAACTCAAAAGAAAACTGGAGTAGCAATTCTCATATCAGACAAAGTAGACTTTAAAATAAAGACTATTACAAGAGACAAAGGAGGACACTACATAATGATCAAAGGATCAATCCAAGACAAAGATATAACAATTGTAAATATTTATGCACCCGACATAGGAGCACCTCAATACATAAGGCAAATGCTAACAGCCATAAAAGGGGAAATCGACAGTAACACAATAATAGTAGTGAACTTTAACACCCCACTTTCACCAATGGACAGATCATCTAAAATGAAAATAAATAAGGAAACACAAGCTTTAAATGACACGTTAAACAAGATGGACTTAATTGATATTTATAGGACATTCCATCCAAAAACAACAGAATACACTTTCTTCTCAAGTGCTCATGGAATATTCTCCAGAATAGACCATATCTTGGGTCACAAATCAAGCCTTGGTAAACTTAAGAAAATTGAAATCATATCACGTATCTTTTCTGACCACAACGCTATGAAACTAGATATCAATTACAGGAAAAAAATCTGTAAAAAATACAAACACGGGGCTTCCCTGGTGGCGCAGTGGTTGAGAATCTGCCTGCCAATGCAGGGGACACGGGTTTGAGCCCTGGTCTGGGAAGATCCCACATGCCGCGGAGCAACTAGGCCCGTGAGCCGCAACTACTGAGCCTGTGCGTCTGGAGCTTGTGCTCTGCAACAAGAGAGGCCGCGACAGTGAAAGGCCCGCGCACCGCGATGAAGAGTGGCCCACACTTGCCGCAACTAGAGAAAGCCCTTGCACAGAAACGAAGACCCAACACAGCCAAAAATAAATATAAATGAATAAATAAAAATTAAAAAAAAAAACAAACACATGGAGGCTAAACAATACACTACTAAATAACCAAGAGATCACTGAAGAAATCAAAGAAGAAATCAAAAAATACCTAGAAACAAATGAGAATGAAAACATGACGACCCAAAACCTATGGGATGCAGCAAAAGCAGTTCTAAGAGGGAAGTTTATAGCAATACAGTCCTACCTCAAGAAACAAGAAACATCTCAGATAAACAACCTAACCTTACACCTAAAGCAATTAGAGACAGCAGGACAAAAAACCCCACAAAATTAGCAGAAGGAAAGAAATCATAAAGATCAGATCAGTAATAAATGAAAAAGAAATGAAGGAAACAATAGCAAAGATCAATAAAACTAAAAGCTGGTTCTTTGAGACGATAAAAAAAATTGATAAACCATTAGCCAGACTCATCAAGAAAAAAAGGGAGAAGACTCAAATCAATAGAGTAAGAAATGAAAAAGGAGAAGTAACAATTGACACTGCAGAGATACAAAGGATCATGAGGGATCACTACAAGCAACTATATGCCAATAAAATGGACAACCTGGAAGAAATGGACAAATTCTTAGAAAAGCACAACCTTCCAAGACTGAACCAGGAAGAAATAGAAAATATAAACAGACCAATCACAAGCACTGAAATTGAAACTGTGATTTAAAATCTTCCAACAAACAAAAGCCCAGGACCAGGTGGCTTCACAGGCAAATTCTATCAAACATTTAGAGAAGAGATAACACCCATCATTCTCAAACTCTTCCAAAATATAGCAGAGGGAGGAACACTCCCAAACTCATTCTACGAGGCCGCCATCACCCCGATACCAAAACCAGACAAAGATGTCACAAAAAAAGAAAACTACAGGCCAATATCACTGATGAACATAGATGCAAAAATCCTCAACAAAATACTAGCAAACAGAATCCAACAGCACGTTAAAAAGATCATACACCATGATCAAGTGGGTTTTATCCCAGGAATGCAAGGATTCTTCAATATACGAAAATCAATTAATGTGATACACCATATTAACAAATTGAAGGAGAAAAACCATATGATCATCTCAATAGATGCAGAAAAAGCTTTTGACAAAATTCAACACCCATTTATGATAAAAACCCTCCAGAAGGTAGGTATAGTGGGAACTTACCTCAACATAATAAAGGCCATATATGACAAACCCACAGCCAACATTGTTCTCAACGGTGAATAATTGAAAACCTTTCCATTAAGATCAGGAACAAGACAAGGTTGTGCACTCTCAGTACTATTATTCGACATAGTTTTGAAAGTTTTAGCCACAGCAATCAGGGAAGAAAAAGAAATAAAAGGAATCCAAATCAGAAAAGAGGAAGTAAAATTGTCACTGTTTCCAGATGACATAATACTATACATAGGGAATCCTAAAGATGCTACCAGAAAACTACTAGAGCTAATCAATGAATTTGGCAAAGTTGCAGGATACAAAATGAATGCACAGAAATCTCTTGCATTCCTATGCACTAATGATGAAAAATCTGAAAGAGAAATTAAGGAAACACTCCCATTTACCATTCTAACAAAAAGAATAACACACCTAGGAATAAACCTACCTAAGGAGACAAACGACCTGTATGCAGAAAACTATAAGACACTGATGAAAGAAATTAAAGATGATACAAACAGGTGGAGAGATATACCATGTTCTTGGACTGAAGAATCAACATTGTGAAAATGACTATACTACCCAATGCATTCTACAGATTCAGTGCAATCCCTATCAATCTACCAATGGCATTTTTCACAGAAATAGAACAAAAAATTTCACAGTTTGTGTGGAAACACAAAAGACCCCAATTACCAAAGCAGTCTTGAGAAAGGAAAACGGAGCTGGAGGAATCAGGCTCCCTGACTTCAGACTATACTACAAAGCTACAGTAATCAAGACAGTATGGTACTGGCACAAAAACAGAAATAAAGATCAATGGAACAGGATAGAAAGCCCAGAGATAAACCCACGAACATATGGTCACCTTGTTTTTAATAAAGGAGGCTAGAATATACAGTGGAGAAAAGACAGCCTCTTCAATAAGTGGTGCTGGGAAAACTGGACAGCTACATGTAAAAGAATGAAATTAGAACACTCCTTAACACCATACACAAAAATAAACTCAAAATGGATTAAAGACCTAAATGTAAGGCCAGACACTATAAAACTCTTAGAGGAAAACATAGGCAGAACACTCCATGACATAAATTACAGCAGGGTCCTTTTTGACCCACCTCCTAGAGAAATGGAAATAAAAACAAAAATAAACAAATGGGACCTAATGAAACTTAAAAGCTTTTGCACAGCAAAGGAAACCATAAACAAGACGAAAAGACAACCCTCAGAATGGGAGAAAATATTTGCAAATGAAGCAACTGACAAAGGATTAATCACCAAAATATACAAGCAGCTCATGCAGCTCAATACCAAAAAAACGAACAACCCAATCCAAAAACAGGCAGAAGACCTAAATAGACATTTCTCCAAAGAAGATATACAGATTGCCAACAAACACAAGAAAGGATGCTCAACATCACTAATCATTAGAGAAATGCAAATCAAAACTACAATAAGGTATCACCTCACACCGGTCAGCATAGCCATTATCAAAAGGTCTACAAACAATAAGTGCTGGAGAGGGTGTGGAGAAAAGGGAACCTTCTTGCACTGTTGGTGGCAATGTAAATTGATACAGCCACTATGGAGAACAGTATGGAGGTTCTTTAAAAAACTAAAAATAGAGCTACCATACAACCCAGCAATCCCACTACTGCACATATATCCTGAGAAAACCATAATTCAGGAAGAGTCATGTACCACAATGTTCATTGCAGCTCTATTTACAATAGCCAGGACATGGAAGCGACCTGAGTGTCCATCGAAAGATGAATGGACAGGAATAAAGATGCAGACATAGCAAATGGACTTGAAGACCCAGGGAGGGGGAAGTGTAAGTTGGGATGAAGTGAGAGGGTGACATGGACATATATACACTACCAAATGTAAAATAGATAGCTAGTGGGAAGCAGCCACAGAGCACAGGGAGATCAGCTTGGTGCTTTGTGTCCACCTAGAGGGGTGGGATCGGGAGGGTAGGAGGGATATGCAAGAGGGAGGAGATATGGGGATATATGTATATGTATAGCTGATTCACTTTGTTATAAAGCAGAAACTAACACACCATTGTAAAGCAATTATACTCCAATAAAGATGTTAAAAAGAAAAATCTTTCAGAAAAAAAATCAGTGAGAAAAATAGATCCTTGGGCAGAATCCAACAGCAATTCACTTGCTTCAAATGATCTTGTCTCTAGCTCTCTTGGGTCCAAAACTTCTGCATGCAATTAAGTTGGCTATTCTATCAATATACATGGATATAAGGAAAGGAAAAATAAAGATTTTTTTTTAACTAGGATATAGGTTTTTTTCTGACAGCTTTTCATAGTATTTGAGATTTTTTTTAGCCATAATTTATGTTGTTTCTTTTCTTTGAAAATTTAATATCTCCAAATGATGCAGAGACCACGAAAAGGATTTTTTAACAAATAGCATCATAAAATAGAATACAAAGCACAAACCTTACCCAATTATAGTTTGTGTAACTATGACTAAAATGTTTTTAATTAGAAAAATTTATTTAGAGTGTGTGTGTTTGTTTTTCTTCAGAAAAATAAGTCCAAGTTCAAGGAGCCTAAACAGATATATGTTCTCTCTTAGTTAAACTCCCGTTTTTCTTTCCCTATTCACTCTCAACTTTGCTTTGTCCTTGAAGAGAATGACATTTGGTTACATAAAAGTGTTTACTGGGGACTCCCCTGGTGGCGTCCACGTTCCCAAAGCAGGGGGCCAGGGTTAAATCCTTGGTCAGGGAACTAGATCCCACATGCATGCTGCAACTAAGAGTTCGCACCTAAGGAGCCCGCCTGCCGAAACTAAGATCCAGCGCAACCAAATAAATAAATAAATATTTTTTAAAAAGTCTTTCTTGGACTTCTGTTCCTAGGAAGATGGAGTAGACATACTTTTTTCTGTTTCTCAGGTTAAGCAGCATAAAAACCCTGTACATTTTATGTAAAACAAATGGAAGAAGAATCTGAAAAGTGGAAAAAGGAAGCACGCTGACTAATGACCTTAGCCAGGAGAAGCAACAAGGTAGTACATTCTTCGGGTGTCCTTTTGCCTCATGTATCCCAGGCTTACAGCCAATATTTTTTTTTTTAGGACGAAAAAAATAAGAGAAAATCTTTGGGAATAGGACTAGGCAAAGATTTTTTTTAGTTAACACCAAAAGTACATTTCCTGAAAGGAAAAAATGATAAATTAGACTTTGTAAAAATTTTAAAAAATTACCTTGTGAAATCTCCTGTTAAGAGGATAAAAGGCAGTCTGTGAGAAAATATTTATTGACTCTGATAAATTACATATTGACAAAAGACGAGTATCTGGAATACATAAAGAACTCTCAGAACTCCAGCGTTAGAAACAACAAACCAACTAGAAAGTAGGCAAGAGACATGGAGACTTTTCTCTGAAGAGAATATACAGATGACAAGCACATGAAAACATGTTCAACTTTATTAACCATTATAGTAATGCAAACTATTATCCTAGTGAAGTATCGTGCCATATATATATATATATATATATATATATATATATATATATATATATATATATATATATATATATATATCTCAGAATAAAATAAAATGAAACACTAAATGCTGGTGAGGATGTGGAGATAACATGTTATTCATTCACTGTTGGTGAAATGTACTTGGTACAGCCATTCTAGGAAAAAAAGTCTGGCATTTGCTTAAAAAGTACTAAGTACAGAACTATCATACAACCCAACAACTGCACTCTTGGTATTTATTCTAGAGAAATGATCACTTATGTTCACACAAAAATCTGTACCCAAATGTTCATAACAGTTTTATTTGTAATAGCCTAAAACTAGAAACAGCACAGATGTCCTTCACTGGATGAATGGTTAAACAGACTGTAATACTTCCATAACATGGAATACGCAGTAATATTAAAAAGAAATTGACTCTTGTTATACATAGTAACCTAGATGAATCTCTGGAGAATTATGCTGAGTGAAAAAGCCAATCCCAAATGGTTAGGTACAGTATGATTCCATTTATAATCATTCTTGAAATAGCAATCATTCAGAAATAGAGATTAGATTAGTAGTTGCCAGGGGTTAATACATTGGCTTGGGTGGGAGGGAAATGAATATAAGAAAGCAACATTAGGCATCTTTGTAGTGATGGAAATGTTCTGAATCTTGACTATATCAATAGAATATACTGTTTCTGATATTGTACTTGAGTTTTGCAAAATTTTACCATTGGGAAAACTGGGTCAAGTGTACATGGTATCTCTGTATGATTTCTTAAAACTGTATGTGAATCTAGAATTATCTCAAAATGAGAAGTTATAAAATACATCTTTCTTGTCTTTTACCTTCTTTTTAGTTCAGCTAATGGGGAACCTAAGACACTGATAATGGAGAGGAAGAAGTAGGAGGTCAGAGCACTTCTTTCCCTTAGTTCCCTGCACGGCCCCATCATCCTGTATTCCTATCAAGGCAGTCTTCTTTCCATGATTCTATCTGGGATTGTGTCATCCATTTGCACTGGCCTTGGGTAACACCCGCTTTAACTAGCCCTGGGATAGTTAATGCAGTTTTCTTATCCACTGCCCACAACTTAGTAAAGACATCATTTATTAAACTCTCCTCAAATTATCTTAATCTGAGAGAGCCATGTGTTTTTTGCTGGTGTGTGGACTTACACAGTTTTACAATGTGGGGAGCAGTGAGACATTTCATTCCCTGCAGCATGTGTATATGTATCATGTGGCAGAAAAAGTCCCCACTGCCATAGACTTTACATTACAGTGGAAGGAGAAGGAAATCCACATGTGAATGAATAAGGTAATTTCATATAGTGACATAAAGAAAATCCAACATTGTGTTGGAATAAGAAGCAATAGTAGACAAGGTCTGATTTTGATATCATGGTTTGTGTATACCTCTCTGAACATGTAACCTTTGAGCTGAGCTTTGAATAATGTAAAGAATCCTGGGGGAAGAATTTGGGGTGTTAGTACACAAAAGCCAAAGTCAGTTCATCATATTGAGTAAGGAGAATGGAGACAAGAACTGAGCTCAAAGAGTTAGGTAGAGCCCTCATGGGGTTTTGTCGCTATTTGTGATACAACTTGGATCGTATTCAATTTGAAATGGGCAGCTATTAGAATGTTTTCTTTACTACCCACTCATTTAGTCTATTGTAAGCAATGTTTTACAGTGAAGAAGAGGGATTTTGCTGAATAAATAAATGGCTCTAGGATTCCAGAAGCTTGCAGTTCATTGAAAGAGATAAGATGAATATACAAACAGCTACAATAGAAAGTTCTAGCTAATTTACATAATGATCGATTTTGTTCTAAAAAGAGCAAACCTTTGGGATTATCCAACTGACTGTCACTTCTACATTTTAGCCTAGTAACTGCTACTCTGGTAAGAAGAAAAAAAAGAGAAGACAAAGAAAAAGATTGTTGATAAATAGTCTTAGCTGTTTACAGGTTTTTAAATGTTTTTATGTTTTTAGTGAAATGGAATCATTTTGGACACCAAAATGAAAAGTAAATTAATGGTGCCATTATTTCCCCTCTTTTTCTTGTGGACAATTCCACTTTTCCAGTAGAATCAGTGCAAGAGATTTCTGTGCCACTGCAGGGATTGGCCCAGGTTTATTGATATTTTAGATAGCATTTCCTCAAATTTCAGTCCATAAATCGGACACACCAGAATCTTCTGAGGACTCTGAATTAAAAAAAGAATTTCTGAAAAACTCCTCAACCTTATCCCTGGGGAGTCTTACTCTATTAGTTAGTGTGTGCGTGTGTATGTGTGTATGCGGTGTGTGTATGTGTGTTGGGGAGGAGATGGGTAGTAGAAATTCAACTTTTTAAAAGTTTCCCAAGTGATTCCGAAGTGCTCAGGTTTAGAAAACACTATTTTAGTGAATAAACTGACAAATGGCAAATCAAATCAAATAATCAAGTTCAACACATCTTCTTTAATTTCTTTATGCCCTTTAATTTCTTTATATCCTGGTCTCTTAACTGAAATGTCCTTTCTCCTCAAAGGGCCACAGCTTTGCAGAACTTAGGAAGTACCATCCACATGTAAAGCAATGTTCTGTCCTGGGGCACCCTTGCCACTGCCCTGGAGTCCTCTGAGCCTGTGGCCCTGATCACCTGCCGGTCCCCACTGTCTTCCTTGGTTTCTCCTACTCTCAGCTTAAATATTAATTCTTCAAGGAAGCCTGTCCAGACCCCCACCCCTCACCCCAGCTTAGGTTGAATATCCCTGTCACTGTCCTTACACCAGTACTTTCCTGTAACATTTCTTAAGGTCATAATTAAATAATAATGATTATTTTAAAATTGCTACTTTAATAATGATTCTTCTGGGAAGAGAGGAGGAGTTTTATCATTTGAGGCCTCATAATCTGTGTGTGAGAAGCTGGACTTTTCCTAAGGACAAAAGGAAGCTAATGAAAAAGTAGGCAACAGAGAGATGATCAGATTCACATTCGCAATATAAAACTTAGCTTGAGTGTGAGGAATGGAAAGGAAAGGAAGCAGGAAGGACATCATCAGAGACAGGGAGGCCAGTTAGGAAGCCTGTGCAGATGAGAGTATGGTGGCATCCTAGCATCATAGTGATGAAGATGGAAAGAAGGAGACAGACTAAGATAAAACGGATGGACTTGGGAAGGAGGAAGGAAGAATCAAGGATTTCTAAATGGAGACCGAGGTAGTATCACATACTCAGAAACAGAATGTTAAGAAAGGGCTGGTTTCTGAGAAGATGGTGCCCATTTGGCAGTCAGATCTATGGGTTTAAATCCAAGGTGACCTGTCAAGAATGGAGATACAGCGTAAGCATTCTGGCAGAGACTGTTAGCAGTCATTAAATGTATATTTTCTCAAGTTCCCTTGCAGCCAGCCTGGGATCATGTAACTGGGTTCTAGCTAAAGGGGGAACAAATGAGGAAAGCCACTGCCTGGCCTGACTCTTAAAAAAAAATCCCTGCAGACTCTCCAGGAACTCTCCTCCACAGCAACCCTGGAAGCCGTGTGCTCCTAATGGTGTAGTTACAAGACAGAGGGAGTCCAACAGACTGCCATCATGCTTTGGGTGAACAACAAATAACCTTGCATTACGCCTGGAGCCGCCACTGGTATTGCGTCCACTAATACAGGTGTCATCATCCGTAGGAGGAGATGAGAGCATTCAGGGAAATTATGTAGAAAAAGAAGAACCTGAGAAACCCCAATAAGAAGAGAAAGCAATCATTCTGCAGTCAAGACATGCTGAACTTACCCTTCCTACTTTGGAACCTCTGACCTTGTCCTGGATGAGACTCTGGCAACCATTGCCCTGAAGTCAGGAGATTAATTCAAATTTAGTTCTGGTGTTTTTCATTCAAACAGTCTGTGTCTATCTCCATCCAGGCCTGTTCAACCATCTTTGGACATCGCCAGGAACCCAACATCCCACCAAGACATGTTATTTGGACACAAAACAGTCTATTATAAACTTTCTTTACTCCACAATCAAGTTTTTTCCCCTCCTTTCTTTACAAGGCATTCCAACCCAGAATTTGTTTTTTTTTTTTTTTTTGGCTGTGTTGGGTCTTCGTTTCCGCGCGAGGGCTTTCTCTAGTTGCGGCAAGTGGGGGCCACTCTTCATCGCGGTGCGCGGGCCTCTCACTATCGTGGCCTCTCTTGTTGCGGAGCACAGGCTCCAGACGCGCAGGCTCAGTAGCTGTGGCTCACGGGCCCAGTTGCTCCGCGGCACGTGGGATCTTCCCAGACCAGGGCTTGAACCCGTGTCCCCTGCATTGGCAGGCAGATTCTCAACCACTGCGCCACCAGGGAAGCCCCAGAATTTCTTTTACCATCTACTACACTCCTGATTTTCCATCTGTTCCCGACCCTGAACAATTGGTAACATCCTATGTGTAGTATATAGACTATAATTATTTTAAGTCTTTTAAGTTTCATAAAGACAGCCCCATATCCATATTGCCGATCTCTTTTTATACCACTTAGCAAAATGCCTGAAATATAAGCAGCACTCGATGGTTATATGCTGAGTGTTAAATGAATGTAAAATGACTGTGAATTAGTCTCAGGGTTTCGTCATTCATGCTCAGAAACTCTGTGTCTTCCCAGAGTTGTCAAAATTATTCTGATGTTCAGCAGGTGTCTCTGTGTCTATGGGCAATACCGTCTCCCTCTCAACATTTGCTAGTTCCCACCATATTTGCTGAGCATCCATTGGATATGACCGTATTGGCCACTGGTGGAAGTTTCTGTCTCCTGCTGGGCATCTCCTGCCTCTCCACTGGCAGCCGTCACTAATGCACCAGTGCTCTGCTAGGCACTGCCTTTATATCTCAAAACTGCAGAATAGTCTCTGGGGAGGAGGGAAGGCTGCAAGAGATCTCTCTTTCTTCCTTATCGTCAACTCCAATTTAGAAGAACACCACAAATGAGATTCATGGAGCCCAATGAACTATCTTGCAGATTTTCCTTGGAGTTTTCTACTTTCCATAGCATATAGGCATTAGTCCACTGGGGGCTGGGCCAAAGACAAACCTGAGAGGTATCACTCCTTTCTCAAGGTTATCCTTCTTTTGTAAACTATTCATTCTGGAGCCCTTTGAGCATGCCTTTTTTTATTTCTGTCAGGATCAGTTTCTCCTGGGAGGGTCTGCAGGCTCCTTACTCTTCAACATATTTGAATCTTAAGAAGAATCTATGACCCTTATTACACTTGAACCAAATTAAATATTTTAATCCAGTATACTATGGTGCAGTTTTTCTCAATATGTGGCACCTTGACCAGGTACATCAGCATCTCCTGGGAACTTACTAGAAATTCAGATTCGTAGGCTCCGCCCAAGACGTGTTGAATCTGAGTTTTAACAAGCCATCCACGTGATCCTGAAACAGGCTACAGTTTGGAAACAACTGCAATAGTGCTTTTTTAATCTTTCTAAATATTCTTTTTCCTCCTATTTAAAATGAAGATTGCAGGGATTAAATTAAATTAGATAAAGCACATAGCACTGCAATTAACACATAGTAACTGTGCTTGATATTTTTTTGGCAAAGAAAAAACAAACCAAAAAACCCCCCAAAACATGCATCTATGCCACAGCCTTTGGTAACAAATAGAACTGAATCCATTGTCCTGTCAGGAGGAGAAATACACGTAGAGGAACCATAATTCATCCAGCAGAAAAAGAACTACACATTTATTCTAGTGTACTCTAATCATAGCACCAAAGACCGAAGAAACTTTTGGGTAAGGTAAAGGATTAGAAGAATGCATAATTATTTCTCATAAAAGTACAGGAAAGCTGATATTAAAGACCTTTAAAGGGACGAATCTCAGCACGTTGTGCTTTTATGTATGAAAGCGATAGGGAGACAGGTATAGAGCTGGGAAAGGCAATGATCCATAAGGCCGGTACTTTGATTATAGGAAAAGGGCTACTGGGATCTACTTAGGCATCCATCCTTTTCCCTTTCAACTGCATCCTTAAAAGTTGTACAGATTAGGCCAGCCCTGTTCACCAGTTCTCAGCTGCAAAGAGTTGGGAGATGGTACCTCAAGACAGCCCATCTTTTTCAATCATTTTGAAGGGAACTTCAGTGATAAAAGCAGATCTGTGAGCAGGTACATTTGAATTCACAGTTAACAAAGGAAACCATCTTCACTATGGATGGCCGAATACCAGCCCATTAAAAAACTTAGTCTCAGTGCGATAGGGGATGTTAAGCATGGCTGCATGTGTGAGTTGAACTGACTGGTAAAAAATAAATTGAACGCAAAAACACTGATGCTTTGCAAAAGTGGAACAAAAATGAGCAAAGAATACAAATTACTGGAGATAATGGTTGCCATGGCAATTGTTTGTCCAGAACCCGAACTGTGGTAACTCAGGTAAGAGTAATTGAAAATAAAAGCCCTTAGTAGACCCTCCCCACTATGATTTTGTCCCTGCTGCAGCCTTGGGTAGTATGACTAAATATCCCTTCCTGGTCCTATGGAAGCTCCAACGCAATTATAATTTGCTAAACGAAGGAGAGGGCTATTTGCCTTCGTCCCACTCAGAGCAGCAGGTAGTTTCCGACATCCTCGGTGTTTGCTAAACACACCAAACATTTCGAGGTGAGGTGATGTGGCCTGGCACAATTGTTCTGATACCCCACTCCCCAGAACAATAAGCGATTTTCTTTTATTAAAAGTGCACAGTGGTGGGATTTTTTTGATCAGGGTTGTAAAATGCCGGATCTGAAGAAGCAGCACACCAGCCGTTTTCTTCCCTACGCGTGCCTGTCCATACCCTTTCTCCCACATAATTATACATCTGTTTGAGAGGGAAGTGATGCTTACTGCATCGTTTAAAAGAAAGGCACCTGCTTGTAGAAAGGCAAGAATAACCTAGTTTGCAAGTATCCTTGGCTCTTAAATTTGCCTTTCCTGACAATGTTACGGGTTTATCTTTTTCATAATCATATTGCTCTGACTCTAGACTTTTCAAATCCATCTTTTCACTTCTCATATGTCATTCTTTGAATCAGCTTCTAGTATGAAAGCTATTCTTGAAGAAGAAAGCAAAAAAATAAGATTAGATAAATAAAGGAATCATATGGGGAAAGGAAGAGAGCTTTGGGGGGGCGGGAGAAGGAATGTGTAGAAAATAGTCTCCTTCTCTCCTAAGTTCTGTAACCATGTTTTAGGATCTTTTCATCTTGCATGGTTGGCTGGTGAGAAATGTAACATTTGCATTTCAAGCTGGACAAAGGCTTTTACTGATGTCCAGTAACCAGGGAAACTTAATGAGAAGTTACAGTGGTTGGATTTGTAACAACTTGTTTTCTGTGGTAGCCAGGCAGCAGAAGGTTTTGTATACACAAACACAGAAAGCACACTGCTTGTTAGGTACGATGTCTAATTAGCTGGAATCCAAAAATCTTCCACTAATGATATTTTTATGCCAGGAGAGTTCGAGAAATTGCACTTCAGTTTGGATGTTTTAAAACAGTAGGGATCACCAGAAGTTCCACACATAAATAACACAGTTAACAGGGATTGGAGATTAGAGCTCTACCTCACTGCATTCTTAGCACAGCACTATGAGGCAGTGTACCTGCTTTCTGTTGCTGCCATGACCAATTAGCACAAATTCAGTGGCTTGAAACAACACCCATTTATTATCTCACAGTCTGTGGGTCTGGAGACCAACACAGGCCTCATCAGGTTAACAGCCATCTGTGTGCAAGGCCCCATTCCTTACTGCACCCTCTGGGGAAGAACTCTGACTTCACACTCCTGGAGGTGGTTGGCAGAATCCAGTTCTTTGTGGTTGCACATGGAGGTTCCTTGTTTCCACCCTGGCTGTCGCCTGGGGCTGCCCCAAATTCCCAGAAGCCCGTCTCCAGCCCTTGCACGGGGCCCCTCAACATCTCTGAGTGAGCAACGGTGTGCCAAATCCTTCTCCCACTTGGAATCTCTCCGACTTCGCCTGCCATAGCTCTCTACCTCCAGCTGGAGAAAGTTCTCTACTTCTAAGGGCTCAGGATTGGGCCCACCCAGCTAATCCAGGATAATCTCACTGTCTGAAGGTCATCAATCTGTAACTTTTAATTATATCAGCAAAGTCCATTTTGCCATGTGGCCTAACACATTCACCAGTTCCAGAGATTCGTGGGTGGACATTTTTGGGGGGTCATTATTCTGCCTACCAAAAGTGGGTCATTCATTATCTCCATTTTGCAGGAAAAGGCATTCATATGGAGTGGTTAAGTAACCTGCCGAGGTAACACAGCTAATAAGTGGCAGGGCCAGGATTTGAATGCTGTTCTGTCTCCAGAAGCCAGTTTTTCAAGCACTATACCATACTATCTAAAAGTGAATAATTTATAATATTGGTGGAAGTTATTATAAGCATTTGTCCCTCCTGACTCCAAAGGCCGTCCTCAGTGTGCAAGTCATTTTATAGCAAGCTGGAAGTTGTATTATATGTCGGAGAGTAATTATTGAAAAAGTAATAGTGTTAAGCTCTGGAAATATTCAGAAGGTCTGTTAAATAGTCAGCCTTTCAAGAGATTTCTATCCAGTTAAATTGGTCAAATTGTTCTGGAATGACATGGAAGTCTTCAAAAATTCTTCCTAGGTTTCCTGTAGTAGATTGCATCATGATGTCACTCCTTTCCTGTTATTAAGGTTTTCACTCCTTTCCTGTTGCAGAGTTATATTTCCCTGTTCTTGCCATGGCTTTGTGGTGGACGGGGTATATTTCATGTTCCTTATCACTGGGTGTGGCCAAGTAACTTGCTTTGACTATGGGATTGGTAAGGTTAATGATTCAAAGCAAGGTTTAAATGCATTTGCACAGTATGGCCTTTTGTCTTGTGTCCTCATGCTCTACCATGAAAAGAACGTGGCTTCATTACTGATGCGAATGCAAAATGGTACCGCCCCTTTGGAAGACAGTTTGGCAGTTTCCTACAAAACTAATCATACTCTTACCATATAATCCAGCAGTCGTGCTTCTTGGTATTTACCCAAAGAAGTTGAAAACATGTCCACACAAAAACCTACACCTGGATGTTTAAGCAGCTTTACCTGTAATTGCCAAAACTTGGCAATAATCAAGCTGTCCCTCAGCAGGGGGACGGATAAATAAATTCTAGTACTTCCAGATAATGGACTCTTATTCAGTGCTAAAAAGAAATGAGCTATCTAGCCATTAAAGATATGAAGGAAACTTAAATGTGGATTACTAAGTTAAATAAGCTATTCTGAAAAGGCTACCTAGTGCATGATTCCAATTATATGACATTCTGTAAAAGGCAAAACAATGGAGACAGTAAAAATATCAGTGGTTGCCAGCAGTTGGGAAGGGGGCAGGGATAAATAGATACAGAACAGAGGATTTTTAGGGCAGTGAAAATGCTATGTGTGATACTATAATGATGGGTACGTGTCAGTATACATTTGTCTACACCCATTGAATGTACAACACCAAGAGTGACTCCTAATGTAAACTAGAGACTTCGGGTGATCATGATGTGTCAATGTAGGGTTGTCAGTTGTCACAAACGTACCATCTGGTGGGGGATGAGGGAAACTATTCGTGTAGGGAGGAAGAGGGTAGATGTGAAATCTCTGTACTGTACCTTCCTTTCTGTTTTGCTATGAACTTAACTGCTCTAAAAATAAATAAATAAATAAAAATAGTTTTTAAAATAAAATAAATATTAAAAAAATAAACATTTAGAAAAATAAATTAAAATTTAAAAATAAAAATTGTCTTTATAAAAAACAAAAATAAAACCATGTGCTGGGTCCATGCTGGACCTTGAAAAATGGAGACACACAGAGAATGCCTGAACCCAACCCACGGCCTAGAGCCCAGCTCAGCCCAGTCAAATGCGCTGACCCCCACTGACCTGCAGATCTATAAGTGAGAAAAGTATATACTTGTTTTTGTAAACCACTGAAATTTTGAGGTTGTTTATAGAGTAACAATATTACAGAAAAAACAAATTTACCCTCCCTGAAGAAAAACTCCCACTAATAATCTCCATGGTCCACAAAGCCACGTGCTTTGGAGACAACAAACCCTGTTACCCTATTCATATCTCAAAGGTGTCCAGAGGTCTTACCATAAACAAAAAATGTCCCCAGGGATGATTCATATCAATTGGTGACAAAACAGCCCAATCTGATTCTAGAGAAGTCAGTGTTGGAAGCCACAGGTCAGAGAGACATCTTCTGTAAATCTTTTGTAAGATATCAATTTGAATCATAATATGCCATTTACTTTGTAATCTTGGCCACGTTTGTTAAACCCTCTAACATGGGGAATATTAATACCTGCTTCATTCAGTTGTTATGAAGATTAAATGAGAATACGCACCTAAAGCTCTAGCACAATGTCTAGTGCATGGTAAGAGATCAATAAATGTTAGCTGTTAAGTAGTGACACTTGGTAAGACAAAGATGGTTACATTTGTTAATTCTTTCATTTATTAAATCAATCTCTGCCAAAGATATCACAGATGACTTATTGTTTTAAGACTAGTAATACTGGAAAAATAAGATAATTGGTGGAACAACCTCAAACAGATGGTTGGGTCGTCTTACAGAATCTGAAAGAAAATGTTTTTAAGTAAGGAAAAGCTTCATCCATGTGATAACCTCAAAAAATATGGAAAAAAGAAAATGCGAATAATTAGCAAAATCATTCAGTGTATGCTGTTTTAAAAATAAGTTTAAAGCATTATATGGGTAAATCAATTACTAGAGACTTGGACATACCCCGGTTAAAAGAAAAAAACACATCAGTTTAGAATTCAAGTGTAACAGGATTGTCACAACTTGAACCAACTTGATGAGATTCAGAGACTTCTAGGCTTGTTTGCCAAAGTAATGGATTAGGCTGTCTCAGCAGTATTTGATTCAGCAATGGAGGCCTCCTAAGAGAAAAAAACATTCTGAGTAAAGAAAGATATACCAGTTAGCTATTCCTGAATAACAAACCACTCCAGAACTCAGTGACCTGAAACAACAGGCATTCAGTTCTCATGTTCTGGGTTAATGGGGGTGACTGGTCTACAGTAGTTTTCCTTTTTTCTTTGGTTAGCTGCAGGTTGGCTGGGATCTTTCACAGGTCCAGAGCCTTGATTAGCGTGCCTCAGCAGACTCAGACTTTGTTCCATACGATCTGTCATTTCCAAAAGGGTATATTGGACATGCTCATATGATAGTCTCAGGGGTCCGAATAAAAGCAGACGTATTCCAGACTTCTAGAAAACCAGGGTCAGAACTAGCAGTCAGTCATTTCCACCACATTCTATTTACCTAATTCAAGAGAGAATCATCTCAGATTTAAGGAGTGGGGAGGACATGCCATCCTTGATGGGTAGAACTGCAAAGTCACAGTATAGGAGGATATGGGTACAGAGAAGAGTGTAGTATTAGAAACATTTTTATGAGAAATTTATAACCAAAGATCCAGCCAAACTTTTCAGGTACCAAGTTGTGTTGACAGATGGAGGTGGATGGTCCATGGCTCACACCCACAGTGCACTATTGCCATAGTTTTAGTTCTTGGGGGAAATTCAGTTGGTTAAAAAAGTGGTTTCTTAAGACATCTGTATGATCGTGAGGAAGTTTTTTTAAAATATTTATTTATTTATTTATCTATCTTTGACTGCGTTGGGTCTTCGTTGCTGCGCATGGGCTCTCTCTAGCTGTGGCGAAGGGGGGCCACTCTTCTTTGGGCTCAGTAATCGTGGCGCACAGGCCCAGCTGTTCCGCAGCATGTGGGATCTTCCCGGACCAGGGCACGAACCCGTGTCCCCTGCATTGGCAGGCGGATTCTTAACCACAGCGCCACCAGGGAAGCCCCCTGTGAGGAAGTATTTTGATACGTATGTGAAACAACCTAACTTAAAGGGGGCAGAACAAATAGACCTCTGTATCAGTGGATGGAACATCAGGAGGCTCTAACATGCTGAGGGTGGCAGAGGACACCTGGTGCAGGACTCGGTTTCTCCGTGGTGGTGGTGCCACTAAGAGAAGGTGGCTGCATGTGCAGATGGTGGTGTAAGGAGCTTGTAGCCCATCTATGGGCTCTGGGAGCAGAGGCAGCAGAATGTAAAAGTAATGAAAGGGAAGGTGCACAATCCTAGCTAATGGGACATTTCTGTAAGTGTGTGTGAGAAATCCTCAGTGGAATCCCAGAGATAATTTTAAGAAAAAATATCAAAAGTTAAAAAAAAGTTGATGATGTCATAAGAAAGGTAAATAGTAATACTATTAATAGCAAGTAAAGAGCTCCTTCCTTCCTTCCTCCCTCCCTCCCTCCCTCCCTCCCTTGCTTCTTCCCTCTCTCCCTCCCTTCCTTCCTTCTTTCCTTTCTTCCTTCTTCCCTCCCTAACTCTCTCATTTCTTCTTTCCTCACTTTCTTTCTTTCTTTAACTTCTAGGTACTGGAAAGTTAAAACCTTTGAGAGGCACAGAGATAATTCATGACTAGACACTAGGCTAATGAACAATTGCAGTTTTCATTTTCAGAGGAGCAATAATGAAACATGGGCTGCATATTTTACAGGTGATGATAAACTTTGCATTTGGCTAATATTGATATGCAGCTTTTTATTGCAGTGAGAAAATGTGTTCAGGTTAGTAAACAATGGCCATCATCGTATGATGATGATACTACAGGAAGGGGAGCCAATAGTTGTGAGTTCTTTATGATCAGTCATTCTTAATCTCAGTCTAGGATCTCCAAGGAGTTTAATGAATAAGCCTTAGGGATCCATTTCATCTGATTTTGTATTCAAGTTTTAGGTGTATGTATAGTACATGTGTTGTCTGGGGAGAAGATCCATAGATTTTATCAGTTTTTCAGTAAATCTTTATCTAACTTTGAAGCTTTAGATGGCTTTCTTAATATTAAACAAACAGAACAGATTAAGGACTATGCTCTAGTCTCTGCTCAGAAGTAACAGTGGGATCTTGTATAAGCTACTGTACCTCTGTGTGTCTCAGTTTCCGTATCTGTGTGATGGGATTATTATTCTTTAACTCAGAGAATTGTGAGGAAATGATGAGATGGAAATATGAAAAAAATGTGTAAAAGTTTACACAAAGAAAAGATCTCATGGTATTTCTGCTTTTCTATATCATGACCAGGCCATCTGACTTTAATTATATGTCAATCTCTACTTCTACTACTTAAATGCTGATAAGTTTCCAATTCAGAACATTCAGAGCCCAGCAAGCCTGGGATTTGGAGTGCCTAAAATGTTCAATAATCACAATATGATTTGATTTCTTCCCACTGGGTCTCTTTAAAGTTAGAAAGGTAAATATTCTGGGCTACTTTTTTGTCTCAGCTTAAACCTAATAAGGCCAGCACCATCTCATTTTTGTATGAGATTGGTGGCACAGCGATAATAAGTTTTTTCCTAGCAACTCAATTCTTTTTAATGATTTACACAAGATAATTACTGTTGACAGATATCCAGATCCTTAGAGCAAGGAAATATTCATTTCCATTTCTAGTTTTATGTCTTCCATTGATTGAAGCTTTTGCCAGTGATCAGATATCAGAGACTGAGAAATACCAAGGAAAGTGGGAAGGGAATAGACAAATAGGGAGTAGAGACTTAAAGATCAAGCAGAAAAAAATAATCCTTTTAAAAAGAAATTTGTACGTAAAAGCAGAGATAATATATATGTATTGTCCAAGACTTTTGGTTGAAAGTCAGAGAAATTGAATTCATAATGACTTAAGCAGAGAAGGAATTTATTAACTCACATGACCTAAACATCTAATGTGGCCCAAGCTTTAGGTGTGGCTGGTTCTAGGGTATCTAAGGATTTTGAGAGTGTGTCCCTCTTCCTATGTGTTGGGTTTGCCTCTTTATCTGTTGGCTCCCCTATAAGCTGTCTCTCTCTTTTCTTAGGGCTCCCTAGCAGCTATAGACATATATTCTCTTGTAGCTCATAATCCTAGTGGAAGGTGGATTCTTTATGATTGTTTTCTCTGAAGTCTTAGAGTTAAGTCTTATTGGTTTGTCTTGGGTATTATACCCATAAAAGACCCAACTAATATGCCTGGAAGATGGAACCCTCTGAATAACCAGATGTGGTTCATGTACCCCCAACTAGAGCTAGGGGGTAAGGTTAACCCATAGGAATTGTATGATATCCCACAGGAAAAATCAAAGTTCAATTCCAAGACAAACAGGCCAAAAACAAGAACTCTACTGCATTGTGCTTAAAAATTAGCTTGTAAAAATCATCTTGAGTTTTTATTGAGTCATCAAATATTAAGAATCATAGGGACTTTGGATCTTCTATATCAAATTTCTCTTTTCACAGATGTGAATTCTAAAACAAAAAGGACTTCAGAGGCTTATTCAGAATATCACAGTGAACTATAGGGCCCAGAAAGGAATCCAGGACTTCATATTTTTATCATATTGTCTAGAGATAATGTACAAATTTGTAGATAGAGACACAGCTATTACATTTTATCTTGGGGTGAATCTTTTCCCTTTCTTTGTCTTTCTATTCTCATTTCCTTCAATACATATTCATTGGAGACCTACTATAATCCAAGCCTTCTTCCAACTCTTTATTGAGAATTTGTTCTGTTTGCCTTGATTCACCATGTATTTGGTAAACAGTTTATATTCCAAGTATGCTTATGAGCATTGGAAATAAAATGACAGACAGCATATTCTAGAGGGGAAGAAAGACAATTAATAAAATAATTATAGTTGTGACAAGTGCTTTTTTGGCAAATAACGGGTAAGGCCTAGTGTAAGGAAAAATAGAGATATTAAAGCTTAGCCTGAAGGATGAGAAGAAACTAGCCAGAAAGCCAGGAGGAAGAGTATTACAGGAGAAAAGATTCTCAGAAAGACTGAGCCTAGATTTTCAGGAAACAAAAGTTCGTTTAGTGCTTAGGGAAGGAGTTAGCCAATTCTGTAAACATCCATGGCCTTGTAGGCCAGATGGTTTCTGCTACTCAGCTCTGCTATTGTAGCTGAAAAGTGACTTTGGGTGATGTGTAAACAAATGGGTAAGGCTGCATTATAATAAAACTTTATTTACAAAAACATGTGGAAGGCAGAATCCCCCTGACCCTGGGCACAGAGATTGAGAGGGAGAGATAGGAGTTGACCTTGCAGGACCATCAGGAAACTTGAAGGCTGGAGGGGCATGATGTCAGTGTAGGATCAGCTTCCGTTGAGAAGGATCTAGGTTTTTGCTTAAGAATGCCATGATTTTAATAGAAGTTCTCTCTTTTTAAAAAAAATTATCATCAACATTCAAGTAGTAGGTCAAGTTGAAAGTTGTCTCTCCATGGTGTGGCTTGGTGTTAAACAAAAGACATCCCCTCTCTGGCTTCAGTTATTTCCCCCATGTATCTTCCCTGTACCAGGTCTTCCCTCTTGGCTTCAGACTCCAACATTTCTTTGGGTTGGGTAACAAGAATGGAAAATTACATCTAAGTGAGTAAGATAACAATGACAACAATAACAAAAACTAATCCTGGAAACACAAGAGAGCTCTCAGTATATCAGCTGTGGTGACTCAGGAAAAGTCCCCTGCATGTCTCTTCCTTGGGATTTCCCTGAAGTGAAATGTTAAATAAATTCTAGACTGTCTTCTATTTTCCAGTGATGAAGCTGTCTTTGATTTATATTTCAGTCCTATGGTTGTATTTTTCTGACCATGGTAGTATCATGTTGGAGACATTAATTGAGTACATCATTTTTTTCTGAAATTTTGAGTTTGAGGGAGAACTGTATTCATGTTTACTAATGGAACAGGGAAGGTGAACGAGAAGGATCAGAAGAAACTTTGATGCACTACAATCAAAAAAGAAAGTGGGTTTAATACAATTAGGGGCACGTATGGTTCATTTCGGAGACTTCCCACAGGAAACAAATTGCTGGTCCACCGTTCCAAGATTCTTCAATCTTGTCAAAATATATCCTGATTATCAGTAGTTGGGATTGATTGGTACACTTTGCCGCTCTCCTGTTTAGCAGTTTTAGGAGAAAATGAAAGCAATACCGATGTAAAAACCTAGAACATTCATCAGCTGAAAATTGCTCATCAGCAGCATTGTGGTCCTAATGATATTGTTGAAATAGATTTGCTTGTCAAAAAGGGATATCTTCCTCTGAGTCCTTTGATGAGAAAGTTTCAGCAGGGCAATGCAGGGCAGCCCTCACTGTGTGCCCCACTCCCAATAGCTGTCATTCTAAAGCCCTTTCAGTCCCATCTGTTCAACCAGGTTGTGTAAAGTTCGAGGAGTTTTATTTCTGTTTTCTCTCACACTTAAAATGTATGATTATAATTCATCATGAATTATCAGTGGTACTTGATTAATAGGAAACAGAACTCATGTTGTTTTTGGTTGTGTGGATTTTCAGGTATTCCATGCCTTAGTAATATTTTAAAGTAACTTTTACCCACCGTATAAGAGTAATCTATGCTTGTTCATTTGGAGAATAAAATGGAAAAATTAGAAAAGTATAAAGCAGTGCATAAAATTTTCTTCAGTCAGCTGATGTAACATTTAATATAGATTTGTCTAGCTTTTTTCTCTTTGTGTTTGTGTTTATGAATATGTATACAAAGTTTTTCTCAGATTTGCATAATACAGGTTATGTTGTGCATATACTTTTTTGTGTGTGCATACACTTTTATAAACTGTATTAGAAATGACATTTACCGTGAACATTTTATAACATTTCCCCTTGTCAGTAATGGTAATATTCTGGTTGATAGCTGAATCAATGTTTATTAGAATTGTTTATCATTTTTGTGTTTTGCTATTATGGAAACACTCCAACAAACTTAATGATAGTATTTTTTTTTCAATTGATATTATCTTAAGCCCCAAACATTCTCTCTCCTTAAGCCTTTAAGGAAAAATTTAAATGTAAATTTAAGAACTTTTTCTAATGAAAATACACAGTGGATTTGAATAGCTATTTATGAAAGAAAAAAACAAAAAAATCAATAAATTAAAAACAAAATTACATTTATTTCTCTCAGTTATGTTAACTCCTCAATTTTCATATAATTCATCTTATAAAATTTTGTTTAAATATTCGTTTTTCCCTTGATTGCGAAAGTAAAAGAGTCACAAGATCACTAAAACTAAGTGGTTGGCATATTTTGAAAGTTCGTTAAGTTTGTTTTTATGTGTGGAAGGAGCTACATCTTGTTGGGAACTTTGGGGAAGGAAAATGGAAAGTGTTTGCTGGTGGAAGTTAGGAAGTTAGATAAGAGGTTCATTTTTTTGTCAGTGAATGCCCAGTCGCCCTAGCACCATTTGTTGAAAACATAATCTTTCCTTCATTGAATTGCTTTTGCACCTTTGTGAAAAATCAGTTGGGCATGTTTATGTGGGTCTATTTCTGAGTTCTCTATTCTGTTCCTCTGCCAGTGCACAGTCTTGATTCCTGTAACTATATAAAAGGTTTTGGAATTGGATGGACTCATTCTTTCCACTTTTTCTTCATTTCCAAGATTACTTTAGCTATTCTTGTTCCTTTGCCTTTCCATATACATTTTGGATGAATATTTTGCATATCTACAAAAAAATTCCTGCTGGAATTTTGATAGGAATTGTATCAAACTTGCATGTGAATTTGAGAGCTGACATCTTTACTCTGTTGAGTAATCCAGTCCGTGAGCCTGCTGGGTTTCTCCATTTATTTAGATATTCTTTGATTTCTTTAATCAGTATTACAGTTTTCAGCATACAAATTTTATATGTTTTGTTAGATTTATACCTAAATTTTTATATATTTGAGTAATTGTAATTAGTATTAATTTAATTTTTATGTCCATTAGTTCATTTCTGATATGCAGAAATAATTTTTGTGTATTTTATCTTTTATCTGCAACCTAGCTGAACTCATGTTATTAATTCTAATATTTTTGTAGATTCCTTAAGATTTTCTATGTAGATAATCATGCTATTTGCATATAGGGACAGTTTTACCTCTTTCTTTCTGATCTGTATTGCATTTTACTTCATTTTCTTGTCTCATCGTGATGGCAAAAACTTCCAGAATTATGTTGAATGATAGTGGTGAGAGTGGGCATCCTTGCCTTGCTCTTTGTCTTAGGAGGAATGCTTTAAGATTTTCATCATTAAGTATAATGTTATCTGTAGGTTTTTAAGATGCTTGTTAATGAGGCTGAGGAAGTTCCCATCTATTTCTGTTTCTTTGAGAGCTTTTGTCAGAAATGGATGTTTAGTTTTGTCAAATTCTTTCTCTGCACTGATTGATATGATCATGTGGTTTTTCTTTTTTAGCCTGTTAATATGGCAAATTACATTGGTTAACTTTTGAATATTAAACTAGAATTGCATCTTTAAACCCTTGTCATAGTTTGGTATATATTTTATATATACTTATATAAATATGTATAATATATACATGTATATATATATATAACCTTAAAAATATATGGACAGATGACTTTTATTTACAAAAAAAATAACAGTACAGCTTTGGAGTTGGGGATGGATAACTTCAAAACCTTGCTTCCTGCCCTACCCTCTGCAAGGAATATCTTCTGGTCAGTGTAACTCTGACTAACCCGACATTGTGTAGTACTTTTGATGTATTCACAGTATCACCATCATTATTACTATCATCATCATCACCATCATCATTAAAGTCTACTGTATATGAGACTGAATCCACACGTCCATCCATCCATCATCACATTCTCTGTTACACATCAGATCATTGAGGTTCACCAATAATACTCCCCATGGTCATCTCTCACCTCTCAAGTCCACAAATACTGAAGTGATTGTAGAGTTTCTTACGTTTGTTCCAAAATTTTTTGTGCATCAACAGTCATGTTCTTCCATAATATATCACCATTGTACAAGGTAACCATTTTTTTTAACTTTTAACAACTTGTTTACTAAAATCCTTATTTTCATCCACATATAAAATGGGCAAAATAAAAAAATCCTTTTGCTGACTATTTACAAGGTTACCATTTAAAATTTTATTATAGTTGTATATCTCACTCGAAGATCATTTTTCAAATGATCATGTTTCAAAGGAAACAAATTTAAGATTAATATGATTACTGCTTTAAAAGTTGATATGCATTTGATGCAGGAAAAAAAGCTCAAATATGATACTGACACTGGGAGATAAAGCAGGTGCTTCTACTTAAGTTATAGGATCCTTCCCACCAGGCTCATCTTTACCATGACACAACTTTGTATCTTGGTGAAATTGCATAGTTCTAGGAGCATGCTCGTTCAGATCAGTTGTGAATGATTGAAATAGAAAACATTGTAGTCTCTGCTTCCTAATGTGTACTGAATATAATTAGAAAAAAGTACTCAATTTTTTTTTAAACATCTTTATTGGAGTATAATTGCTTCACAATGGTGTGTCAGTTTCTGCTTTACAATAAGGTGAATCAGCTATACACATACACACATCCCCATATCACCTCCCTCTTGCGTCTCCCTCCCACCCTCCCTATCCCACCCCTCTAGGAGGTCACAAAGCACTGAGCTGATCTCCCTGTTCTATGAGGCTGCTTCCCACTAGCTATCTGTTTTACATTTGGCAGTGTATATATGTCCATGCCACTCTCTCACTTCATCCCAGCTTACCCTTCCCCCTCCCCGTGTCCTCAAGTCCATTCTCTATGTCTGCGTCTTTATTCCTGTCCTGTTCCTAGGTTCTTCAGAACCATTTTTTTTTAGATTCCATATATATGGGTTAGCATATGGTATTTGTTTTTCTCTTTCTGACTTACTTCACTCTGTATGGAAGCAACCTAAGTACTCAATTTTTTAATCACTCTAGAACTCAGAGTTTCATCTACCAAATAACTTCAGAAAAAATTCTGAAAGCAAGAATGGGAACATATATTGAAATTTTTTGTTCCCAGGGCTCTAGCATACTTAGAGATGTTAAAAGTCTTTTATTAAATGGGAAAGGGCAAACTATTGCAATCTTATCAATTACTAACTTCTTTTGGACAAAAGTTTCTTGGGACAAAATTGTTACTGACTCTTAAAATGTTCATGGTGTATAAAGCATTTTCATTGCGATGAATAATTATCTGTTAGAGACTTGGAACTTAATTAAATATCCTGAATTATAACTGTCTTCACTGGCCGTAAAAGTATTTTCTCCTGAGATCTGTGGCTATCTCTCTGCTATATTTTACCTTGTAAATTTGAACGCACATTTTTGTAAATCAGGGTCACAATTATTTTTATGGCATTTGCTAAGCTTCACTTTTGGACGTTGCCTACACTATATTAAGTATACAGATATATGTGAAACTGAGCATTTAAAAGCAGTCTAAAAAGTGTCAGATGATCTTGTGCCTTGCTGGATGTTGTCATCACATACCATTTATTTGAATCATCTCATCAAAAATAGTTTCCAAAGCGGAAAGTTTGAAAACTCACCAGGATTTTTCACAGTGATCTTCAGATTTGGTGGAAATCTTCCATGTAGTTTGTCTCTTTTTTAATACCTTGAGTTGTTTCAGTCAATCTGCTGCCAACAGTTTTTCACCTGAGGACACAGATTGTGCTGGGCAGTTCTCCTTGACATTAATGTTAGTTTAAAAGCTGTCCCTTAGGTACAGCTTGGAAAATTTAGGGACTCTGTTCTCTGCCAGAGCAATATTTCTTCAGGATGAAATCGAAATCTTGTTTGATACTGAAAAGGACATTTTAGTTTAATGCCTGTGGAAAATTCAATGAACAAGTTTCTCACAGAATCTGCAGTTTATTTTCGGATCAGCAAGAAAAGTAGCATGGCGTCGCCACCTGAAGTTAACAGGGTCTGAATGTTTATGCATGAGTCACACCATATTTAAAAGAAGTTGGAAAAGCAAATAGGTGAACTCCTAAACTATGACCTGGGGCCCAAATCCAGCTTACCATCTGGTTTTGTACAGTTCATAAGCTAAGAATAGTTTTTCCCACTTATATAGATTGAATTAGAAATAATATTAATGATGTGAAAATTATATGATATTCAAATTTCAGTGTCCATAAATAAAGATTTACCATAGTGTAACAGTCTGTGGATACATTTGGATCATAGCAAAGTTGAGCAATTGCAAGAGAAACCACATGACCCACAAATCATAAAATATTCACTATCTGATTCTTTACAGAAAATGTTGAACTCCTGATACATTTACAAATCTGATATTTATGCTGTTTCCATCATCTAAGCAACTTTGTATAATACATTGTAAAGTATTTTTGCAACTAGTTGCGATTTCATATGTAAACAGCTGTATTTATATCTATTTTAATATTAGTTTTTATCATTATTAGAGATAGAGATAATTTTAATTGCTTCTTTATAATTTCTGCATTTTAAAACATTTCTACAAAATGGTATTTTATTTTCTACTGAGGAAAAATTAGACAAACATTTTCTATCGTAAAATTGATATATTATTCAATGTAGAAAATACAGATGGTAAAATAAGAAAAAGGAAGTCATTCGCAGTCTCACAACTTAGAGATAACAATTTCAATATGTACACAAATATACATATCTAGTTCCTAGGAAGTAATAAACAAATACACATATTCTCTTTTAAAAATGGAGTAACAACTCAGGTACTGCTTATAATCTGCTTTTTATCTTAAAAATAGTTATGTATTGTTACAAGTTATACATTTCCATTCTAGAAAATTCAGAATATGAAAAAGAAGATACAATACATTGCATGGCCACCAGTCAGAGATAAGCAATATTAAAGTGTTAGTTTATTATTTTGTTGTTTATCCCATCCATAAGTTATCTTTGTATTATAACTGAATGTTTTTACATTTCTGTTTTCACAAATATGCAATCAGGTTTACATGCTGCTTGATAATTCTTTTTCATTTAACATTCCATTATAAGCATCTTTCCATATCAATAAACATTCTGTCATTTTAATATTTGCATAAGGATATAAATGTTCTTTAGCTTATAAAGCATGAACAGCTTTTATATCAATAATTGTAAAAAAGAAAATTAGAGCAACCTAAATGTTTACCAATATGTATTATGACATCTATATAATAGAATAGAATGTAGCTAATATATTGTTTATAGATAAGTATTGATTGACATGTTATTGGAAGACTGATGCCATACTGCTCCCTTGCTCGCTGGCATTCTTCTCCCTCTGTTCTTTCAATGACTGGCTCCTTCTTATTATTCACCTTTCAATTCAAATGTCACCTCTTCTGAAATACTGTCCCTTATCCCCTAAGCCACAAACTCCACCCCAGTCACTCTCTATCCCATAGCCCTGTTTTATTGCATGGTGATCTTCTTTACTTATGTCTTGTAATCTTCTCTTATCAGAGGACAACAAGTTGTCCTGTCTATTACTTTTCAGTATCTGGAGTAATGCATGACATATACTATCTTCACTAAAATATTTGTTGAATAAATGAATTTAAAAAGTATATTCTTAGGTTTAAAAGGTCTATAAAACTGTATGAATAGTATGCTGTCATTAATACAAATATACACATGCACGTCTGTGTGTGCATTTGTGTGTGTGTTTTCTGCTTAGAGAACATGGATCGCTGGATAGGTGAGTGGATGTGTAGGTAGACAAACAGAAAGATAGCTAGCCGTCTGTCCATACAGCCGTCTTGCCTGAGAGCCGGAAGAAAATAGATTATTGTTAACAGTTATCGTCCTTTGTTGGCAGGATTTTACAGGACATCTTTTTATCAGATTCTAATACATGCTTGACAAATCCAGCCTTCTTCAGGAGGTAATTTTTAAACTCGATTTGTTAAAACACCACTCTGTAAACGAGGCTAGTGTCACAGGTTGTCTCTCTGTGGCCCAGTTCGTTTTAGTCCACATGTTAAAGCAGTGCTCTTTTTTTTTTTTTGAGTCCTAGTAAGTGCCCAGCACTTTACGAGCCTTGTGTAGACAATAGTGAACTAAGGACACGTGGCCTTTGCCCTCATTTGTGATGGAATAAAGAAATGGGTGTGAGATAAAGAATATTAGGGTGAGGTATACACTTTAGGGTACCTGGAGAAGGAATGATTTAGAAAGTGACATTTGAACTGAGAGTTGTGGGAAGAAAGGGAGTGAGCAAGGCTAAGAGCGATTCAGGTGGAGGGAATCCTTTCTGAGGAAGGAAAGAACCAGGGTTTGAAGTGTTCAGAGAACCTCTGTTTGAAGAGCAGAGAACAGAGAGACAACCAAGGGTGGCAGGACCTTGGAGAGTGATGGAGAGGGTTATAGACAAGACCCCAGATCCTCTGAGATGTTGGAAAATACCGCCTCTTACTCTCAGTGAAGGGGGGAAGTGCATGATTGTCATAAAGGGACACCAAGAGGCACAGACAGAGGTCGTGAAGTTCCTTCACAAGCAGTGAATATGGAAGCTTTCAGAGTTACAGGAAGCAGGAGTTCACACAGAATACTGCTCCCTGTGGAAGGATGGTTTCGCAGAACC
Source organism: Eschrichtius robustus (assembly GCF_028021215.1). NCBI lineage: Eukaryota > Metazoa > Chordata > Mammalia > Artiodactyla > Eschrichtiidae > Eschrichtius > Eschrichtius robustus. The sequence goes on along the minus strand of NC_090839.1, from coordinate 7,619,965 downwards.
CCAGTTTTCCATGGGGTATATATCACCGCACCAGACTAGAGACCATCAACTGTTCTAAAAGCGTGGGTTGTATCATCCTGGCTTTCACCAGCTTTTCTGGAGGTTGGTTTTCTTTCTAGCAACTATGCTGCTTAAAATAATTTGAAGGAATTCTCTTATAGTCCTGGCATGGAGGAAACATTCTGAGCTCAACTACTTCTACTAGCATTTTTTGATTATAAATGAATAAATATTTTCTGAATCAAATTTAAAACAGAAAAAGCAAATATCCTCTGTATTTCCATCTCTGACAAATAGTTAACTATAAAATATATATCCTTGTATTGCCTTTTTTTGGCTGTTATTGTATCAGGCTTGTGATTTAGCTACTACTTTACAAAGTGCTTTACTCACTTTCCTATGTAATCTAGACATAGATGAGCCATGTAGTGCTTGTCTTTAAACTAAGGATTATACATTGCGTTGGCCACACAACTGCACACATGCACATACACACGTAGATGCACACACACACATACACCTGATTGCAAATACATTAAACAGTGTTGCAATCTTTATTTATTTATTTATTTATTTATTTTTTAATTTTTTGACTTTTTTTTTTTTTGAACATCTTTATTGAAGTATAATTGCTTTACAATGCAATCTTTATTGATGATTCTCAGGGAAATAAAAGAAGAGACTTTGCTGCAATTATCACAATAAGACCTAATGTTAAACATTTAAAATCATTTCATTCTTTCCCTTAAAAAAGGGCAATACTCCTTATAACTTCATTATCTTTGTTTCCTTTTGCTTTTAACTCTTCTCCTTTTCCCTTGCTTCTCTCCTCTCCTCTAGCTTCTTTCTGTCTTATAAATACATGTCAGGAATTACAAACCGACTCAGGTTTGCCACATCTTCAGAATTTTGAAGAAAATTGAAAAAGTGTATTATGTAAAGTCTCAATATCTTTAAAATAGGTGCAGCTCAAACAAACCATATGTGTGATCTTTATTACAGACTTTCAGTTTATATAGTTTTCTTCTAAAACTTCTTTACTTATTGCTTTTCTATTTGTGTGCTCCACTCTCTCCATCTTGAATTCATATTATATGTTTCTTGAAAGTCTTGCTTCTAACGTTTAATATCATCTTTTTCCTTATTTCAGTATCTTTCTTTTTCTGTATATTATAGGATAGCTTTTTGAGCTTATTTCCTCTGTTACGGAATTGAATTACTTTTAGCATTTAGTCTCCTGTTTCTGATCTCATTTAGCCTTTTTAGTGTCACTAGAGTTTGCCTTTTACAGAATGTCATATACATGGAATCATACAGTTATGTGGCCTTTTAATACTGACTTCTTTCACTTACCAATATGCATTTAAGATTAATGCATATCTTTGTGTGATTTTTATTGCTGAATAGGAGTGCATTATGTGGATATACCCCAGTGTGTTCATTCATTCACCTAGAGAAGGCCTTTTGCCATTTTTTTTGAACATTTTTTTCTCTTTCATGGAATGTTTCCTGACACCTGTTTCCATTTTGTAAGTTCTGTCTTAGTTATATCAGGACAGTGTCTTCCTGAAATTGGTTTCAAATATGAGTTAATCATGATCTAAAATTTCTCTTGCTTATAAAGTACCTCTTATTCAAACAACTTTTTCTTTGAACTTTCTTTTGAACTACCACTAAGTTTTCATTTACCTAATGATTTTTAAGTACATAATTCAATAATTTGTAGTAACTTTATAGACTAGTACAGCTATCTTCACAATAGAAATTTAGAAGATTTCCATTACTCCAGAAAGATCCTTCATACTCGTTTGCAATCATTCCCTCATTCATGCCAACCTCCAGCCCCAGTCAGCCATGGATGTCCATTGTGTCTATAGATTTGCCTTTTTGGGTCATTCATATAAATGAAATCATAAAATATATGGTCTTTTGCTTCTGGTTTGTTTTCCTTATGTTCACGTTTTTGAGGCCTATCTCTGTTGTACAGGTTGTCAGCAGTTTGCTGCTTTTTATTGCTGAATAGCATTCTGTTATATGGATAGATTGCATTTTGTTTATCCATTAACCAGTTGATATTTGGACTGTTTTCATGTTGTGAATATTATGAATAATTCTGGAAGGAACATTCACACACAAGTTTTTGCAGGATGGTCTTTCTGTTTCTTCATTTTTGCATGGTGGAAGTTTGTGCATTCCTATCATTTGCTTTTGAGATAGTCTCTCAGCAATTCCGTGGGCTTTATCTTATTTTTTTAAAGTTTAAGTAAAGGAAAATGGGAAGGTTTTTATTTATTGTATTTTTGCCTGTTTAGTATTTCGGACAGCCTGGGAAGAGTGTGGGAGCAAAGGTGAGGGCACGACTAGCAAAAATCTTTAAAGCTTTTACTACAATTCAGAAAAGTTTCCTTTAACATTTAATGTGGTAGGTCGTCCTCTAAACCCTATTTGCAAAACACCTGAATCTAACCACTTCTCTCCATCTGTCATACTAGTCCAAGCCAACATCATCTTTTGTCTAGACCATTGCAGTAGACTCCTCTTGGCTCCCCACTCCTAGTCACACCATACATAAAGAGATCTCTTAAAAACATAAATGAGATTATTTTACTCACCAGATTGAAATTGCCTAGTGGCTTCCCAGTGTACTTGACATACAATCCAAATTCCTCACCATTGCTCATGAGGCTCTTTGTGGTGTGACCCTTAATGATCTTGGAAGTCTCATCACCTATTAATCTCTTTTGCTTCCTTAACTTAGGCCAGAGTAGCTCTCTTACCAGGCTTGTTCTTAGCCCCTTACTCCGGAAATGCCCTCTACCTAAAACACCCTTTTTTTTCCCCTCAGATTTTCTTGCTTGCCCCTTTTCTATGTTCACTTCTCAACTCAAATGTCTCCTTTTGGCCATGCTTGTCCCCATCACTGTCAACTGCATCTCCATTTTATAATTTCTCCATAGCACTTATGATAATCATAAATCACCTAGTTTATCCAATTTTTATTTATTGTCATTCTGTCCTTTAGATTGGAATCTCTATGAAAGGAGGGGCCTCATATGTCTCATTCTTGATTGCATTCTCAGCGCCTAGAACTGTGTTTGGCACTCCGTAAATATTTGTTGATTGAACAGCTATTTGCTTGGAGCCAGGAAACTCACAGGGACACAGTGACAGCTGAGTTCCCTCACTGTGTCTAATTGGATTTTCCCCGTCAATACACTCTGGGAGTCAGCACTGTCATAAGCTTTCTACCCAGTTGAGCTGACTTCACCTGATTTAGCCTACATCTCCAGAGATGTGGCGATGACCATGATAGCACCGGTACCCATGACCCCTATTTCTTCAGGTTTTATCCCTTGAGTTAGGGAGCATTGGTAGGATCTTCATTCTCATGATTTGCTTTTCTAAGTCATGTTGAGTTTTTCTCAATCCAGCCATGGCTGCAAGTCTTTGTTTTAACTTTTCTCACTTGTGAACTGACCCTTCCATGGTTCCCACTGAGGATATAAGTTTTTCCCCATTTTTATGTTTCTTGTTCTTTATAATGGAAATCTGGACGCACCAGTGTATGTGGTTACCAGTATATGTGTGCTCACACTTAGGCTTGTAGATATTAGATACTGTGGTAGGCAGAATTCTACATGGACCTGATGACTTTGCTCCCGAATGTTATTCCCATGACTATCTAATAGATGAAAGGGATTTTGCAAATGTAATTAAGTAATCAGTTGAGCTTAAGATAGGATGATTATCAATGCCAGCTCAATTTTATCACATAAATCCTGTAAATGTGGAGTATTTTCTCCAACTGGCAGCAGAAGAGAAAGATTCAAGATATGAGAGGGATTCAACAAGGGAGGATGGTTCTTCACTACTGAGATGGAGGAGGCCAGGAAATAGGGACTTGAGGGTGGCCTCTGAGATCTGAGAATGGTCCCTGCCAACAACCAGCAGAAAACAGGGCTCCCAGTCCTGTAACCAAAAGGAACTGGATTCTGCCAACAACCTGAATGATCTTGGAAGCAGAGTCTGTCCTAGAATCTGCAGAAAAGAACACAATTTGGCCAGTACCTTGATTTGGGTCTTGTGAGATACATCAAGGCCACCTGGGCTTTTGATCTGCAGAGATGTGAGATAATAAGTGGATATTGTTTCAAGCTGCAAAATGTGTGGTGATTTTTTTTTTACACAGCAACAGAAAACTAATTCAGATATGCTTTTTAAGTCATCATCTTACCTAGATAAAATTTTTATCTTTACTATATTTCAGTCCTGTTTATTCTTCTTTTAGCAGAATTGATGCTTTGTTTTTTAAAGAGTATTTGAATAAGTGAGTTTTCCTTTTCCACACCAATTATTAGGTGTAACTGCCTAGTTTAACTTTCTGTCAGCTGTCCACTTTTTGAAACTATTTTTGTAATGGTGTTAATGATTTGCAAACGGAGAGCCACTATTAAGTGTCGTTGGAATGATTTTAGGTGATAAGAATTGACAGAGATGTGTTGCTTGTTTGTGAGGTTCCCATGTCTTCTGAAATTCAATCTCACATCCTGCTCATTCAACACAGAAACTTCAGATTTTACATTTGTCTCTCAGTAGTTGCTCTTTCATTGTTCATTTGAGCCATGAGTTGCTCATTTCTGACAAGTACGTCTTTGGGTTCTGCTTCTGGTCTTGACAGTTATTACAGAGAAGTGCCAGAATAAAGGGTCAAGAAATGCTTGTCCTTCAGTGTAACACAGCTTTGGTTTTATTGAACTAAAGGTTGCTTAAGAAAGTTTTATAGAAGAAGAAAAATTCAGCAGCTAGAGTGCTACCACAAAGAGAGGAGAAAATTTGTGGTCTATAATTTCCCTTACTATAAATAATCTAGTCTCAGTCTGGTGTTCTGAGAATCTTAAAGCAAAGCAAGATGCATAGGATCAAAATAATAACTCTTGGTCATTAACTAGTTGTGCATTGTAGATAAATTATTTGTCCTCTCAGTGATTTAGTTTTTACATCTATAAAGTGACACAAACATGTGTTAATTACGTAGAAATCTAGTGCTTCTTAAATTTCTCCTTACAGTAAGGTTTTCAAAGTGTGATCCGTGGACCACCGGCAGCAGCATTACCTGGGAACTTTTTAGAAGCAAATTCCCAGGTCCCAATACAGACCTAATAAATCAGAAACTCTGGGGGTGGGGCTCAGCAATTTGTGTCTTAACAAGCCGCCCAGGGAAAGTCTGAGAAAGATTGCCATTGTCATGCCTCACATAATCTTAGCATTGGGCCTGGTATCTATTTAACAAAGGTTAGTTGTTAAATTATGGAAATTAACTGGGGGTGCTAGGGCATAGCACAGAGGGGTTCATGAAAACGTGATTTGTTTAAAAATCCGTGGAGAAATTGTTTTGCATCTTTGCTTGCTTTAATGTAAAAATATGTCTAAAATTCCTTTTATAATGGGAAAAAAAAAGGTTTTCTATTCAAAATCATTAAGTAAAATGAAAGCTCCAGCAAGAAATGCCAAGCTGCTCCTATAGCTTTGACGGCTCCCTGGCCCACCTCTGGTTACTCTCTCAGTGTAACTTGAGTTTGAGATGCATGGCCCTGTGGATAGAGGAATCGTTCTGGGCTGTCCAAATTTAATTTGTCTTCTGACAGCATTATGTTGTTCTTCGTATGCTTAAATGGTTCTTGGGTCAAAGCCTTCATTGGTCATCACAGACAGTGATGTTTGTCTTAATGTGAGATTTTTAGGAATGGCTAGACATTGATGCAACTCTCTTTCTCTGTTGGTGCCTGCAGTTTCACAATGGGAAACTGTGTTGTGCTACGTTGCTGGCAGCATTTTCTTTGTAGTCTCTGCTGAGTCTCTCTCTATTGTATAGATAATATATACATATATATAAAGTTGTATATACATTATATAAATATATTTATATATTTATTATATAAATTATATATACTATTGTTTATTATATATTATTAGTATATAATAATTAAATAATTTATATTAGTATATTTTAAGTATATAGATATATAAACTTAGATGTAAAATATGTATATATATATATAAAATGTGTGTATATATATATATAATGTGTGTGTGTGTGTATGTATATATATATATATATATATATATATATATATATATATATATATATATATGTATATATAATGTAAACTAGGGAGTGTCCATTTTATAGGCTTTTTTTTGGTAAGTCATTTTGCTTAGTCCCCCATTGGAGTCTTGTTAAAGAAATCTGCGTAGGTTAAACTTTCCAGGCAAGACCACCATCTCTTTTCCCTTGAACTAGAGTTGTAAAGGCTTAGTAGAGAACTGAAGCCAGCGCTTCCAGATCTTGTTAATGTTCCATAGTTCATTATAATATATCAGTACATTTTCTCTCTATGTGTACTGTTGACTTTGATATCAGAGAGCCATGGATTTGAATCCGGCTTGACTACTTACTAGGTATATAATCTTGGTCAAGTTATATAAGCTCTTTGAGCCCAAGATTTTTCATCTGTAAAATGTGGATAAGAACATCTATGCAACAGGGTAGCATATGAAGATACCTGGTACTTGGTAGTTGTTCAGTAAATCTAAACTAATGTCCTGTGCAACTGATAATGAAATTGGGTCAATATTGGCTGGGTCACTTTACTATCCAAACACAGGAAGCAGGATAGAAAAAAGGGATCGTGTCTCCTTTCCTCCCATCCCATTCTCTTCCTTCAAGTCCCATTGCTCTTTGTGTTCTTTATCACACATGTCAACATCACTCCCACAATTGAATCACTGTTCTTTGTGTCTGCCTGGTGTACTTTCCCCTAAACTGTGCATCGTTTAGGTCTTTGCTTAAATGCTACCTCACCTGAAGCCCTTCCCTGACCAGTCCCTACACAATAGCCCTCCTACCCAATCTATCTTTAACACTTACTCTGTCTTATTTTTCCCTATGGGAGAACTTATTTGTATCCCAATTTATATATTTATTTACTTTTCCTTACTTTTGTTTTTGTTGTTTGTTTTTGTTTCTCAGTACAAGTCAATATGTTCCATGAAGGCAAAGACTTGTGTTTTTATTACATTATCCCCAGTCAAACAAAACAGGGCTTGGGAGAAAATAGGAATCTAATTCAATTTGTTAAGTGAATAAAGTATTTGACGTGTGAATGAATGACTAAGATTTATTCAGTGAGCCATGACACTTGAACAGAAGGGAGACAGATCATGCCAGGCACCTACCATTGCTCTCATTTCCTACTGGGATTTCTAAGTGTTCCAAACTATCTGACCTAACTACAGATCATGTATTGTGTATGAAATTTCCTACATTATAGTGTTTAAGTGTGAGGATATTCATATAGATATAAATTTCTATTTTTTCCAGATAGTAGATTAAAAAAATATGTTCAGTAACTTGGAAGCTGAAAATCGTGTCCAAAAATCAGTCAAATATGGCTTTTTGAAAAAGAATAAAGCAGAATTTCAATTAAAAAAAAAAAACTCTGTTGTACCTTTCAAGGAAATAAAAAAGCTTTCAATGAAAAATCCTCGGATATTGGCAATATTCACACCAAAACGAAGCTCCCTATACCTCTGCAGATTTCTTAAGCATTTAAGCAATTCATTTGTTGCTGTTGGCTATCCAGGCAAGTAGCTTTGCTCCAGATTGTTTATGGAAGGTTGACCTTAGATGACCTCGTTCCAAGGTTGCTAATGGTCTCTTAATGACCCTTCAGGTCTTTTTCAAAGTTCTGGGAGCTTATTGGGTCATTATACCAAGTGATTTTGTTAATTGGGAATTCTCTGGAAGGATTGTTAATAGTATAAGCAATTAGTGGATCCACCAGATGACAAAGGGGGTGTTTCCTTTTTTTCTTTTTTTTTTCCTCTCTGTTTGGCTTTGACCTTAACTGCAAGTTGGCTTGTTAATGTCTCAGGTTGCAGTTTCACAGGTAGTTTTTAATTGATAGGGATCAGTGGGATGGTGGGATATGGTGCAAATGTGCATTTCCTTAGAACCCATGCCATAGTCCTGTGGTGTGCTAAGGCTGGGTAGAAGTTTGTTAGTCATTTGCTGGAATGATGGAGTTTCTTGCAACCTCTTCCAAGCAACTCATGGCAAGGGAGACAGATAAAACAGATTCTGTTTTCTGAGCAGCAAGAGTATAAACATGATGGGCAGGCAGTTCCTCTAATGAGATAGGTCTGCAAAATTATATTTGGAAAGACCCAAGTTTAAATCATGAAAGATGAGAAAGGCGAATTTCAAAAATTTCTGTATAACTCTGATTTCAAATTCTAACTCTAAAATTTATTCTAAACCTTATGACATTGGGAAGATCACTTATAACTTTTCAGTGCCTCCATTTCTTCATCTGTAAAATAGGAACAATAATAGTATCTACTTTGGAGAGTTGGAATGGGGATTAAATAAGTGACTGTATGTAAAATATTTATTTTAATTATTTTTATGACCCTGTTTTATTTCCTTCACAATAATTACTCTATCTGAAAATAGACAATGTAATCTGAATAAAAAATGTATATTATGTGAGGTTTATCAACTTTCAAACTGCACAGCACTGTCTAAAAACTTTGTTTTAAAGTCTCTGCATAGATAAGGGGACTTTTTCCCTACTTTGGTATTTGGGAGAGATCAATAACATTTAGAAAATAAGACCATTTGTTTCCTAGTTTCTTTCTTTTTTTTTAGCATATGTCATCACCTTTATATAGTAATATGAAAAAGATAGAAATTCAGGCAAAGGATATAAACAGAAATTCATGGAAGAGAAATTACAAATGGCCAACAAACATGGAAGATGCTCAACTCAGTTCTTTCCTAGTTTCTTAATGCCTGACTCATCTCTGAGCTTTTTTCTACTGGAGTCTGGACCTTTTGCCCACTTGCTCATAATCCTGCTTCCTTAGAAGCCCATCTCCCTGTATCCAATCACATCCAGAAAATATGTTCATCTTGACATCTTGGAATAGCCAACACTATTTCTAAAGTTCCTTTTTAAAGAAAATTCCCAACTCCTATCCTCTCATCCCCTCTCCACTCATAAAATGTTGTTGAAGATATTTCCCTTGTGTCTGACCAAACCGGTTTCTGAGTTTTGACTTTCTTAATTGGCCACCAATACATAAAGGAGAGAATTGCCTGCGCTAGAATGTACTCTACTTTGTACACTTTTGATTGCACGAGTGCCAGCCTTTCTGGAGGAAGAGCTTGGAAGGGGCCAGGACCCCTCATCCTTTCCAGCTCAGTGTTTTTTTCCCCCCATCTGGAGGCCCTTGTTATAAGGCAGATCACCTGAGAAGCCACTCTTTTCTGTTCTTTAGAATAGTTCCTGTGCCTCTCTGTTATCAGAGATCAACTTTTAAAGAACTCCTAACTTTCCTTTGGCCTTCTCTGGAGTGTAACAGTCTTGCATCATTGTCTAGTAAAGGAGGGTAGGATTGGTCTTTGAGCAGCAGACATTGAAGGGGTTGTTGGGTCTGGATTCTGCTCAGAAGGGCCTTTGTAGTGGGGTGATAGACAATAATCACAGAAATTATATATCACATTAAAATCTCCCAGGTTATAAAGGAATTCTCTCATATTTTTGTCTAATACTTCTATACTGACCTTTTTTCACATTTAAATCTTTGGTCTATTTGGGATTTGTCCTGGTACAGATCCAACTCGAATTTTCGCATTTGGCTTAATTGTTCCAGCATCAGCATCATCTATTGAATGATGTGTCTTTTCTCCACGGATTTGGGAGGCCACCTTTATCATATGTTAAATTCCCATAGTCATTATCTATTTTCTTTTTTTTCTGTTTCACTGATCTATCTATTCATGTACCACCGGTATTAAATTCTGAATTCAGGTGTCTTGATTCTATTTCTGGAGTTTTTATTTTGTTTCATAAGTCTGATTGTCTATTAAAGTTTTAATGACTGGGATTTTATATGTTTTTTATTTATTTTTAATTTTTTAACTTTTTGTTTGTAGAATATTTAGATATTGCATATCATATCACATGCCAGTGTTATATAAGTTGAATTAGTTGTCTATTGCTGCTTTAAAAAATTCCCTCAAAACTCAGTGTCTTGAAAATATATATATGTATATATATATATGGTGAACTCACAGTGCCTGAAGGTCAGGAGTTTGAGAGGAGCTCAGGTGGGTGTTTTGCCTCAAGATCTCTCAAGAAGTTGAGTCAAGATGCCAGCTGGGGCTGCAGTCATCCGAAGGCTTGACTAGGGCTCGAGGATCCATATGGCACACACACAGGGCTGGTGGCTCACACACAGGGCTCGTGGCACCCACACAGGACTGGTGGCACCCACACAGGACTGGCAAGTTGGTGCTGGCTGTTGTCAGGTGGCCTCAGTGCCCCCTTAGGTGGCTTTCTCCACAGGATGCTTAAGTGTCCTCACATAATGGCAGCTGGTTCCCTTCAGAATGAAAGGATGCAAGAAAGAAGTGACAATGCCATTTGTGACCTAACCTTAGACTCACGCTATTACCTCCACCATATTTTATATGTCAGACAGACCAAACCTAGCACAGTGGGATAGGGGACTACATAAGGACATGACTACCAGGAGGCAAGGATCTTCAGAGGCCATCTTGGAGACTGGCTACCCTAAAAGTGTTGGTAATTACATATATCTGCATATAGATATAACTGTCTGTATAGATAGACATAGATATATTTTTCTAAGACCTAAAAATAATCAATCCAGCTTAATTACAACATAGAATGTGAGGAGAGATGGGGATGGAGAGGTGGACATGAGTCAGATCCCTGTGAATCTTGTGAGCTGTGTCAAGAAATTTAGACTCTTAGCCCAAGGGCAATGAGAAACCAGCTGGAAGGCGGAGGTCAGATTTGCTTTCTCTAAAGGTTTTAGATTTCCGCTCTGACTGCTATGTAAAGAATGGACTGGAAACCATGGGCAATTCTGATGGTTTGTAATGGAGAGAAATGGAAAGTATTGGGAGAATTGTAGGTGGTAGATTCAACAGACTCCATGATTGATTGGATGTGGGGCATAAATTGAAGGATGATAATGGTTCTCAGAATTCTTGTTTGGCAGTTGGGGGCATAACTGGGTTGTGAATGAAGAATGAAAACTGGTGTGAAAGGAGAAGATGAATATTTTAGCTTAGATACCATTAAGTTTGAGGAGAAATGGAGAGAGGCTCAAATGAGAAGGTATTCTGTAGACATAAACAATCAGGTTTACAAATACATCTCTTCAACAGTTTCCTTATGAAGAATAGCCTCCAAGGCTAACTAATAAAATTAAATTTGCAAATGACACCAAAGTCTTTGCAAAGCTGAAATGTGAATCCTTTCTTCACCGGTTTTGGAAAGCATTTGTGTGTCTGCTCTTTTCATGGCTTCTGGTTCCACTAAGGTGGAGCATCCATTTAACCCTTAAGTTAGGGGTGACTTCCCAAGGATACCTGTGTTAAAATAAGCTTGACTTGCCTCAAACCCTATGACCATCAAGACAAGGTCAAGAACCCCACCATGAGGCGTCAAGAAGGGTAGGACGTGGTTGGTGACTTTTTTCTGTGCCAGGGAGGTCATGGGGGTGTGGTGAGTTGCCCCCACCATCTGGCTGTGGCCACAGCAGGGTGAAAATGAGGGCTCTCACAGCTGGGGCAGTGAGACAGCCAAGCAAATGATCTTGCTGCGTGGACAGAACGTGTGAAGGATTTCACTGGTGCATCTCTCTGACAGCTCCTGGCATTAGAAGACACAGTTTGCTCTATTCAGCTGTTTTAAAAAAAAAAAAAAAATTCAGTTGTTGGCGTTCTTATTTTCCCCCAACAGGACACCATTCCTCTGCTGTGGAGGTGAAGAGAAACTTCACGTCTCTGTTCTTGAGAGCTGAGAGAATTGCTTCCTAGGTGAAGATTTCAGTGGTGTAGCTGGGTGGCGTATCAGAGCGCATATAAAAAGAGCCACATATTGTAAATCCTTCCTGGATATAAATAAATAGAATAGAAGAGGACTAGGCACCAATGGGTTTCTAGGGATGAACAACCAATTGAGCAAGTATTTATTAACATGCCATGTGCCCAGAAATGCCATATGGACTCTTCACAGTGGTGAGAGAAATGCATGAAAAATACAAGAAATGAGCTGTCTGTTTTTTGGACTATTCATGCTGTTTTTAATATCACTAAATAGATTTCTGGTTGGCTCCTTCTCTCATTGCTGCTGTTACCACCACCAAAGCTGCAGCTTCTTCAGTCTCTACTACCATTATCACCGCCACAATTACCCACATTACCTTCCGCAGGGTGTTTTTGTAAGAATTAGTGACTGTTCAATGAAGAGTAACAATCATTATTTCTACTATGGCATGACACTGATGACAAATGTGCTTATGTTTGTCTTAGAAATTACTGTTGCCACTTATTTAGCATTTTCTATATGCCGTCCATTGTACCCAGACTTCTGTACGCATTTTCCTTATTTAATCTTCACTTTTACTCTGTGACTTTGCTTATATGAATATCTTTACTTTCTAGACGAGAAAATTCTAGCAGAAAAAAGTTGAATATTTGGCCCCAGTGGTTAAGGCAAGGAGTCCAGTCCCTGGAACATTCAAGGTGCTCAATAAATATTTGCCAATTGACTGATGAACTTTAAAGCTTATACTTTATTTTCTGGCCTTCTAGACAAAATGAGAGCCCTTTAGCCAGAAGTGTTATGGACATTTTTCCCTTTTTTTCTAAATTTATTTATTTTTGGCTGCATTGGGTCTTTGTTGCGGTGCACGGGCTTCTCGTTGCAGTGGCTTCTCTTGTTGTGGAGCACAGGCTCAGTAGTTGTGGCACACGGGCTTAGTTGCTCTGCGACATGTGGAATCTTCCCGGACCAGGGCTCAAACCCGTGTCCCCTGCATTGGCAGGCAGATTTTTAACCACTGCGCCACCAGGGAAGTCCTGTTATGGATATTTTATTTGGCCTTCACGAGCTTGTTTTTAATGTAATTTAGGGGACATCATTTTAAATTGGGGGAATTCATAACACACACACAATCTGAATTTATGACTTTTTTGGGAAAAAAATAAAAGAAGTGGCCACCATGATCCCATATTTTGGTCTAGAAAAAAACTACCTGGTGCTGAGTCGCAGTCAGTCAACTCTAGGTGGCCATGGTATGCGTTCCCCTGCTTCACCAGCTCAGAGCCTGCACTCATCTCAGCTTGAGGCCTCTGGAGAAAAGCTACATAAAGTTACATACTGTAGAGACTCACAAATGTAATTAGAAGGTGATGACTCAGAAGGGAAGCAGGCAGAGAGTACAGATCAGGGCAGGGTGCGGTAATGCTGCACTGTGACGCAGACAGTAAGGGACGGAGGACCTGGAGGACGGAGATGGACTTATGTCTTGGAATAACAGGGACGGTTTTCTAGCAGCCCTTGAATTTGAGCCATGATTTAAAGATGGACAGCCTTTGTAAAGGCAGAGAGGAGGGAGAAAAAAACTGTTTTATATGCTATCTATAAATAATAAAATATACAACAAATAGGTTTCTCCCTAAGTGAAAGGCACAATAGCTTTTAGCACTGAATTGGGCCTAGTATTCACCAGAATTGTATTAATTTTTTAAACTCCTGAAATGACCTGAGAGTAGGAAGGTGAAGCTTGAGTAAGACGCAAGTCCCTGGAAATACTCTGAGGGCTAATTAACAGCACAGAGATTCTGTGAGAATCCCTGCGGTACCACTTCTTGCCTCCAGAACTGATGGCACTCTCTGGGCCACAACCTCTGTCTCTTCCTCTCCCTTCTGGTTCCTGATGCTCCCAGAGGGATGGGCAGGCAGCAGTGTAAACGCTGCGACGTCCAAGGACTGGTCCAGTTATAATCAGCTCCATTCTTGGCATGGGATGGGCACAAAACCTCTCAGACCTCCCAGACAACTGTCTCTTTGGGCTCTCAGTGTCGAGACCAGCATTGTCCAGCCCAGCTTCCCAAGGACACAGAAGCCCTCCGTTTGCCAATCTCACTGGCCATCTGGTTGCTGAGCTTAGAGCTACCGATGCTGAGGCTACCGACTTCTGTTTGTCCCTACCAGCCGAAGTATTTTCCTCCTCTGTGCTCTGCCGTTGCAGTGTGAACAAATACATCGTGCTGAGTGAAATACATATTCTGGCATCAAAGAGACTTGCAGTTGAGTCCTTGGCATGATCTTGGGCTCATTTCCTAACCATCTAATTCTTAGATGGTTATGAATAGTTGTTATGAGAGTTAAATTAGACCAGGCATGGAAAACTACGAAAGCGATGCCTAGCAGATATTGAGCACCCAAAATTCATTATTTGACTATTGTTGTAGTTGTTACTGCCATCACGAGGAGGTAATACGAGGCAAAAGAAAAATAAGAAGTAACGTGAGCATTCCGATAGAGCTTGGCAGAATAGCATACTTTCTAGTGGATAATTACAATGCAGAGGAATGACTGAGAGGGTCAAGGAGACCCCAGTGTCACAGGCAAGGGAAGAAGTCATATCTGTACTCTTAGAGAAATGAGAGAGGTAACGTCCCATCCTGTGCTTCAGTGAGTCACACGTAAAAGTGCTAGTGACAAGTGCAAATGGTTTGCTCAGCACCTGGAAAGCACAGGGTGTGAACTTGTTCCACAGCTAGGTGCAGGCTCCTGGGGCTGAGCAGAAGTGTGAATGAAACAAGGAACTGATGAATTCAGTGGCGGCAGGAGCCACGAAAGGCTAATTTCATCTCCAGAGGAGTTGCCTTCTGACCACCTTCCTTTGCTTGTCCACACTGACGGCATCCAGCTGCTTCCCAAGCGCCCAAAGGCTCCTGGTGGCAGGCAGCAATCTAAGTGACCCAGCGTCATGTGGCACTTGGATCAGCCCAGTAATCTCTCCAACACAGTGCCTCATTCAGTCAGCCTCGTAGAATTTGGATGCTTTGAATCATGGTAGATTTACCAAGACTCCGAAATCCTTGGGGCTGTCCATCAAAACAGGCTTCATTAGCAAATGGAAGGTTAAGCAGTAAGGAAAACAAGAGAATCCTTCCCGACTTTACTCTGAAAATCGGATGATGACTAGAATCCCACAGATCCTTGAACGGTTTGTATGACTTACAGTCCTGGCAAGTGGTTTATTTTGTATGATTGTTGGAGGAGTGAGGGAAAGAGGGAGAGGGGAGAAAAGAGCTTCAGATTTTTCTTTTTTGATTTATTTTATAGATTTAAACCAACCCTGCCCCTGTTTTTGACAGCCTTCAGTAGCAGCATTCTTCACAATGATGGTATCAAAAGTGGTTTTCCTTCTGCTATCGCAATAATGTTTCACCTGCATCACTGTGCATCATTAAACCTTCAAGATGGATAGGGACTTAGCAATCGAATAGCCTATCCTCTCATTTTACTGATGAAGAAAAAGAAGCCCAGGAAAATTAGGGGGGATTTGTAAAGCCACAGAGCCCTGTTTACAAATACTGTTTCTGTCTCCTTTCCAGTATGATAATGGCACCTCAGTTTTCCTTTTAGGAAATAGTCTTTCCAATTCTCAGCACATACGTTTCAGGTAAGGCTGACCAGAACATCCCTGGCCCTGCCAACAAACTCCAAGGTCCAGTGGTTGGCACAGAACCCAGATTTGGCCCATTAGTGATTGGATTAGCTATGTGCTCTGGCCCCAGCAGTTTGTGGAATTGACTTACAGCTGTTAGGAAACGGAAGCTCTCTTTCCCACTGAGGTGGCTGAGTTGGTAGGGTACAGTCCTGGAACTGCCGAGACTATTTGCTAACAGAGGGGAATAACTCACCTAGTAATGAAGCCAACACGACATTCAACAGAGAGGAAAAATGAAGGAAAACTCATTTCTGATGATATTATTGAGGCCCTGGATCACTGACCTCTTGGAATTTTCAGTGGCTTTGACACAATACTTTTTTTTTTTTTTTTGTAATTCAAGCCATTTTGAATTATATTTCTTCATTTGTAAATTTAAAACTTCCTTATTACATTAGAGGTACCTGGATAACAGGGTGTCTGATCCTGGACCAGGGCTCTCTCTATTTCTCATAAGAATAAAGAATATTCATAAGAATAAGAATAAAGGGAAAGACAAAGCAGTGAGAGAGACCAAAGAACATTAATGAGTTCAACTATTTTAATTATGACCAAGAAACTAAACTTACAGAATCTTAAGCAGAGATGTTCTTAAAAGACTTGGAAGCATTAGGGAAAACCAACTAGCAGCCACATTATGCTTAACTGTAATCCCCAACCGAAAATGATCGGGTGTGTAAAGTGCATCTTCTCTTTTCAACTTGGCCTCTGACTCAAGAATGTGACCTTGAACATGTTCTTTGTCTTCTCGTGTTCTGGATATCTGTTTCTGCATGACAAGACACCACCAAACAGTGGGCTTTAAAACAATAATAATCATCTATTTTGCTCACAAATCTGGGGGTTGACTGAGCTCAGGTAGGCTTGGAAACTCTCCTGTGGTTGCAGTCAGATTTTGGTGGATTGGGTCATATGCTTTACTTGGTCTGCTGATTCAAATATGTTCATCTTATCCAGAAACACCCTCACAGGCACACCCAGAATAATGTTTGACCAAACATCTGGGTACCCTGTGACTCCGTCAAGTTGACACATAAAATTAACCATTACATGGAGTCAAATGTGATAGCAGACAGGAACCCGTTAGAATCAACCACTATACTGGATTCAGCACTATGGACTTTGAGAGTTTCTAAAAGTCTGAATGGTTTGAACATCCAAACATCTGCATGAAGTTTTATTGTTGTTTACTCTTTTCAAATGTTAGTGAGCATAAAAATACTGAATAAAATTACACGTGTGTATGTATGTGTGTATATATATATGTATAATATATATATGTGTGTAATACATATATATATGATATATATATACTGTCCTTAATGCACCACTTAAAGTATACTTAACATTCTGAATCTATAAAATTTCAAATATATACAAAGAGAGAGAGAGAATAGTATAATAAATCTTTTCATATCCATTACCCAGCTTCAGTCATTATCAATGTTTTTTCAATCTTGGTTTTTCTACCCAGCACACTTTTAATTTCTGCTATATTACTTTAAATTAAATCCCAGACATTGTGTCATTTTGTGCATAAGCCCTCCAGGATGCATCTCTAACTGATAAAGGGACTTTTTTCTGCCCTGCATAGCTTCGATTCCCCCATCACATCTAACATTTATAATAAATCCTTAATATCATCTAATATTAAGGGGGTTTAAAAAGTGATTTTGATTATACATTATTTTTATCTCATCTTAGCTAATCATCTTACCGAATACCCAAGTGTGTCTCAGATGATCAAAATCTAGTGAGAAAAGTCAGGGTAGCAAGGATGAAAGCCCTAGAGAAGAATATGTGACCAGAGAGAGTTACATGTTAGGCTGTGTGGTAGAGTCTGGAAGCATTTGAAGCATTCAGAGAAATGAGAAGTCTGAGTGGGCTATCTTGGTGGGTACAGAAGGATCCTCTGTCCTGTCAACCTGTCACACTCAGCTCTTGCTGTGCTCCCTGATGGCAGGAGCAGCGGTGATCACATCCACAACAGAATCCTAGAAAATGATGGTTTCTTTTTCATTGGGCGAGTGATGGTGCTTTATAGATGAAACACAGCGCCTGCCAAAGAAAATAGGATTTTTGCCTCTAATTGGAAAAGCTTAATGACGTAAGGGATAGTGCGCGAAACTTTTTTAAAAATCTGGGCTGATGCAAACTTGCTGCTGAGCCTCTGCCAGCCTGCCGCACCTGCAGCATTTCCCCACTAATATTTCAAAGTGTCAGCTGGCCCAAGAGCCGCCTGCAGAACTATGCTAATTGCTGAGATATGCCTAGACCAGCTGAGATAATAGGGCGCCAAGAAGCAGGGGAAAATGTCAGCAGCTGCGGTTCATGCTACTAATTTTGTTTTCTTAAAAGTAAACTTTATGGAATGACAGATTCCACTAAGAGCTAATCTGGAATTATACAATTACCAGTTCTTTTGCTGATTTTTGAATTCATGTGTTCAGTCACTGAATACATGGCAAATATGTATCAAAGGTGTGGACACTTCCTCCCCCTGCACCTGTGACGGGCATCATGTGAGCTCCCCTCTCTCAGGTGAGTCTGGCCCTGAACACTGCATCCTTCTCAACACCGGGCTCCACGCAAACGTGATTGAGCATACTTAGCATGTGATGCAAAATCCATTTCCTTTTTCTAGTATCTTCTCAATACTCATTTACTCTCTCTGGGAAAGGGAAACAAACAGCAATGTGCTGACCACTGTATGTGGTTGTGCTGTCTCGTTGAAAACAGACCAGAAATGGCACAGAGCTCCGATCAGGGCAGAGACCATACCTGTCTCATTCACCACTATGCTTTTAGAACCAAACTCAGAGGTAGGAATAAAAAGCTGCTTAAAAAATATGTATTTAAAAATTCAGTAAGTAACTGAACAAAAGAAGCATCACATGTGCTATCTGAATCAGATAGCTAGATTGATATGTCTGCAAAATAAGAATAACAATAACAATGAGAATATAAAATAATTAATATGGCAGCTGACACTTACTGAATGATTTCTGTATGCCTAGCACTGTGCTGAAGTGTTTTCATGGACAATCTCTCACTATTACTCACAACAGCCTTCGGTGATAGGTCCTGTTGTTGGCTCCATGTTACCAATGGGGAAACTGAGGCTTAGAGAAGTTAAGCAAGTTGCCCAAAAAGCAGCTAGACAACCTGAGTTTATTGTATGCATTATTTTCCAATTCACTGCAGCCTGTTGACTCTTGTGCGTGAAAAGCTTGGCCAATTTTAGGTGATCATTATCTTCTCTAGGTATCTTTGTAAAATATATCTTACGTGGCCATTTTTTCCTAGGTTTAAGAATATTCTATGTAATTTCACTACTTACATTTTAAAATCAGGGGAAAAGTAGAGGGCTACCACCAGAAATGATAACAGATATGTCCCAGGAAGAAACTTTAGAGAAACCAGGATCGATAAGGGAAAGGAAAGCACTCTGGCAAGTGGTGCTCCTCAGGGCTATTTCAAGGGCCAAGGCATGAGCAGAGATCAGAGAAAGAGATAAAAGCATATGACCGGAAGCAGAGGTGCAAAAGACAATGAAATAGTGCTTTAAGGGAGCCAATTCCAGAAATAACTTCCTTCATTTTATGGCTATTTCTTCAAGAGCTTTCTGTGTTTTTCTTGAATTACTAACCACAAATAGAAGCAGAGTTCAAGGGTGGGATTCCTGAAAGTTTAAACTCGGTATGATCCTGAGATTTCAAATCTTTCATTAAATTAATTGAATAGTTTTTACACTAGCAGTTTGTTTCTATTTTGTGTTTGAAAACAGAAACTCTGTGCATGTATATACTAACGTGAGTGTATGTGTGTGTGTGTGTATATATATATACACACACACACACACACACACACACACACATAGAGAGAGAGAGAGTGTATACCATGCGATACATATATTACAAAAACAAAAATTAGGCATGTTTCCTTTGCCAGGATCTGGTTACAATTATAAAAGGAGAAGTTTTTTTTAATGCTCTCATTAATATATTTGAATTTATGAGTCTAGGTGATATATAGTAACAATCAAAACAGCTACCCTTTTTTCATTTGATTGTCATTGAATGATGATGTAATGGCCTACTAGAAATTGTTAACTTTTGTCTACCTACTTATCAATCTACCTACCTACCTTGCTTTTGGTAAGAAAACATGCTAACTCCATTCTATATAGTTATATGTAAGTGGTTACGTTGGAGAGATGGATCCCATGCAGTCTCTTTTAATTATACATACGTAACACAAATAAACCTTTTTGCCTAGGGAACATGTTTTATAAGACTTTCGGTCTATCAGAAATTATCTTTCCCATTGGAGCTGTGGCGTAAGGGTCCTACAGACCTTCTGGAAGGAAAGGAGTTAATCTAAGTAATGCTTCCCCGAATCTAGCTGGGGCACGGGTGGTTTTGACCAAGCTCCAGTGATGGTGAAAGATAATGGTATTGCTCAGATAAGCTTGTCTTGAGGAATGGGAGGTGTCTGTGCCAGTGGAGTGGGCTAAATATAAGAATTTAATGTTTTGAGAGGAATGACTGGCCTCAGCACAGCATGTGGCTAATTTGGAATAAAAATCTAATTATAAAGCAGTAGTTGTATCCTGAGATGCAGTGGCTGGGCTTTGGGGTGTAAACCAAAAGGAGAACCCAACGTGGGAGACAAATGAAGCCTGCGTATGAACTTGGTTCTAGTAAAATAAGGACTTACTAATTAAGTGAGCTAATGGCACCCATTGAAAAGTTCAGTGTTTTCATGTTGCCTTGTCACAGAAAAGAGTAAGGTTATCTATTCTACTCTTCCCTTCATGAATATGTGCTTTTCTAACTCTTGACTATTACAGATTATGCTCACATGAACATTAAATTACAAACTATGCCAGCACAAATATGTATACAAAGTGTTGGTCCACTTATGTAGACTAGATACATAACCGTGAGTATAATTGCTTGGTTATAGGGCTCACATTAGTTTTTCATTCCTGCATTAAAATTACCCCAGAATTTAGTGGCTTAAAACAATAAACGTTTATTGTAGCATTTCTCTGGGTCAGGAATCTTTGTACAACTTATCTGGGTGGCTCTGGCTCAGAATTTCTCTCGAGGCTGCAATCAAGGTTTTGGCTGGAGATGTGGTCTCATGTGAAGTCTGGACAGGGGAAGACTCTGATTCCAAGCTTACTCACGTGCTTGTTGGCAGGGTTTTGGATTGAGACCCTTAGTTGCTCCCTGGATGTTGGATGGAGATTGCTCTCAGTTTCCCGACATATTGGCCTCCCTATAAGGCAGCTCACAACATGACAACTGGCTTCCATCAGAGCGAGCAAGGGAGAAAGAGCAAGAGAGAATGAGAAAGGTGAAAGCCAGAGTCTTTAAAAATATTTAATTAAACTTTGAATTTTGAAATCGTAGATTCATATGCAGTTGTGAGAGAGATCTTGTGCAACTTTTATTCAGTTCCCCTTAATGGCAACATCTTGCAAAACTATAATACAATATCAAACCAGGATTTGACATTAATACAGTCAAGATATAGAACACTTCCATCACCACATGTTGCCCTTGATACAGTCACATTCACTTCCCACCCACCCACATCCCCTCCTTAATATCTGGCAACTGCAACTCACTTTTCTATCTCTCTCTATTTTTCTCATTTCAAGAACATTATGTAAGTGGAATTATATAGTATACAATGTTTTGGTATTGACTTTTTTTCATTCAGCATAATTCTTCAGATATTTATTCAGGGGGATGGTGTGTACAAACAGTTTGTTTCTTTTTATTGCTGAGTAGCATTCTGTGGTATGGATATACCACACTTTATTTTACCATTCATCCATTGAAGGACATCTGGCTTTGGGTGGGCTGAATAATGATCACTCAATGATATCCATGTCCTAAACCCTGGTAAATGTTACCTTACACGGAAAAAGGGACTTCGCAGAGATAATTAAGAATCCTGAGATGAGGAGATTATCCTGGATTTTGGGGGGTAGGACAAATGTAATCAACAGGAGCTTTGTAAGAGAGAAGCAGGAAGGTCAGAATTAGAGGGGGGGGGGGGAAAGGAGCTGCAACAATGGAAGCAGAGAGAGAAGGAGATGTGATGATAGAAGGAGAGGTTGGAGCTATGTGGCCAAGAAATGCAGGCAGCATCAGAAACTGGAAAAAGGCTAGGAAATGGATTCTGCCCTAAAGTTTCCAGAAGGAACACAGACCTGCGAATACTTTGATTTCAGGATTTCTGACCTCCAGAACTGTGAGACGATACATTTGTGTAGTTTTAATCCACAGAGTGTGTCCTAGTTAGTTAACAGCAGCAATAGGGAACCCATGCAGTTTGTGTCCAGTTCCTGGCTATTGTGAATAAAGCTGCTATAGACATTTATATTCAGGTTTTGTGTGAACATGATTTTTTATTTCTCTAGGATAAATGCCCAGAGATGCACTTGCTAGTTTATATGGTGATTGAATGTTTAGTCTTTTTAAGAAACCACTTGACTGTTTTCCAGAGGGGCTATATCATTTTGTGTCTACCAGCAGTGTATGAGTGATCCAATTTCTCTGCATCCTTTCCAGTATTTGGTGGTTACTATTTTTAATTTTTTTTTTTTAAAGGGAATGCTATTTATTTATTTATTTTTTGGGGGGCTGTGTTGGGTCTTTGTTTCTGTGCGAGGGCTTTCTCTAGTTGTGGCGAGCGGAGGCCACTCTTCATCGCAGTGCGTGGGCCTCTCACTGTTGCGGCCTCTCTTGTTGCAGAGCACAAGCTCCAGACGCGCAGGCTCAGTAGTTGTGGCTCACGGGCCTAGTTGCTCTGCGGCATGTGGGATCTTCCCAGAGCAGGGCTCGAACCCGTGTCCCCTGCATTGGCAGGCAGATTCTCAACCACTGTGCCACCAGGGAAGCCCACTATTTTTATTTTAGCCATTCTGATAGAAATGTCGTGATATCCCATTGTGGTTTTAATCTGCATTTCTCTGACAGGTAATGATGTTGAACATCTTTTCAAGTGTTTATTTGTTATCTGTATAGCATCCATAGTGAGTTTTTTTTTGGATCTGTTCCTTATTTAATACTTTTTGAACTTCTGAGTGTTTTTCTTTTCTTTCTTTTTTTTTTCAACTATTGTGTTTTGAGAGTTCTCTTTATATATCCATCACAACTGTTTTTCCCCTAGAGGTAAGGATTTTTTTTCTCTGTTATTTCTTTGAAGATTTTTTTCTTTTAAGTTTTCTGAATTTTGGTTATAATGTCTCTTCTTATGGATTTCTTTTCATTTTTCCTGTTTGGGGTTTGTTCAGCTTCTTGAATCTCTAGATTAATGCCTTTTACCAAACTGGGGGAATTTTCAGAATGAAGACGCTTATTCCTCTGAGTCCTTTTTCAGTCCTGCCCTCTTTCTCTTCTTCTGTAACTCTGATTACACAAGTTTACCATCTTTTGTTACAGACCCAACTGTCCCTGGTTCTCTATTTTTTTTCAATATATGTTCTCTCTTTTGTTCAGGCTGGGTAATTTCTATTGTCTATCTATTGAGTTTGTTAAATTGGTTATTGCATTTTTCCATTTTAAAATTTTCATTGGGTTTTCTTTATATCTTCTATTTATTCTCTGGAACTTTCTATTTTTTATTTGTCTCACTCATGCTTTTATGATGACTGCTTTAAAATCTTTGTCAGACAATTTAATTCAACATCACTGTCATCTTGGTGCTAGCATTTATTGATTGCCTTTTTTTTTCATTCAACTTGAGATTTTCCTGGCTCTTTGTATGATGAGAAATTTTTGATGGAAAGCTGGACATTTTGTGTATTGTCTTATGAGACTCTGAATCTTAAACTGTCTGTTTTATCTGGCTACTTCTGACCCTGCTTTACCAGGGGAAGGGATTGGTGACTTATTACAGCCATATTGGGGTAGAAGTCCAGGTTGTCCCCAGTGGAATTGGAAGTCCACACTCTCCACATGGTCTCCACTGACACTGCAGATGGCGCCTTGATACCGCCTGGTGGGAATGAAAGTATTTGCTGGTGGGGGTAAGGATGAGGCCACTATTTTTTCTGTGCTATTTGACTATGGTAAAGCTGTTGTTATCTAAAAGTTTTCTGTCTTGCAAGGTTGCCCTTATTCTTGCCTTTTGGCTGGAGAGATCAGGCTTCTTTGTCTGTGCCTATGGAATTTCTGGGTTGCTGGCTCTTCAACTCCAAGTCTGGGAAATATGAAGCAAAAAGAAAACCCAGAGAACTCATGACCGTGTTGTTCTGTGGGTCCCAGGGTTCCTAGCTGGTCTGCTTTCTTTTCTCTACCTTTCAGAGGCTTTTTATGTTTATTTTATAAGTAATACCTTTGGTTTTTAATTGTACTTAGTGGGACATATAGGGAAATGTACGTCTACTCCATCTTTCCTGGAAGTGGAAATCCCGCTTGTTTTGCAACCTAATATTGGAAGTGACATTCTATCACTTTTGCTCTATTCTATTACTTAGAAGTCACAACTTACAGCTCACATCGAAGGAGTAGTTTTACACAATTATACAAGGGCATGAATTTCAGGATGTGAAGGTCACTGAACACAATCACAGGGTCACATGTGTTCAGCTGAGTGGATACTGCCCATCAGTTTCACCAAAGTTTGTACTAATTTATGTTTTCATTGGCAATATATAAGGGTTTCAATTAATCCATATCATCCCCATTACTTGGCTTTTTAAAATCTTTTGAAGAATTTAACTCTGTTGATGGATATAGTTGATTCTCATTGTTATTTCAAGTTGCATTCCCCTGATGTGTTATTAGCATCTCTTTATGTTTTTTGTCCATTTGCTTATCTTTTCCCTCTTTTGTGAACTTCCTATTTAAGACTTTTGCTTACATTCTGTTAGGTTGTTTGTATATACATGTACACACACATATCCTATATGTGAAATTTTTGTCAGTTATATGTCTTGCAAATATCCTTTCCCACTCTGTGGATTTCCTTTTTTTAATTAATAGATTTTATATGTTAGAACAGCTTTAGGTTTACAGAAAAATTAATACAGAGAGTTCCTGTAAAACTGTATTTCCCACATGCTGTTTCCCCTATTATTAATGTATTGTATACTTGTGGTACAGTTGTTACAATGAATGAACAAAGATCGTTACATTATTATTAAGTCCATAGTTTATATTAGAATTCACTCTTCGTGCTGTACAATTCTGTGGTGGTTGACATGTGCTATGCTAGGTATCCACCATTACAGAATCAGACAGAAAGTTTCACTGACTTGGAATAGACATCTCTGGTGCTCCACCTGTGTCTCTAAAGTTTTGTATTTCCCCGAACATCATATAGCTGAAGTCATACAGTACGAAGCCTTTTCAGATTGGCTTCTTTCATTTACTAATATGCATTTATGGTTCCTTCCTGTCGTTTCATACCTTAATAGCTTATTTCTTTTGAATCACTGAATGACATTCCATTATATGGATTTATGACAGGTTGTTTATCCATTTGCTGCTTGAAGAACATCTTGGTTGCACTGAGTTTTAGGCAATTGTGAATAAACATTTGTGTACAGGTGTTTGTGTGGGCATATGTTTTCAACTCAATTGAACAAATGCCTAGGGGTGCGCTTGCTAGATGATATGGGAAAACTGTGTTTAGCTTTGTAAAAAAAAAAAATTTTTTTTAAACTGCAAAATTGACTTCAGATATGGCTGTACCACTTTGCACTCCAACCAGAAATGAATGAGAGTTACTGCTGGTCTGAATTTTTGTGAGCATTTGAGATCAGGGTTTTTGCTTTTGGATTCTAATCATTCTTAGACTTGGGTCATGATATCTCATTGTTGTTTTAATTTGTTGAGCATCTTTTCATGTGTGTTGGCCACTTGCATATCTCTTCGGGGGGGTGCCTGTTCAGATCTTTTCCTCATTGTCTAATTGGGTTGTTTGTTTTCTTATTGCTGAGTTTTAACAGTTCTTCATATATTTTAGACATAAGTCCTTTATCAGATATGTGGTTTTTTTTTTTGTTTTTTGTTTTTTTTTTTATAAATGTTTACTCTGGAATTGCTCAGAGATTTTTTTTTTTTTTTAATTTTTATTTATTTATTTATTTATGGCTGTGTTGGGTCTTCGTTTCTGTGCGAGGGCCTTCTCTAGTTGCGGCAAGTGGGGGCCACTCTTCATCACGGTGCGCGGGCCTCTCATCATCGCGGCCTCCCTTGTTGCGGAGCACAGGCTCCAGACGCGCAGGCTCAGTAATTGTGGCTCACGGGCCTAGTTGCTCCGCGGCATGTGGGATCTTCCCAGACCAGGGCTCGAACCCGTGTCCCCCGCATTGGCAGGCGGATTCTCAACCACTGCGCCACCAGGGAAGCCCCAGATATGTGTTTTGAAAATATTTTCTACCAGTCTGTGCCTTATCTTTTCATTCTCTAAGCAGTGTCTTTTGCAGAGCAGACATTTTTAATTTTAATGAAGTTCAGCTTATTAACTTTTTCTTTTGGAGATCATGCTTTTAGTGTTAAGTCTAAAAACTAGTAATAAACTAGTGTTTATTACCAAACCCAAGGTCACCTAGACTTTCTCCTATGTTATCTAGTAGAAATTTAGTTTTGTGTTTTACATTTAGATCTGTTATCTGTCTGCTTTGAGGGTTTTTTGTTTTGTTTTGTTTTGTGGAGGATCTGTGTCTAGATTATTTTCCTTTTAATGTGGATGTCCCAACTGTTCCAACATTATTTTTTGACAAGACTGTCTTTTTCCATGGAATTGCTTTTGCTTCTTTGTCAAAATCAGTTGACTGTATTTGTGTAGGTATATTTTGGAGCTTTCTATTCCATTCCTTTGATCCATTTGTCTATTCTTTTGCAAGTACCAGACTGTCTTAATTACTGTAACTTTATGATAAGTCTTGAAATTGAGTAGCGTTCTTGTTCAGTATTGTGTTGGCTCTCTTGAGTCTTTTGCACCTTCTTATAAACTTTAGAAGCAGTTTATTGCTATCCGCAAAATAACTAGCTGGTATTTTGCTTGGGTTTGTGTTGAATTATTTATCAACTTGGGAAGAATTGACATTGTGACAATATTGAAATTTCTTATCCACAAACATGGAATATCTCTCCATTTATTTAGAGCTTTGCTTTCTTTCATCAGAGTGGTATAGTTTTCCTCAAGTAGATCCTATGCATATTTTGTGAGATTTATATCTAAGTATTTCTTTTTTGGTGTTAATATAAATGGTATTGTGTTATATATTAATTTCAAATTCCAATTGTTCACTGCTGTTATATAGGAAAACAATTGACTTTTGTGTATTAACCTTGTATTCTGCAACCTTTCTATAATTGCTCATTTTTTCCATAAATTGCTTTTGTGGACTTCGGGATTTTCCTCATAGATAATGTCTTCTAGTTTCCAGCTTTGTTTCTCTCCTATTCTTGGGTTTCCCTAAGAACTTCTATTTAAATTGAGGTGAAAACAGATCATAGTTATAATAATACCCCTAAATTTTTTGTTGATGTACAATATTATAAAAGTTACAGGTGTACAATATAGTGATTCACAATTTGTGAAGATTATACACCATTTATAGTTATTATAAAATAAGGGATGGGGAGGCTACAGGAGCCTGGAATTTGTTTAATTGTCCTTCCCCCAATAAGATAAGGCTGCAATGAAGTAGTTTCCTTTGAGGGCAGGACTTAAGTTATGGAGCTCTGGAGATATTTCAAAATGGTAACTTTTCCCCTCGCCTTACCTGAGTAAAGCATGGGCATTGTTCTGTGGTCTGTACCATTGGTGGGACTCCTGGAGGTAAAACATGTGAAAGGTGGGGACCCTCCTAAGACTGGGCCTCCAGACCAGCCTACATTCATCCGCAGTAATTTTTCAATTACCTTTTAAGTGTTCCTGCCAACAGCTGTATCTGTGGCCTCTGCTCCTGGTAAACTGTGATTCTCTGTATTCACCTATCTCACCAAGTTTTTGGGTGGCACTTTGCCTTGTGACTTCAATTATCTGATGGATGTAAGAAAAGTTGTTGATTTCCATTCTGTTCCAGCTTTTTTCTTGTAATAAGGATGGAGATGATGACTTCCAAGCTTTTTACATGTCAGTGCTGAAACTGTGGCTTGCTTTTTCAGTCTTTTGTCTTTGAGAAACAGATGCTTCCAATTTTAATGTAATGCAGCTTATTGACTTTTTCCTTTATCCTTACTTTGTGTGTTCTAATAAGTTCATGAGTATATTTTCCCCAGGTTATTTTCTAGCAAACTTCTTGATTTTAACTTTCACATTTATATCTATAATCCTCTTGGAATATTATCTGTGTAGGAATGAGGTAAAGATGCAAAATATACTTTTATTTCCATATAGATAATCTGATTTTTACATGTTGATTTATTGGGAAAAAACCACTTTTTCATACTACTCCAGATTGCTGCTTTTGTCCATACATGTATGTGTTTGTTTTTGGACTCTCTTTTCCATTGTTCTATTTGTCTGTTTTTAAACTGGAACCACACCTTCATAATAAGTGGTGCTTTAGAGTAAGCCAATAATATGGTAGTATAAATTCTCTAGCTTTCTTATAACTTTCCAAGATTATATTGAATACTTTTGACCCTTTGCATTTCTCTGTAAATGTTAGAATCAGCTTATAACTTTCTCCAAAAAAGACACGCTAGAATTTTTATTGGGATTGCAGAGAACATTATACATAAATTCTATTTTACATTTGTAAGGATTAACAAGGATATTGCACCATGTGAAGGTGAAATTCGAGATTGGTAAACTTAAAATAGCAGTAAACACATGAAATTCTAGGTTAGGATTACAAAACATCAAATCAATGAAGTAGAAAATAAACTTAAGAAGGTAAAAGACAAAAAGATAAAACATAATGAAAGGGAAAAAGTGATATATGAGAATGGATCCAAGAGTTACAAAATATATTGAAATTCCTTATTAAAAAATCAGAGTTGATGGAGAAGAATTATGGAATAAAAGAAGCAGAGAAAGAAAGGCTTTCCTAAACCACTTGAAGGATTCAGTGGGCAGTAAATAAGTCTATAAGTGATTTTTTTAATGTAATAAATAAGAATAATTTTGAAAATACCAAATTTCTACCCCATCCTTTGCAGGAATCTTTGAATTTTTTTAAAAAAAATATCATATTATAAAATCAAAGGAAACTTCAATAGATCCAAAAATAAGCATTCTGTAGGTCACCTTTACTAGCCATAATATATAATGAAAATTTAAAAATAAATGGAATATCCAACCATAAAGAAAACAAAATTCTCCTCAACAATCCTTGGGTTTAAGAGTAAGTCATTAATAAAATAATCAGCTATTAGGAAAAATAATGATAATACAAACAACAAATATGTATTAAAATGTTGAGTGTAGTAAAAATTGTGGTCATAGGAGAATTTATAACAAACACGTGTATTGCTATACAAGTAACAATTTAAATAAATAGACTAACAATAATAAAGATGCCAAGAAAAGCATGAAGAAATAATGATGAAATTTAAAATTAGAATGTAATAATGTTGTCCATATGTTAAAAAAAATTAATACATGAGAAAAAGAGATAAAAGTGAAAAAATGTTTAGATATGCTGACGGAAATGATAATTTTAAAATATGTGATAAAACAATTTAGCATAGTATAAAATTATGATTAAATATCTGTAAATCTCTCTGTAAAGAAAAGTAAAAACATCATTGAAAAGATTATTTTTCTTAAATGACTTATCCCTAGAATTAAAAGAAATGACTCAAAGTATTAGAAAACGTAATGGACACTTATGCAAGATATTTAAATTATCAAACTTCAACTATTCTTCAGGACCAAATGATTTTATAGTTGCATTTTAAAGTCTTTCAAGGATCACATAACTCACATAAGATTCTCTAAGACATAAATAAAGGGGAAATTTTTGTGTGTGTGAGACTGAATCAGATTAAGTAATTCAGTTGAATTTACATGTAATGTCCCAAATAAAATATTATATATAAAACATTAAAATTGTTCAGTAACAAACATGTAAGGTAGGGCTTAGAAGATGTTATTCAAAGCAGAGTTTTGTTTCTAATTCAGATGTGATGGAATTTTAAATATTAAGCTTATTAGCAGAACTTCAGTACTTTTAGGAAAACTAGATGCATAGGTTGTGTAAATTATTAAATGTAAGAGTGGTGACACCCAATTAACTTTATTCCTCTGATGTCGAACTGTTATTATCACCAGTCCCTTCTGTATTTAACTTTCTATAATCCAAATGCTCCTTGGTTTCTTCTTGAGTACGGTTAGTTAAATAATTGACCAAATGGTCATTCAGCTAACTTTCAAGGACTACTTCCCTGGCTTTGCTACCGGGGAGAGTACACTTCTTCCTTCATATCATTGGCTCTGCAAGGACTGATTTTTCACGTTCTCCTTGACTCTTGGTTCAGGTCCCTCTCACCTATACACGTATGGATAACCCCCAGTCCCACTCTTCTCCACACAGGGCAGATCCAGGCTTTGTGGGAGCCGAACTTTGTACATTTTGTTATCCCTCTTTAAGAAAAAGAGCACAAAAGTATAATCTTAGGCACAAGAGTGAACATTTATTTATCGTGATAAAATAAATCACATTGAGTTATAATTGTAAAAAGCAGACAAATATTACAGACATCCCAAATAGCTTTAGCTTGTATTACACTGGGTTTCCCAGAAACAGACATCAAGATTAGGTTTTTCCTCTAAGTGATTTAAATAAGGAATTCCCTCTAGGGACGAGGAAAAAGCAAAGGATATGTGGCATTTCAGGCAAAGTCGCCAGAGGAGAGCTGCCCTGATCTCAGATGTGTCCTGGCCAGGTACAGAGGGATCTGGGTTTCCATTCCCAGCCAGTCATGAACAGATTGAATTCCCAGCCCAGACACTTCTAACTCTCCACACCGAATGAAAGCAATGCACAAAATGGTACAATAGGATCTGAAGAGATCAGGGGAAACGTTGACATGATCTGCTCCTTGACCCCATGTATTGTAAGTGTTGTTTCTCTTCCATTACCCCACTTTTTTTTTGCCAGGAATCGTTAATACTGTAAAAATTTTCTCATCTCTGTATCATAAGATGGCACAGTTGTAGGGAGAGCTGTTCCTCAAAGCCATTCATATACTTTGATGACTTAGCAATGCTTTAACCATATGTGTACGTAGCTGCAAATCAAATACATATATCCCCCCAAAACCAAACAAAATGCATTCCCAACTACACTTCCACTTAGCAGGGATCCCAAAGATAAAGCAACTTCAGATCTACCTTACACAAGTGGAAATGTGATGAAGGGAAGACAGAATACAAAACAGTGGGAATCTTCATAGATTTTAGTTAAAAGAGCTTACAAATTTTATAAAAACATATGACCATGTGAATGCTTTTCCAGGACCCCTCCCAGATTCTTGGAAGGAGCCCATGAAAGTGGGAGAGTCCCGAAGCTTAACTTTTATTAGCTTCACCATAAATCCAGCCATGATTTAAAGCTACTTTTTATAGACCACCCTGGGAAAAAGTTTTTAAGTTATAATGGAGACCAAAGAGTTTTATTTGGCTGCTGTGAAATCAACACAGTGTTTGAAGCAAAGTGTGAAAAAGAAAGAAAAGACAAGTGTGAGAGAGATCACACTCCCCACACTAGACACTCAGTTCTCCCGACTCCCAAGGACTAATTCATGAAAATCATTTTGTGCCCTTATAACTGACAATGACCAAAATTTAAGAGCTCTTGCTTTGCCTGTTGGATTCTCTCAACTCAACTTTACATCTGATATATCCAAAAGTCAATTTTTTTCTGACCTTATGTTTAAGGCACATCTTTAGTTTGTTTCTATTATTATATTATATCCTGTTATATGACAACCTCAGCTCTCTTCTGATGAAGATGTGACTCAGGCCTGAACTAGAAAACATTCTCATGCAACCCTCCTGCTTAAGAACAAGCATTGCAGTTACTGATAGGAACTAGATGGTGTTTTTATCATACACTATGACCACAGTCTGGTGTCTAGACCTCTGACTACCCACCCAATAGCTCCTAAAATGGCTTTTTGCAATTTCCCAACCTGGGTAAATAGAACTCATTCTTCAGAACTTAATTTATTTGCACTTTCCCCCTAGGAAACCTTCCCTGAGTCTTTAGGTGAAGTTAAACACCATGTAGTCTAACACATCACCCATTCTTTGATTGTCTCTTCATGTCTACAAGTTGAGCTCCTTGAATCCAAGACTGCGTTTTACTTAAATCTGTCTTCTGCACTCAGCACAGCACTGGATACAAAGTAAGATCTCAGAATGTTTAGGAAGTGACTGATGGATTAATTCAGGTGTTCTCAACTGGTAGAGATTTTACCCTCGCCCCCGCCCCAGGAACCTGTGGCAGCATCTGAAGCCCTTTAGGGTTGTTAGAACAGGCATCTAGTGGGTAGAGGCCAAAGACATTGCTAAATAACCTACAATGTGCAGGACAAGTCCCCGGACAAAATGTTAATAGTGTGGAGGCTGAGAAACCTTGGGCTAACTGAATGAATGAATGTTCTCCAGACTTCAGCAATAAATCTAATGTGTTTTTCATGCCATAAGAAGAAATGTGAAATGTAGCTTTAATACACAGCTTTTTGTTCCTAAACTTTAATACAGAGCTTTTTGTTCCTAAACTTTTCATTTTTTCTTTACGAAAGAAAACTCAGAGTAATTCCATAATTTGGGAATTTGGGAGTGTTCAGCATCGTAAATGTCTTCATATCATTTAAAGTAAACTGAAGCATAAAGGAGACAGTGGCAGTATTTGCAGAAATCTCTTTTATCCACATTGTCTGATGTGTTAGAATTGAGGACACCAGTATTTGTTGAAAAAAACCATTGTGCCTTATTTTAATAAACTCACAAATAATGCTGCCTATATTCATTTTCTACAGCTCAATACAAAATTGAACTCTAGCCAGTCACTCATGAAAAGAAGTGTGCGCTGCACATAGACTTTGCATTAAATCTGTCACATGGCCATGTAGTCCTAGAGAGTCTCTTATTTTGGTTCATGTCCATTCCTTTGCTTTGGACTCATTTAATATGTGCTCCTTGCTAATTGGTCTTCTAGTGTCTTCAGTAACTCATGTCAGCTTGTAGGTAATGTTGACTTGAAATAATAGACTGCCAGGGACTTCCCTGCCAGGGACTCCATGCTTCCAGTGCAAGGTGCCCAGGTTAGATCCCTGGTTGGGGAACTAAGACCCCACATGTGGCACGGCATGGCCAAAAAAAAAAAAAAAAAAAAAAAAAAATAGACTGCCAGATATTTCTCCAGCAAACATGGATTTATTTGGAATCTGCAGAGAATTGCAGTTTCCAGGGTCTGCAACCATGAAGAGCCATGTGTAAGGTCCCCCTAGGCAAGAGAAGGAGAATGCTTTTATAGAGAGGAACAGGAAGTTGGGAGGGTATAGTGAACAAAGAGTTCATGGCTTTTCATTAGCTGAGCCTTTGCCAGGAAAGAAGAGGAGTCTTTTATCTTCCTTTTGGGCTCTGCTATCGTCACAGAGCATGAGAGCTCCCCCTTTTGGTCTTCCAACTCTATTTAATTGAGGTTTCTGTTTATTAATTCTTTTATAGAAGGCAAAGGGAAAGTCTTGAATTAATGAAAATTCAGTGCCTCCCAACAAAGTTTTCTGGTTAAAGTTGCAAATGCAGAAAGAAATTTCGCACAAAGTGCATCTAATGTAGTTAAAATTAGCTACCAAGTTCAAGTCACATTACAGAATAGATTAATTAGAGTCCAGTGCTTGCCTTAGTTCATGTTGTTATTAATTACCCATGGGTACTTCCACAGCTGTTTGTGTTTTAGAACTAATTGAATTTTTTAAAAACCATTCTTGGAACACAAAGCAGTTTCTTTTCAAAGAACATGAAAACAAAAACAAAACCCAAAAAACTCAAGAGACTTTACTTAGAGACAGTCATAAAAGAAATACATGCCAGTTTCGTAACCAAGAAGAAAAATGGCCATGGATATGTCTCTAGGACAGCAAACATAATGTGTGTGTGTGTGTGTTTATCTTCTGAACTGACAGAAGGAAAAAAAGGAAGGAAGGAAGGAAGATATAATGAATGTAAATAAAATATATATGTGTATATACAAATAAATATTCTGGAGAACACACACACCCTATAAGCACACACTCATAAGCAGTTTATTCTCTTGATCATTATGCTGATACATGCTCATTGTCAAAATTTTAAAAATGCAAAAGAATACAATACAAAATAGCAAATGGCACATGATACTAATATAACTACTGCAAAAAACATTGTTGACCATGTGTTATATTTCCTTAGTATTTATTTTATGAACCTATTTCTGCAATAAAAAGCATATATGCATTTGTATATTTATTTTGTATCATAAGACGTATTCTCTACATATAACTTATTATCCTGCCTTTTCCCACTTAGTATATTATGAGCAATTTGTCAATTCATTAAATTTTCTTTTAACATAATTTTTACTGGATACCTAATGTTAAATACTATGGCTAGGTTGTAGTACAATGCTTTCATTGGAAATTTAGCTTTTTTTTTTCACTTTTTATCATTTCAATCAGCAATTACAATTGAACATAAAATTTCTTTATAGGTAAATTCATTTTGAAACTGAGATCATACTAAATTTTATTATCCTGATTTTTACTTGAATTCATTATATTATATACATTATAACAATTCATAAAACATAATTTAAAAATTGTCATTTAATGGCCACATATTTCATGATGTGAATATGCAAATTTTACATTAAATTTTTATATATTTGAAAATTTATAGTGTTTCAAATTTATTAATAATATAAGTTAAATATGGGCAATATTATATGTGAACCTTTGTATATTTCTATGATCATTGTCTTAGGTCAGAGTTCAACAATGGATATCATTGGCTAAAGGTACAATCATCAATAACACTCTGTATATGTTGGATAATTTCCCACTAACTGGGATTTCTTTTCAATGTTCAGCATTAACAATTAAAACACTGATATGTATTATTGCGAACACTACATTTAATTCTAATAATAAATTGACAGATAGACAAATATAATGTTGTTGTGTTTACATTCATTTCTTTGATTACAAATGAGATTTGACCTGTTTTCAACTTTAGAAAACCTTTTTTTGTTGTTTTTTGTTGTCATTGGCCTAACCATGTCCTAAACTACTTTTACTGGTGGAGAACTTATTCTTAAATATTTCTGAAAATCTTGGATTTTATTTGTTTCCTTTAATATATTAAGAGTTTTCTTCCCAGAGTGATCAGGGTGTTATTTATTTACCCTGTTTTACTTTTTCCTTCTCTTTACTCACCTATGGACAAAGAACACTTTTGTCCAGACTCGTTAGTGAACAAAGTGATTGGATTACCCTTGATTCAATTCACTGTCTACTGTGCAAGATTACAAAACAGTTCAAAGAACTTTGGGACATTATAATTTCTGCTGCAGTAGCCAAGCAACAAATGAGCAGAGTAGCATCTAGAGTGAGTAATAGTGTTCCTGCTTCAAGTCTCATTCTTCTTAACAGAAATTTCAAATACTAGGCTGAGAAGCAGCTAGACAAACAGCATTCAAAAGGTGGTATGGAATTTCTTTATCTCTACAGTCATGGTGATGTGCCCCCTTTGGAAATAATTGTCAACACCTGCCAGAGGTACATCTAGATCTGTTTTGTGCTGGAGTAAAATTTTCACCAGATTCCATCAACCCTTTAACATTTTGAAGTGGGACAAATGGGTGCCTCTGATACAAGAGTTCAAAATTCCGGTCACCATAGAAGGTGCAGAGGAAAATTAAAAGTCATCATAGAATTAAAATGTTTCTTAATGCACTGCTTATCAAAGATTCACATAAGTCCATACTAGTCTGTGAAATGTTTCTCACCAGCCTGAGATGAGAAAAGGCTAGAAATTGAGAATAAGCATTTAGACAATTTAATAACTATTTGACTACCATAAGATATTACTGTGAATGTCAAATGTAAACTTAAGGCTGTAATTATCATATAATTTTGTCTGAAAATTAAACTATGAACCAAAACATCTTATTTTCTTCTATTATAATAATTACGTATGCTATATCTTGATAAATGTTAGTCACATTTCACAAAGTAAACTCCCTATCAAATTGTTCTATTATTATACACTGTAAAAATGTGGTTCCTATTATCCATTAACTTATTTTAAAAGGTGACTTTTTCCTGATAATAATTATCATAGAATAATGAAAATCTCCTTACGTAGATATGTAATAAGTCCTCAGTAGCACTACTTCAGAATTTCCTAGAATGCAAAGGCGGCAGACAGTTGTGTTTCTTTAATCTCCTGTGGTTCTCTGGAAGATGGTGTCATCAGAGTGGGGTAGGTGAGGGGACCAGGGGACCAGGGTGGAGGGTAGTGCCTGGTGTCCTACTTGGTGCCAACTTTGGATTTCTGAGCAAACAGCCGGCACTGGATCTGCCTACCATCATTTGGGCTGGCAGATCTGTTCTTTTTCAAATAACAAAGCTTATTTCAGGGTCAGCTGCAAGTCATTTTGTCTTTCAGCTCCATAAGTTAAATAAACTAGTAAAAATCCCTCCAGGATTCTGGTAATGCGTTGACTGTCAATCATAGTTTTTGGTGTCATCGTTTTCTATGGCTGCAAAGGTTTTGTAAGATGAAATTGGGAGGAGTGATAGACTGCTGGCCAAAGACAATCAGAAGTCATAAAGCTCTTCTTTGCCTTTCAAATGTTACATGATATATATTTTTTTGATTAGAGAATATTTCATTTTTGGTACAATGAATTATCCTGATTTTTCCTTGTGATTCTTTATGTTGTTTTTGTGAAAGTCAGACTAATACTGCTTTAGAGCTTCTAAAATATCAAGACGACACTTATTTTGGTGCTTAATATATCTATGTTTCAAACATCCATTTTGTCTTTATTTGGTTAAGAACTGACATGAAACTCTGAGTCTTTTTTCCAAAATTTATTTAACTTCTCTGCAATATATGGAATAAGCATTTACTTCCAGCTAATCTGTGAGGCTAAATTTATTATTTCTCAGATTCTTGTTTCTTTCTGAGCTTAAGTTCCTATCTGTTAATATTTCCCTTACACCACACTGTCTTGCTTACTATACTTTGTAACACACGTTGTTAACACAGGGAAGTTAGCTTGATCTTAGTATCATTCTTTTTCACAATTTCCTTGAATATGCTTGCTCATTTACTCTGTTAAATTTATGAGTTACCTCAACAAGTTAAAAGAATATTCCACCCATTTTTTATTGGATTACATTAAACCCAACATGGATTTAGAAAGAATCATCATTTTTGCAACATTTAGTCTTTACATTCAGGACTATGATATATTTTTCCATTTATTCAGATTTTCTTTTATGACCCTCAGTAAAGTTTTATGATTTCTTCAAAGCAATATGGTAATTACTTGTTGTAGTTATTCCTAGGAATTTGTTGTATTTTCTTGCTATCTGAGTCCAAATATATTCTCCAAAACGTTTTTGATTTAAGTATGTGATATATATGAGAATACATTTATTTTTCCATTTACATGAATGATGAGTGAGAGGCCTAAATTGTGTTGAGAATATTGCTGTTGGAATAGTTTGAAGAAGTTCCTGACTAAAGTGTTGATTATGGGCAGCACCCAAACAATAGAAGCCTCCTTCAATGCATTGAATGAAAATAGCTACCCTTGAATGCATCACAGAGACAATGTCTCATTAGTATATATTGTTATTTAAAATGTATTTCTAGTTAAACACTTTTGACAACACTTTTGACTTCACTTATGTTTTTGTGCAGACAGTGTCCAAAAGGGAATATATTTATACTCGTATGTTGAATCTATGCATTATAAAAAAAAAGGATCAAAATTTCCTGGAATCAGGGAAATGTAGAACATCATTGTTTAAGGATGCCACACTGCAGTTTCTGAATTTATCTCAAGTTTCTTTCTTATTAGCTCATGCTGAATAACTGAACCTCTGAATCTAGGGTATATGGTGCCAAAAAGGACCTTTGTAGACTAGACTTTTCAATGTATTGTCTTTTTGTCTTGGACATCTCAAAGCAGCAGCACTACGTGTGGGAAGTTACCTATGAGAATTTTAATTATAGATGATTCCCAAGGAAATAACTATCAATTGTATCTGAGTATCTCAGTATTTCCTCTAAAATGATAATAATGCACCTTAAGTTTCAGTGTAATCGGATAGGATGCTGTAAATTCAGCTAACACTTGTCAAGAGACTTGTGGCATCTTAAAAATCGCAGATCTTAATGAAGACTTTGTCAGGACCCAAGCCAAGTAAATTTGTTTCAAATATCAAAGAGAATTACATTTCCTTTTGTCCCTGTATAGTCAGGCTAAAAACAAAAGGAGAATTAACTTGGGAAGTTCATTACTTGATGCTGCATTTGAACAAAAATCCCAGCCATGTTGGCCTAAATACTTTTTTGGTAACCATTTTAGAACATTAGGCAAAGTGAAAACTCAAATTTAAGATCAGTGTTAAATTACTGCATCAAGGAGTTGAATTCTTTGTGTTCAAAGCAGATTCCTAACCTAAAAACATACTATTTTAATATAAACAATAAAAAATTTACTTTAGGGAAACCATCCTGAAGATAGAACTCCAGTGTTTTTTATCATTATACTTTCTTTCTCCTCCTGCAAGAGCAGGCCAGATTCATCTTGAAGAAGGGACAGGGGCATAATCTGCTCTTTTCTCATCTTCCTCTGCTACTGCTTTTAAATGCTATTCTGCTATGTTGTGATAAAGAGGAAGGAAGAGAAAATGACAGAAGCTTCCTCAATCTCTTCCCTGGGTTGGCTGTTCTAGCTTCAAGGACCACTCCACACAGCTCTTTGTGCTTTATTCATCTGTTATAGGATGTGTCCCCCCAAGATGTATGTTGAAGTCCTAACCTTTATTAACTCAGAATTGAACCTATTTAGAAATAGGGTCTTTAGAGAGGTAATCAAGGTAAAATAAAATCATTAGAGTAGTCCCTAATCCAACATGATAGGTTACCTTATAAAAATTTGAACACAGAGACAGGCACAGAGGGCAGATGAAGAGAAGACACAGGGAGGATGCTGTGTGCCAGGGAAGGCAGACGTTGGAATGATGCATCTACAAACTAAGGGATGAAAAAATTTGTCAGCGAATCGCCGGAAGTTAGAAGAGGGCCATGGAACAGATTCTTTCTCACAGCCTGCAGAGGGAACCAACCCTTTGGATACCTTGATATTGGGCCTCTGGCCTCCAGAACTGTGAGAAAATAAGTTTCTGTTGTTTAAGCCACACAGTCTGTGTGACAACCCCAGAAAACTAATACACCATCCAAATGCTGGTTCTCTTGCAGGGTAGGTCTTCGGAAAGCCCTGCAAAATTTTTCATCCTGCTTGTCTGTAACGTAAGCTATCTGGGCCTGAGTTTGACCTCTTCCATTATTTCCTAATCCCCTCACGGGACAGCTCCTATCTTCTAGGAGCTTTTGTCTGGGTGATGGCCCTATTGGTAGGGTACCAGAAAGGAGGCTGAAGCCCAAGTACCCTCCCTCAGTCAGTGTTTACTCATCCCTCGGGAAATTCGTATAACCTGGAGAATATAGGTTATTCTACTGGTAAGCATATATTCCAAGCAGGAGATAAAATGCCAGCGCTCCATTCTTGCAGCCATTCTTGATCCTTGAAAGTGATTATTTTGAACCACCTCTCCATTGGAAGGGTCAGTGGTTCTTTCTTCCGCCTCAGAAGGGTGTAAGGGCAGCCTCTACTTACGAGGACGCCATCTTCAAAGAGGTGTAAACCTCTGTGCATTCCTCAGTTCCCCTTGTATTGACTTGGGACTGAAGGATTAAGGTCAGTGGCCGGGCCACCTTTGCTCTTGCATGACTCACAGAGCCATCTGCGAGATGTCTGACAACAACCTCTGGAAGGTTTTTGAACTGAGATTACATGGTACATGGTTCTGTGTGCCCCCCTTTTTAGCTATATTCCTAAAAGAGTAAGAAAAATGCCACTCAGCATCTTGTTATGTGATTCTGCTATTAAATTTAAATATTTTCTTTCTTTCACTCTGTGTCCTCCTGTCTCTTTTGAAAATAACCTTGATTGTGCCTGAAACTATAAAAGCATTATTCAGAAATCTTGTAAGTAATTGGTCATTTGGTGGTCTGTGTTGTCCTTGAGGTTGAAGAGATACTTAAAACAGTGGAAAATCAAGCAAATTACTTCAGTTGCTTTACCTCTTTCTGACCTCTAAATATTGGTGTGTTATTCATTGGTACTGTTCTGCCAATATTTCTGAATCTCTGTCTTCTGGATACATGATGATATTGTACTCACTTGACCCTTTGAAGTCTGTCAGGGCCATATGACTTGCTTTGGCCAGTGAAATGTGACCCTGTCACTTGTGGGTGGAAGGTGTAAGAGTCACTTCGTAATCTTTTTTTTTATTTTTTTAAATTTTTGGCTGCATTGGGTCTTTGTTGCGGTGCGTGGGCTTCTCATTGTGGTGGCTTCTCTTGTTGTGGAGCACAGGCTCTAGGCATGTGGGCTTCAATAGTTGTGGCACGCAGGCTCAGTAGTTGTGGCTTGCGGGCTTAGTTGCTCTGCAGTATGTGGGATCTTCCTGGACCAGGGCTCGAACCCGTGTCCCCTGCATTGGCAGGCGGATTCTTAACCACTGCGCCACGAGGGAAGCCCAGTAGGTAATCTTCTGCATTAATTTTTTCTCTCTCTGCCGTGATATCTGGAAATCTCAAGATGGGTTGATGGTGGATACTCTGTTGGCTTGGGTCCTGGAGTAATGGGGTTGCTGAAATAATGTCCAGCTTGTTAGCGAAGGCGTGTAGTGGGACCAAGAAAGAAGTCTGTTCTTTTCAGACACTGAAGTTTTGTAGGCATTTGCTACCATGATAGAAACTGGCCTATTCTATAACTGTTGTCTGTTAGACCAGAAACCTCCCCTCTTTTCTCTGTACACTCACTTCTTGAGTCATTTCATCTAGGCCAATGATTCTGAATACAATCCACATGCCTAGACTTTTCCCTTGTACTCCCGGAACATGTAACCAGCCTCTATTCCCTTAAATGCTAATAGTGTCACAACTTAGCCAAAAACAAATTCTTGATTGCATGCTTCTCAGCTTGCTTATCCCCAGCAATCTCCATTTGATGACTGCACTACCATCTGCCCAATTATCCAATCACTCTGTCAACACATAGTGTTGAGTCTATTTTCAAAAATATACCCAATTTCCACATACTTCTCACTAGCACCAGCACTAGCACCCAGTCTAAGCCGCCATCATCGCGTAACTGGACTTCCAAAATTACCTCCTAAATAGCCTCCCTGTTCAAGTCTTCCCCCTATTTGCTACACAGCAACTAATTCAACTAATCATTTCTTTAAAATATAAATCTGATCATGTCACTTCCACTCCACAATCTTCCAGTGAATTCTCATGAAACTAAGAATAAAATGCAAAGTCCTTTCAGTGATGTACAAGGACGTACAGAATATGGCTGCATTTTCTGCCACTTTTTCCCTTATTCACCGTGGTACAAGCACCCTGACCCATACTCTTCTCCAAACATGTAAAGTACATTCCTGCCTCAGCACCTTTGCATTTCTTGTTCCCTGAACCTGAGGCATCCTTTCTCATAGTCTTATGTCTTAGTGCCTCACTTCATTTTGCTCTCATCTCAAATGTCAACTATTTGAAAGACCTTCCCTTACTATTCAATATAAATTATGTCCTTCAACTATCTATCGTTTTAGCCTGATGTATTAATTGCACAACCATCACCTGGCATTGTTGACATTATCGACATATAATATGTTGATTTTTAAAAACATTTTCTCGTGTTCCATATCTATGTAAGCTTTATGAAGTCATGACCTCCGTCTGCATTATTTACCTTTATATCTCCAGTGCCAAGAATGGTACCAACTCAATAAATAAGCACTCAGTAAATATCTGATTAGTGACCAATTAATGAATAAGAGGGTTAATAGATGGTGAAGAAGATAAACACAATTATTTTCCCTCACCAGAACTCACAATGTAATAAAACATATAAGCAGATAATTATAATCAACTATATAACTAGACTATATTTTTAGATATTAAATTAGCACATATTTTTAAATTCTAAATAATCTTTGTTTTCCCTAAGGTAACTCCCACTGAAACAATGGCACTAGTCATTTCAGCCTAAAAGTAAAAAGTGGGTGTACTTGCTCAGCTTTGATCATCAAGTTTTTATTATTGTGAACACCAACACATAGTATATGAGAGAATAATATACAGCTCAATGAATTACTGAAAGACAAATACTCTTGTAACTTTAACCAAAGTCATGAAATAGGAAAAATTTACTACTTTCTCCAATTATATGACAACTTAAAGCAATTTAAGATTCGATTTTTCAGTAGTATGTTTCCTATAGGGTATATCCCATTATGGATATATAGACAACTTGCTTGGTTTTACAGACAGTTGAAGAAAGAACGGAGTCCAGGGCCACTAGAAGGTGAGGAGGGAATCTCAGAAAGGAGAGATCCAGAGAGGACAGACCTCAAACTCTGTGTATAAATTCTCCCCATATCTCTGGCTAATCCTTGAAACACACACACACACAAGAAGAATACATAAAGATAAAAGAATTAAAGTGAAATTTAAGCTACTTCCTCAGAGACAGAGTTTGCAATTTGACTTCTACTAGTTTAATTCTCTGTTAAAGCAAAACATCAACACCCTTTCAAGAAAAATAGCAAAGTCCAGAGTCTGACAGTGTGCTGCATGCAATTTAAAATTGCTTGACATACAGAGAACTGGGGAAATAAAGACATTCTACTGAGATCAACCCTAAGCTGACCCAGAGGTGGTTTTTTTTGGAAAGGAGAATTAAAGCTATTACAGCTTTGTTTAACAGAAGAAAGTAAAATATACTGGTGACAAATGAAAAAATAGGAAATATTAGCAGAGAAACAAAGCTATAAAAAACAACCCTGTGGAAATTCTAAAACTGAAAAATACAATACCTGAAATAAAAAAATTAATTGGATTGGCTTAACAGTAGAATGGAGATGAAAAGGGAAAGAAACATTGAATTTGAAATAGTATTCCATAAATATGAATTTGAAAATAGTTAAAGTTTTCCACATCCTCAGTAGGACTTAATACTGCTTTATTTATTTTTTTAAATTTTAGCTATTCTTGGAGGTATATGAAAGTATCTTAATGTGGCTTTAATTTATAGTTCCCTAATGGCTAATGATGTTGAAAAGAAATTTTCCTGTTCTTATTTGCTATCCATATATTCTCCATGATGAAGGGTCTGTTCCAGTCTTGTGCCCATTTCCTAATTAGATTGTTTGCTTTCTTACTTTTGATTTGGAGTTTATATTCTGGATACAAGTCCCTTGTTGTATTTCTTATCATCCTCAGTAGGAAATCTGGTCTGAATTAGTGAATGTACAATTTGGAAGCAAAAGTGTGCCTCTGTCTCTTTAAGGGAGGTCTTGCTTATGGAATATCTAGGTTGATAGTTATTTTCTTCCCACACTTTAAAAATATTATGCCAAATAGTGTAAAGCTTTAAATTACAATTACTAACCGTAGCAAACCAGTATCTTCATCATATATGTATGTGTGTATACACACACACACATATATATATAATATCTGTAGACATAATATATATAATATCTGTAATTTTTTGCAAAAGAAGTTCAGGGTTTTTGTATTAAGTGCCAGAATTCTGAAAAGTGAAGTGACATTCTCCATGATTTATTTATTTCTAAGAAATTAGTGATTAGATTTATCACTAATTTCTTCTCCTATTGCACAACTCAAATTTCTCAGGAAAGGCTTCCTTAAGCCTAAACTAGGCACTACTTGCTAAATATTCTATTTATAACTCTGGAGGAATGGGAGGATTAAAATTTTTAAACTATGACTAGACATTCTAAAAAGCTACAGTACTCCTTAATTTCCTCAACTGATCCATTTTGCTTGATTTCTTCACCTGATGCATTTTGCTCTTGAAAAGCCACTTGCCATCTTGTATTTGCTTCTTCTCTCTACCTCCCTTGTTCCTCTGAGATCATACCTCCCAATAAATCCTTTAGCCTGGAAGTGTTGATTCAGCCTATTTTTCTACCGAACTGAGCTAATAAAATTGGCAAGTGGGTTTCTGATGAAGAATATTGTTTTGCTGCAGTTGATAAGGATATAATCTAAAGCT
Organism: Eschrichtius robustus; assembly: GCF_028021215.1. Taxonomy (NCBI): domain Eukaryota; kingdom Metazoa; phylum Chordata; class Mammalia; order Artiodactyla; family Eschrichtiidae; genus Eschrichtius; species Eschrichtius robustus. The sequence goes on along the minus strand of NC_090839.1, from coordinate 7,575,969 downwards.
ATATGCTACTTGGCTTCTGACTGCCCCTGAATTGACATGTGTGCCCTTTTCTTCACCTTCTTATGCCTTCTCACTTAAGACTCTCATGCTCAGAGTAAAGTAGTGTGTTCTTTAAAAGGAGTGGTGAAGAGAAGGCAGGCTCAGGACACCACCTCAAGGTCCTTGGAGCACTCTGTCCTTGGACCCTCACAGAGTAGCTGCTCTCCATGCATATGTAGGAGGATGTTTCCCCACCACTCCTTGTTGTCTGTGCATTATTTACTATTGATGAGAAGTCTGTACTTTTCCTTTATGGATCATATCAGGTCATTGCTTTTGATTCCCTTTTGCTTTCAGAGGGCATTTAAAACAAAGCTCAATATTCAGGCTGAATGTTGATGCTTTAGGAGAGGAAAGCAGTATGCTCAAATACAGCCAGCTTTTCATGAAATGAAAGTTCACTGCTAGGGAATTAAGTAATCTTATTTTATAGCCCTTTTATTCTGTTTCTCTTAAGAGACAGAGTGCCTTATTAGTTTACCATATTATCGGAGATCTAACATATATTTAAAATTGTGTTGTCAGAGCTCTAGTTCATTTCAACAGGTATTGGTCAGTCACTTTTATCTGCCCCATATTGCTATACATTCAAACCGAGGAGGATACAAATGTAATCTGTGATGTAAAACCTATTCTCAAATGGCTTACCATGGAAGAATTGGGGGAAGTCCTGGTGATACACATGAAACAATCAGGTAACACAAAACTGAGTACAGAAAAAAATGGCAAAAGAAACCTGCACTGTTTTTTTTTAAATGAACAAAGCACACTATGAGTGCTACCTGGCAGTCACAATGGGAAGAGATCTTTGAGGGCTGTGAATTATGGTAGACTTCCCTGAGGAATAATAATAATAATAATAATAAACTATTGCCTACAAGGGGAAAGATATAGGATGGGTCTTAGAAAATAAATTAGAATAATGGAAAATACATCCATAATTTTTATTTGGATTATTATACCTGCGTTTTTGGCAAATGATAACAGTATATCAAGCTTACGTATATAGTGGTCTAAGCAATCAGGAAGTTATTTTTAGGACGTAGTAATAAGTCTAGAGAAAGTCAGTCTAGGATTGGTGCCAGAACTCCACAACATCATCAGTGTCCCAAGATCCTTCTGTCTTTCTGCGTAACATGTGGTTTTCATCTGCTTTGCTTTGATCATCCTCTCAAGATGGCTCCTACAGTAACTCCAGCCTCATGTTTCAGTTGTTGTGGATGTTGTATGCTCTGCTTAGCTCCCCCTTCAGGATGGGAGGACTGGAGTGCAGCAGACCTACAGCTGTCAGCTGACAGTCCCCTTCAGGAGCTGGCTCAGCTCAAAGTCATGCCCACTCTCTGAGGTGGTACTCATCCAATAACCATTGACACAGAGCTCAGTCCTTTCGTGCAACATTTTGTTGTTGTTGTTGGCCGTGGCTTGCAGGATCTTAGTTCCCTGACCAGGGATTGAACCTGGGCCCTCAGCAGTGAAAGCACAGAGTCCTAACCACTGGACCACCAGGGAATTCTCCAACATGGAATGATTCTGAAGGGTCATCTAGTCTTCAGAGCTCCTTGTAGCTTTGTCTGATTCTTCTGTTGACACCCCCTTGCAGCTACTCTTCCTCCTTTGCCCAATCCTGCTTCCTTCCCTTCCTTCAACACATTTGGATCCTATGAGAACTCCTAACAATATTTCTGCATGTTAATCTCTGTTTCAGAGTCTGCTGCCTGAGTAGCCCAAGATTCGATACATTTTGAGTAGAGACAATCTTGATATAATAGGAAAGAGGGGGTGCCCATGTTACAAAGGCCAAATTTCTCTCAAATACCCAGGAGAAATGTGATGTGTTCTAATTGACAGAATTGTATTTCATAGACACACTTAACTATAAGTAAGACTGAGAGTATACACTTTTGGCTTGATACATTGCTTTCCCAAACAAAATATCAGTATTAGATTATCTTACTTTTCAAACAAATGCCCAGGAGTCATCTGCACTGCAGAGAACTGAATCACAATGGCCACCATTAACAGTAGGGAGTCTGGAACATGTCCTTTTTATCTGAGCACATTGTCTCCACAAGCAAAAATTAGGATTCTATTATTGAGAAAGAAGGCAAGAATGAAGATTAGATAGGCAAGTATCAGTATATGCCACACGTAGAAATAAGGATGTTGATAACTAATACTTATAGAGTTCTTACGATATTGTGCTATGCAGATTTATATATACCAGATCATTTAATTTTCTCAATAACTCTACTATTAAACCCACATAATCTATGGGACTCACAAATTGCTTTCATATGGATATTGATACGCTACTTATATTCTTTCTTTGATAGGACTCAATCAATTTACACAATACCTTGCCTCATATTATTCTCATACTCGATTTATCAGATGTAAGTATTATCAGTAACTCCATTTAACAGATGAGTAAACTGAGGCTTAGAGGGCCTCAGTTTAATTCCTTGAGGCCACACAGCTGCCATGATGCAAAACCGGGATTTGACCCACATATGTCTCCCTCTTTAGCATATTCTTTTCAGCACTTTGCTTTTTAGACCTTCTGCTCTGGTTAAGAGATTTCGGTTTTAGGCCTACCAGCATTCGGTAAGTGACTCAACAATTTGTGCACTTAATATGCACTAAATGTTATGTTTGATGAGGGGCATAGAACTAAAAATTAAGCTGTTATCCTTGAAGAGTGCAATCAAGTGGGAATAAACAGAACTATAAATACCAAGTAAGATACAAGGTGATTGGTGATATAATAACAGTACATAAAAGATTATGGGAAAGGGAGGAACAATTAAATCTACGTATGACCAAAGGGAACAAAGTCTGGAATCAAGTAATTTTAGGGCATTAATAAGATGATGTTTTAAGAACCCTTTAACTATGGCATATCTACCTTCTGTGTTGTGATGAATATTCACTTCGGATAAAGTGAGGTAATGATAATGAACAGAATTCCTATTCTACTATAGCTACATATTAACAAAATTTATTTTGCTCATGGGTGTGCAGTTCTGGAAGCACTCAGCCTTGAGAGTGTGTGTCTGCTCCACTCAGCATGAACTTGGGTGAATCAAAGGTTGGGGGCTGGAATCATCTGAAGGCAAGCTCATTCACACATCTGGTGGTGATACTGGCTCTTGGCTGAAACTTTAGCTGGGATTGTCAATAAGTAGGTCCAAGACTTCCACTTAACAGAATGGCTGGGTTCCGAAGGAGGGGTCAGGGTGAAAGAACAAGAGTCTCTATCCTCTTTATGACCTAGCCTCAGAAGTCACATGCTGTCACATATAGCATACTCTATTGATTGTAAGCCCTCACAAGACCCTGATTCAAGGAGAGGAAAATCTGACCCCACCTTTCAACGGGAGAACTTCCAATCATAGTGTAGAAAGAGCATATGGAAGGTGATACAACCGTCTTTGGATCTTTGGAAACTACAACCTGCCACATTCTGCCTCTGGCCACAAAGCTTCACATCCCTCCCTCACACAAAATGCACTTTTCATTTCTGCCAGGACTCCAAAGCCTCTTCCGTTTTGGCATCAGGCTCGAGCTCAGAGTCCAAGGTAGTGTTGTCTAAATCAGGTTCAGATGTGGAAGAGGTACCTTAGGTGTGATTCCTCATAACTATTTGAGTACAGTTTCTTTTGTTCTTTATATCTGTGACCTAAAGAGAGAATTTACCATCCACCCCCTATAAGCCAAGTATAAAATGGTGGGATCTGCAAAGGATAACAGCTGTAGGTCCTCCCGTTCAAAACGGGGAAAAATAGAAGGAAGACAGGAGTGGTCCATAGTAATTCTGAAATCTAGCTAGGATGTATTGGTAGTTCTGTGATTAACATATAATCCTATCATCTAGAAACAATTTTGCATGGCTCTTGGGTTCTCCTCGAAGGCTCTTGATTTCTCACAGTGAGTGTCTCTTTCTTTACATAAGAAATGTCTGGCACTTGTGAATTAATATTTTACTTGGACTGCTTTCTGCCTATAGTAGTTTAGTTGCTCCTAATTATCTTTTTGTTTTGTACTGTCTCTGTCACTTTTAGTCCTAACTGGTAGTGTTTTTTGCAAATGCCATTCTCATTAAAATTCTCTGAACCTCCTGTGAATTGCATTAGGTGCACTCTATTAGTAAAAAAAAAAAAAAAAACACCCTTACAAATCTCATCAAGATAAGCGCTATTCTAACTTGAGTTTCGTCTAAGACTGCTGTGGGAACACACCTTTCTGATCCTTAGAAGTCCTTTGTTTAATGGAGAGAATCTGAAAGGCGTGTTTTCAAGGTCCCTGTTTATTTTAGGCACTTTATTAAATCCTTCTGAGGTCTTAATAAAGGATTTCATAATTGCATTCTTAGCTTCGTCTTTAGACCTTTTTCTTCTGCCTGTGTCTTGGATTTATCTTTGCACAGAAGCCATTTCTTAGTTTTAGCATTGTTTTCCATCTAAGCAGGCTGAAAATGAGAAATAGTTTGCTATTTGTGGACTCAAAAATTTCTAGTTTATTTATATTTAACATACTTTTCTTAAGCTTATCTCTACGCTTTCACATTTTACTATAGGCAATGGGTAGAAGTAGGTGGCATCTGCAGCAATCTGCCTGGAAATCTCCTTAGCTGGACTATCCAGCTTATTAAGTGCATTTTCCATTTTCTACATTAACACAGGCAATGCAGATTTTTTCTGTGACTAACAAGGGTCCCCTTTTCCCTATCTTCCAATATTATTTTCTTCATTTTATTTGAATGTCTCACTCCTAAACCCTCACTGACAGCCAACTTGAACATGGCCTGCTAACAGCCTCTTCACAACACCTCACTTCCTCTTACTGTCCTGTCATGAAGCCACTCCACAGGTGTTCATTTGTTATGGCAGCACCACTCTTCTCGCTGCCAAATGTGTTCTAGTTCCTACGGGTGAATAACATTACCTCAAAGCTCAAGGGCTTAAAACAATGACAACGTTTGTTTTGCTGAAGAATCCTTGCTTTGGGCCAGACTCAGTGGATGTGACTCACCTCTGCTCCACTCAGCATCAGCTGAGGGCTCACTCACTCACGCACGCATCCGGTGGTCCAGGATGAACTCAACCGAAATGCTCACACGTGACTCTCCACGTATCCTGGATTCCTCACGATAGTGTGGCGGCTGGACTGTGCGGGCAGGCACACCTAGAAGAGGGAAGGATGGAGAACGAGAGCGAAAAAGGGACAGAGAAAGACAGAGAGACAAAGGGAGAGAGAAAGAGACAGGCAGAGAGAGAGAGAGGGAGAAGAAGGGAAGGAGAGGGAACAATGGAAAGAGAGAGAGAGAAAGAGAAGAGAAACAGAGACAGAGAAACAGAGAGGGGTCACAAAGAGGCTCTCTCCACAACGTGACCTACCATCAACAGTCACATAGCATCATTTCTATCACAGTCTATTGGTCAGAGCAGTAACAAGGCCCTGAGCAAATTCAAGGGAAGGGAACATACACCCTGACTCTTGGTTGGAGGAGTGTCAGTCACACTGTAGGAAGAACATGTGGGGTGAAACACACACACACACACACACACACACACACACACACACACACACACACACACACACAGAGCCATCTTTAGAAAATACAGGCTGCCACAAAGTAATAAAGATGTGGATGCAGCCTGTATATGGGAAAAGCTGTATATTTACAGATTAAGCACAGTTATTTTTAAAATCAGATAGAGGTGAGTTTAATTCCTGTCCCAGCTGCCTACAACCTGTGTGACATTAACCAAATGAAACAATGCTTATGTTTCAGTTTCTTTACCTGAGACAAGTCTTATTTTGGCATAGTGGACATGTCTTCTTGTGTTTCTCTTCCGTCATTTCCTCTCTATTGTTTGGGTAATTGTTTCCCTGCTTCTGAGGGGTAACTACCCCTCACTATTATAGGAGGTCTTGGGAAGGCTGCCCACAACTCTACTTATTCCAAGGTGGGCAGGGAATCCAGGCTAAGCCACTAAGACTCATGCTCTGGGAATCTTGAGCCTTAAGCACAGAAACAGACCAGGAAAACAGATTGAACTGAGTCATTTCAGTGAGAGGAAGGATGCAGAAGAGACTGTCGATGAATCCTTGACTGATGAGCTAGCCTCCCAAAGACCTGATCACCCAGCTTTACCTTCAGTTCTGTGCGTTAATATGTAGTATTTCCACAAGTGTCTTTTTAGACTGAAATTAGCTAGAATCAGTTTTTATTACTAACTGATGAGATGAAAGAAGATAATCAACCCTACCTCATGGTGCAGTTGTAAGCATTAAATGAATCAATGCATGTAAAAGTTCCTGACACATTGTAAGGTTTTTTGTTTTTTTAAAAGGTAGTTCATTATTAATAACAATATTATCAAAAAAGAGTATGACATTTGCTGTCCACGGTTTCCTCCTTCGCTTCCTTAGCAGCCGATTCAGCTGTGGTTGATGGCAGGCAAACCAACAGGCCTAGTAACTTACTTTCCAGCCACTGTGGCTCAATTTCATCTCTCCGTGTGGTCATCATTTAGGATGGAACACTCATTAAGAAGGACTTGGTGGGTCTGCAGGCCACGTGGACTTTGCTCCCAGCACACTTCCCTTTCATCCCGTCTTTGTCACTCGACCCAGCTGCTGTCTCTCTGTATGACTTTTTTTTCTGTAGGACAATTTTAAGGTAGCCTTGGTTACCGTTGTGAAGCTTCCTTTTCAACAGGTGTGGTAGGTGTGTCTTGCCTCTTGCTACAAAGTAAGCAATCAGCCTTCTCCTTCCCAACGAAATGTTACAGTCCTGTTGGGTTCAGGGAAAGAAGACACCGTGTCACTGGGCTTTCTCACAGCATCCTCAGTATTTTCATCACCTCTGACACAGTGGAGGTGGTTTCTGACAATCCAGTCATCATTTTACCCATTAGAAGTTTCTAGGGATGTAGTTTGTATATCATTGGGTAGGATGGCATCTGAGCGTCGTGTACTATAATTCAAATGACCCTGTAGCATTTTTTATTAGGAAAATAGGCAGGATGCTGTCATGACCAAGGGATGTTGCCAAGGGATCAGCAATAAGAGAGCAAATAAAAGTTCTTTAGGAAGTGGCAGAACTTCAGGCTAATTCCAGGTTGAGAGGATACAATGTATCCTACTAAAAGGTAGTGTTTTTAGTGTAAATGTGAGATATTATACAAATTAGTTAAGCTCTTCTATAGGTTTACACACAGGTTATAGGAGGATAATTCTAATATCCACCTCACAGGATTCAATGAGATCGTGCATATGAAGTGATTAGCACATTGCTTAAGCATAGTAGACATTCATTAAATGTTATTGGTTATTATTATTTTCACTTCTTACAAGGGAGAGAGGAAGGCAATTTTAAAATAGGTGCTGGGAGAGAGTAAGTAAAGAGAAGGGAAAAGTATACCAGATTCCATAGAACTGGTTTTGAACCCTGGCTTCAGACATGTACCACTGAGGAAGTCATTTAACTTACTTGAGTATCAGTTTCCTTGACAGTCGAACAGAGATGATAATATCTTTCTTGTTGAACTATAGTTCAGATTAAACACAAATTTGCACATCTCTAGCCAATTGGAGATACATGGTAAGTATTTAATAAGAAGTTTGTAGCTATTCAGTTGTCACCATCCAAGAGTGCAATGCTATTTATTTGTGTGACCTTGGTTAAGTTAGTCCTCTGGCCACACATTGTTCACCTACAGAAAGAGGAGCTTAGACTGTATTACCTGTGTTATTCCTTCCAAGCCTGATGTTGTAAAACTATGTTCAGAAACAATATTGCAGTCTGAGATAGTTCATTTGGTAATACTTATTGGGTGACACTATATGCCAAAACTAAATACATAAAAATACATAGCCCCTGTCCTCAATGATCTCAGACTATTTGGGACAAACACAAACACACACACACACACACGCACTCACACACTCACACACACACACACATTATTTGAAAATAACCTAGGAGGGAGGTGGCAGAAATCTGCTTATGGAAGCATATCTGTTTGTGTTTCTATGGCAACACAGAAAGGGAGAACACCTAACCCTTTCTGACGGTTGGGATTCTCCCTGGAAGATATGAACCCTAAGGGATGCATAAACTTTAGGCAAAAATAAGTATACATGTTGGGTGTGGGAGGGGATAGTGAGGCCATCCTACTATAACCAAAAGCAAAAAGGTAAGAAGTAGTATGACTTGTGGGAAAGTAACCCCTCATCTGTAGGCAGGGACAGGAGAGAGCCGTGGCTGTGAATGCTGCCAGGGTCAGATCTTGGTGAGCCTTGCCTACCCCCGGAAAGCTCTCACTATCTCCCTCAGTGCCGTGTGGGGCAAGTGCAGGCAATATGGCATCTAACAGGCAACACGTTGCTTTCATCACAGGTTCTGTTGCTGCAGCCCCCAGGTATAAGCATTATGGTGGTAGGTAAGATACAGGCAAGGACATCCGTGATTTGTGGGTACCTGTAATCTTTGAACAATTGATATTTTAATACTTCCCCACAGTGTGATTCTTACCTGTACAATAAGCATATACACTCATCCTTTCATGTGGCTAGGATATATATTTGTGACTTAGACTCTGCCAATCAGACTCAACCCTAAGAGATTTGATTTAGGGCATTAATTTCATGAGAAAATGGACAAGGCATGCAGCCTGCACTTCACTGACCTAGGAGATAGCAGAGGCAGTGGGGTTTGGTGGTTAGTTGTGCAAGAAGCAGCTTCTTAATCACAGCATGGTAGTGTGCTGTATGATTTTGAAAATTGTCTTTGCAAGTTTAGCTTGAGCTTGTTCCTCAAGGTCTTCGAAAATTTCAATAAGTTACCTAATTCCATGTGTTACATTTTTTCCTTCCCAACTGTCTTGAAAGAATTCTGTTGCTTGCAACAAACAACCCTGACCCATCCAGTCATTTAACCCCGCACCCCAGTTTCCTCATATATAAATTGGGAATTATAAGAGTACTTATCACAGGAATAATTTACAAAATGAACAAAATAATTCATTAGTTGCAAGGTTACCAAATTCTCTTACACTGCAGCTTGGATGTGCAGGCAGAAATGTAACGGATTTATTTTATCTATAACTGATTTGACATTTCTTCTAACTTTCAAACTCTAAGTGTATAATCTCATATGAATGTTGAAATGGTCCATTTAGGAAATAGACTTTTTTGTTTGGCTCAAATCACTCCATCTTTTCGTTAACCTCTTCAAGTTTCCCTCCCGAAGGTGCTACACGGGTTTGGAGGGTGGGAACTTGTATCTACTTGACACATTGAGGGAAGAAGTACCTGGTCTGACTCTTCTTGCATTGCAGCCTGTATCTGATAGTCTTTAAGCTGACAGCGTCTGACTATTGTATATTCTCCTGGAATCTGATGCTGAATTCATACGCAAATGACTTCCTTGGTTTGGACAATGTTCACAATGGCGCTTTATGGATGTCTTGACTTACTTGGTCCCCTACTGGCTGCAGACCCCTGAGCCTCCTGCCTGTTCTCCAGCTTGACAGCTGAGTCCACATTCCACTTCAGCCTCTTTGCTGGGGTTACCCTGCTCTGCCATTCAGTAATCGCACTATAGAAGAACTGAAGTCAGCTTGGGAAATTCATCCTTAGGGTATTGCTATGCCTGGTCAAGGTACTTTTGAAGTGGTAGCGCCTAGATTGGTATAGAGCATCTTCTAGGGTGGCTTCTAATCAGACTCATTTAGGCAGCGGGAGAGTTCTTTTTCCTTTGCAGTTAATGCTGGGTTTAGCCACGTAACTTTCTTTGGCTAGAAGAATGTTGGTGGAAGTAACAGTGCCAGTTTGAGGCTTTGAGAATCCTGGAACATTTCTACCAGCCCTATTGAGTCTCTGCCCACCCCCATCAATTATTTGTTATCATTGTTGAATGGAATTAAGCCAGGCAATGACATGGTCACATATGAATTATAAATAATCCTTCGGTGGTTTAGTAAAGAATAGAATTGAAAGATATGAGCTTTGATGTGGAGATGGTCCTGTTGTGGGTGAGGCAATGAAAAAGTGGTACTCGTCTGGATGTGCACCTTTTCTTTTTTACCTTTCTAATCTGCCAGCACCATGGATAAAGGAATACTGTGGTTTTGGATGTTGTTGGACAAATCTCCTTACTAGGTGGTCACATGGAGAGGTTAAGAAGCTAATTTATATATTTTTGGTTTCTGATGTGACCTGAAGGCCTCTCTGACCCCTTTTCCTTTGTTTCTGTGAATTCAATTTTGTTTACCTACTGTGAAATATAAATAATTTAAGCTTATAAAATAATCAGAGAATCAATCAAGATGGCAATGGAAAATGTGCTGAGTTCCTGAAAAACTCCTGAATACCAAATTAAAGCTGACTTTTTTCTTGAATACTAAAGTTAAATTGTCTTTATTCATTTTGGATAGAGTTTTGAACTACTTTGACACATGATAAAACTCATTGTATACCTGTGTTACTGACATGGCTAAATTCTGGATCTCCTGACCTGGAATTCCTATATAGTAGAGTCCCGTACTCAGGCATGTCTTTAATATAGTGATTTCCCAAGAGAATTTGAGTTATTTTTATTATCAGTAGTTGTTTTCCTTACATACACCCTAAGTTTGGAGCCTGGTCCCCTCTTCTAAGATGTGTGTTATATTTTCTCTAATGGCCCAAAAGGGAAGAGGGTCAGAAAATTGGAAGAGCAAAAGCAAACATTTACTAATGTTAAGATGACTCATCCCATTTGAGCCCCGTAGTTCAGGTGCACAGATCACATTATTACCCTGTCTTAAAGCTGAGGAAACTGAGTTTCAGAAGCAACTTCTCCATGCCATAGATGAGTTGGTGGTTGAGATATGATTGGACCCAAATGTAGCTGCAGTCTCCACTCTGTCTTTTGAACAACATAATCTCAAAATGCCTCCACATTTCCTTCCTCTCAGATGAACAAAGACCATGTGTTACGGTGCAGAAGTTCCTGGACTTCTGTGTGCAGAAGAATCATCTGAAATGGGGTTCTTTCTCCACAGTTCCGTTCCCCAAGTTCCATCTGAACAGACTTTTGTTCCTTAGTGCTCTGCAGGTCCAGAATCTTCATTTTAAAACATCTCATAAGAGTCCATACACACAACTATGAAAAAAACTGCTACAGGATCTGGTGCAGAGCACAAACGCAGAGATATTTGCTCAAGGAATAAATGAATAAACAAATTATCCACCTGTAATCTCTAGCAAATAAACCCCAGTTCTATAAAGAACCAGAAACTGAATTCTGACTTGAGCTCATATGCTACTCCCTGATAAATGAATAGAGATGGGGTGCTTTCTGTGGGTAAAATAAGTAGAGTATACTAAATATAGTGTAAGTATTAGTAGTATAGTGTAATAGCATAGTATAATAAATATACTAAATATAGTAGCATAATAAGTATAGTATAATAAATATAGTAAGTATAGTGGTATAATAAATATAGAGTAATAAGTACAGTGATCAGCCACGTCACTGATTCCTATTCGTTCTACCCCCTCTCCCTCCTCAGTGGGCTTAGCCTAGACTGTTCCTTAAAGATAAAATACTTCTTCCTGAACCCTTCACTGGGTTTGTCCTCTTCACTGTTTCCACATAAACATTCCTTATATAGAGCCTTCCTTTAGCCTTTCCCCAACAACCCTTGTCATTCTGTATGTGTGCCCCCCATCATATTTACCACTTTTAAATTATCTTGATGACTTTTTTTTATCTCTCTACTCCTCTAGAATGAAAGCTTCACTTGATCAGATCAGTTCTGTCTTCCTTTCATATCTGCAGAAACTATTTCAGTGCCTAAACTAGTAGAGGATCCATGAATACTTGGTGAATGAGTGGATCAACATATTTGAATCAAGGAATTCTTTGTATTTATACTATAACAGGGCACTTGGGAGAAAAGTTAAAAGTTAACTTAAACAACTGACTAGCTGTCATTTTGACTATTTTTTGAGGCCCACACCTAGTGTGAATTTATTTTGGACATTTTTCATCATTTTTCAAATATCTTCCCAGAATAGATCCTAATATAGACCAGACCTCCCAGTGGAGATGTTACCATAATTTTGGAATCAAGTTTATTTTCCCCCCAAATGTCAACTTCACTAGTGGTGTGTGTCACCTGGGAGAAGTGCTGGGAGAAAAATGAAGTTCCGATAGAGTTCAGCTCAAAGTCTCCATCACTCCAGATGTCAAATAGCTGTCTCTTCATTTACAGCAATCTAAACAGCAAGTGTGTGATGAGAGTTTTAGGGAAGACTCCTAGACATGGAGAAACGGGATATTGAAGTGACAAAACAGGTGGTAGGCTAATTTTGAAATAAAAAAGGTAAAACATCATATTACTAAGTAAACTCTTTGCAATCTGTTGAGCAGCTAATCCCAGGAAAGGAAAAAAATAAAAGCAGGCAACTCCCAAGCATCACAGTATTTGCAGCAGAAGTTTGTGTCTAATTTATGTCACTTTCTTAACTACAGGTGTAGCAGAGGTTTAAGGTATTTTTGAAGTGTTCAAATGCCCACACCAGCAATTCAGCAGCTGCAGTTAGTCTCCAACATCAGACTAGAAAAGCAACAGAGATCTTTCTATTCTCTCACTTCTCTTTCTTCCTCCCTTGGTTTCTTTCTCTCTGTTTTTCCTCTTCCTTCTTTCCCTCCTTCTCTTTCCTTCTCTTCTCTTTTCATTAGGAAGACCGAATTATTTGTTTGGGTTGCTGAGCTACCATAGCCTCTACCTTATCACCATCTTAACACACCCAACAAAATCACCAGACGTCTGAAATGCCACATTGAAGACAAACAGAGGGGAGAGTATTGTCATCAGAACAGCAGCAATTAATTCTTTTATTAGATTAAGTGTAGCTTTCCACTTACCTGCTACCTTTCATAAGAACTGCATTATTTAAATGATGAGCAAGGCTTTCATCAGCACTTTTGGAGGAGGAAGAAAACAAGCATATGCAGATTGATTCGAAAGCGACAAAGAATTTTCTTCCCTGTTTTCTCCCTCTTTGTTGACCTCATTAGAACTGGAATCAGCAAAGTGAGTGGAAACCCACTGGACTGTGAAGAAAGGTCTGGGTTTCCTTCTGTTTTGTGACCTTGGACAAGTTAGTAAACTTCTTGGGCCTCAGTTTCCTGATTTGTAAAATGAGGGAAATTTGGGCTCCCAGTATACAAGAATGTTCTCCTTTGTAAACTGATTTTTTTTCTAGTTCTTTGATAGACAAGGTTAACAGTAATAGTAATAAATGAACCTTATGTTCCAGGCACAATTCTAAGCATTTAACTTATATCAACTCCCGTTATCCTCCCAACAAAACTGGTTAGTCATATGCTAATATTGCCTTTATTTTCTAGCTGGGAAAATGTGAGACACAGAAAAGTTAAGTAACTGGCTTGAAGTTATTTCATTCTGGCATGAAGCCAGCATTTGAACCTTGGCAGTCTGGAACCAAATATTATGCTCTTACCACTTTCAAGGGGCTGAGTTTCTGTCACCTTAGATTTGATTACCATTCCTGAGCTTCTCCGCTTAGTAGCTGTTTAGCCCTGAGTAGGTTACTGGCTGTGCCTCGCTTTCTTCACCTGTAAAAGAGTGATATCACACTGCTTTCCTCAAGACCGTTTGGAGGAATTTAATGAGATGATGTTGTCCGGACAGTCTGGGTTATGATTCAGTAACAACTTAACTTCCAAACCTCAGTGGCTTAAGACTACAAAGATTCTTTTTTTTCACTATGCCTCGTACCCAATTCAGTCTGTAGGGCTTCTGCTCCACATGGTAATTCATGGATTCAGGTTAATGGAAGGTCTAACAGCTGAAGTGTCATCTGCCCTGTAGTGGAGGAGGAGACAGCTGGAGAGTTACATATCGTGACGTATGTATCAGCCATTGGTCAGAAGTGGTCACATGACTTTGCCTAACTATAAGGAAGCTGGAAAATGCAGAACAAATAAGATGCTACTTTCTCTGCCACAAATGTGAAGGTCTTTCATAAGATTCCTGATATGTGGTTACCACTCAATAAATAGTTGCTATTACAATTATCACCCTAATTGTAATCAGAGCACTAACAGAATTTTATCACCTATTTTGGGGCACTTTGAAACTGGTGCTATAATTTGGAATGCTCAATATAACTTTTTAGGAGGTGTTGAAATGTATGGAGATTAGTGGAAATAAAAGAGGATGAATTTTTTGAACTCCAACAGGTAAAGCATTAATTCTTCCTAGATCCTGGGGCAATTTAGAATAATTGTTTAGTTATTTAGTTATTTTCAACAGTTAATTAACTCTTATTTAGCTCCCCCCACCAAGTTGTTTTTATCTGTGTTACACTCACCTGTACATAAATGTTAAAAAGTTGGGTGTTGTCAAAGGAACAACTTGCCATCTCATTGGCTGATAGAATATAAATCATCTACATCCTCTTATGCCCCATCAGCTCCTTTATATGGTGTTTCCCTTTATTACAACAGATTTTATGATATTTTGTGATGACCAGCCATGGGGAGAAAAAGGTTTAATGCACTGACATCTAATTTTATTATCTCTGGTACCTATTCATTTTTTAGAAGCATCTCTTGACTTTGTGCCAGTGTAAGCATGAAGCTTTAAAATCTGGATGGTGACAGGGTTGGGAATTAAACCTTTACATCAGAACGGGATTGGAAAGACAAATCACAAAGAGATTTCAGTCATTTAGCATCCCTCTTCCCATGTTAATAAGTGGTACTCACAAAATCAGAAGCACATCACACAGCCTGTTCTCTTCAAGATGTATATGTATTAGGTTCCATTTCAGGGTTAGATGAAGAGTCCTTAACATTGGCCCAAGTTAGGGGAAAGGAAAAAACATATACTGAGTGCTTACTAGATCCAAAACATCACACTGGATTGTTTTCTTATGCTTTATCACTTTATCTTCAAAAATACTGCAAGGGGGTTACAATCGTCCACATGTAAAAATGTTAAAAATAAAAAGTGGAAGAAAAATGAAGAAAATTTAAACTTGCTTCACAGGTTGGCTCTCTTTTTCAAATATCTGCTGGTTTGTGCTTTGCATCTGTTGTTCCCTCTGGTTGGAATGGTCTTTGCCCAGACTTTGCATGAGTGGCATCAACTCATCATTCGCTCAATACAGATTCCTTGTTGTTGGGGAGGGATCTTCCCCATGGTAAGCTGCTTACGCTGCCCCCCTCCCCAGCCGCTCTCTATTACATGATCTTGGGTTTGTTGTATTTGTGCACATTCCACAGCAAGAAAGTACTTTGTTGTTTATGTGCGTATTGCTTATTATGCTTTCCTATTTCTACTAAGGTGCAAGTTTATGAGGACAGGAGTTATATATTTATTTACATCTATATCTCCATAGCTTAGAAGACTTTCTGGCAAAGAGTAGTTGCCTAGTAAGTATGATTTCAAGTTAATCAGTGTTGTGTTATGTTTTGTTTTTAGCTTGAGATACTATAGTTCCAAAAAAAGCAGTCACTTGCTTAAGGTCACACATTATACAAATGGCAGAGATGGGTCTGCAATCCAGGCAGTAGCTATGATAGGTAACCCTGATAGAGTAAATTACTTTTGTGCTACTCACTGTTCCTGAGAACAGTACGTTCAATATTAATTCAGATAATCCACACTACAACCCAATTACTTTTTAATTTCCATTTTAGAGTTGAGGAATTTGAGGCAGAAAAATTAGTAATTTGCCCAAAATCTCCTGGTTCCTTGTCAGCACTGTTTATACTGTATTACCTCCCAAGTTGTAGTTTTTAGAGTATCATTCATTCTTCTATTTGACAAAACTTAAGAAAGCTTTTTAGTCCAACCTTCTCTGCCCAGGTAAGGGAAAAAGGAACTGGAATACAATTTTTCACTTATCCACACAGGTTTCATTCACCAATCCCATGAATTGCAGTTTGCTTAGCTATAGGCACTCAATGAATATTTGTTGGTGTGTGAATAAATGGTTGCAATGGTATGCATTCATAGAGAACATTTATTTCAGGATGAGGGAAGCTGGTTGGCTGATATGTTAATTGCTTACATTGTATCATTTAACCTTCCTAAGATTTCTGACAGCTAGAACGTTATTAACCCTCCTTTACAGGGGAGGAAACTGAGAACCCACAAAAAACTGTGTGTCATCAGACTTGTTTACATTTCAGTTGGGGTTGAATTTATATCTGTATTAGGAAAGTTGGAATCAGACTGAACTAAGTATTCATCCAAGTAATGGTATTACTACTTAAGATTGTACCTGCGGGCATTTGTGGGTTTCACTCTACCTCTGAGCTTCCATTTACTCACCTCTAAAATGGAAATACTAATAGCACCTCTCTAATGGCAAAGATATATTGAAATTCTCTTATCTAGAGTTCTTAACACTGTGCTCATTCATAGGGGAAAAACATGAGGGAAGAAGACCAGTTCTAGACAATGAGCAGACTTTATTTTTCACAGTCCGTGCTCCCGAGCCGGTACTCCTTCTCATATAAGTGAGATAGTTTGGGGATGAGCAAGAACTTTGTCACATTACTGTGCCCACCTGCTAGTGGGAGAGGGGGGTCCCTAGACACCCATCTGGGTTCTGGTACGTGGCCGCAGAGAGGGAAGATCAAACTCAAGGAAGGCTAGATCTAGACTTTAATTCTGGTTATTCCACTTATTGGTTGTGTGACCTTTGGAAAATCACGTAACTCCTCTAAGTCTCAATAGTCTTCAAATCTGTGAAATGGCCGTAGGGCCTACACGATACAGTTGTGGTGACAATGACATGAAGCAACATATGCAAAATGCATAGCATAAGGTCTGACTCAAAATAATTGACAGAGAAGTTAACCAATAACACTAATGCCTTTTACATAAAAATTCATAAGTAGATGTGCCAGTTGTGCCTCTGTTGTTGACCTTCAACCAGATACTCTTATTTCTTACTTGCTGTTCCCAAAACTGCGAATGCAAGGCAAAACCAAGACCTCACACCAACATTGCATTCTGAGCATGTTCATTGTATAATCATATTGACCTGTCACTTTGGCATCTTTAATCATTTTAAAGGTAGTTCTGACTTGACTATATTCTTGTTTAACTACCTTAAGCAGATTAATTAGCTTTGTGGAGCCCCTGATGCCATTAATTCATGGTCTATAAAACCTCAGACCTAGATGAACTTTTTAATATTGTATCTTTACTACTTGATATAAATGTCTTTTAAATTATAAGAATTGCTATAGTTAATGCCTTATTAATTAGCTACATATATATTGAAGTATAAAAAATTTCCAAGATTGCAAAGTAATCAAAACCCAGATTAAAACAAAGAATTTATTTCTCCTTTATTAAAACCTAAAAATACCAAGAGCTTTGACTGTGTAGCAAAAATAGCAGAAGGGTCTGATATTTCTAGCTTGCAAAGAATGGGTAGTCCTAGGACAGTATCTGAAATCTGAAATTTAACCAGTACATATTCATTAACTGAAATATATAAACAAAGAAATATGATCTTCAAAACCACCAAATCACAAATACCAGTTCATACCCAGTAGGATGGCTGTAATTGAAAAGAGAGATAATCACAAGTGTTGGTGAAGATGTTGAGAAATTGGAACCCTCATATGCAGCTGGTAGCAATGTAGTCACTTTGGAAAACAGTCTGGCAGTACTTAGCAATTCCATTCCCAGGTATATACCGTAGAGAAATAAAAGCTTATCTTAACATAAAAACATCTACACAAATGTTTGTAGCAGCATTATTCATAATAGCCAAAACCAGAAATAGCCCAGATCTCCATCAACCAGGGAATGGATGAATAAAATGTGAGATATTCATATAATAGAATATCACTTGGCAATAAAAAGAATGAAGTATTGATACGTGCTAAGCGTTGATGAACTTTGATAATATTATGTTAAGTGAAGGAAGCCAGTCACAGAAGACCACATATTATACGATTTCATGTATATGCAGTTTCTAGAATAAGCAATCTTTTAGAGACAGAAAGTAGATTAATATATGCATTTGACTGTGGGGGGAAGGGAGAATGAAGAGAGACTGCTAATGGCATGGAGTTTCTTTCTGGAGTGGCAAAAATGTTCCAAAATTAGATAGTGATGATGGTTTGTTTCACAAGTCTGTAAATATACTAAAATCCATTTAACTGTACACTTTACATGGGTGAAATGTATGGTATGTGAATTATATATAAACAAAGTTGCTTAAAAAATTTTTTAAACCAAATTACCAAAAAAAGAAAAATCTTAAAAAGAAGGTATTTGCAAGTCAACTTAGGAGGCCACAGGTGTAATAACTTGAGTGCCAATATGAATAATAAATGCAATAAATATGCAGTACATATATTAAAAGCCCATGTATTCATAATGATACTTTAAAACTCATTTGTTTGTTTTAGAAAATATTAGGGAGACATTTTATTATTCTAACAATAGGTAAATAAAGGGAAAAATCAAACATTTAACCTGCCTTTTCTGTTCAAATAGTGTCTTAGAGTAACCCAAGCATTGATAAATGCTTCTCTCTGTAGACATATCCATCTAATAAAGGAAGAAGCAACTATAGAATTATGGTATTAACATTTTACTGCCCTTAACAAAATAATACGTAGAGGCAATGATCATCAATGGCCACGGATATGTTAAAAAATAATATATTAAAAAGAGAGATAACACTATTAATTCGGTGCATCCCAGTAGAAGTATGCAACGGCATCTACAGACTTTTGTTGCCAAAGCAAATTGAACCTCTGAACAGAGGTATATATTCAGTGACATGATGGAGAGGCAAATAGCAAAATCTTGAGTTTGGGGATTCTACTGTATAAACAACCCAGTTTTATCAAGAAATTAATTTCAAGGGGGAAAAATGGAGGAGAAATTCTTGATTTAAAGAGAATTAAAGGACATATCAAAATGTAATATGTGGACCCTGTTTCAATTTTGATTAGAAAAAAATAATTGTAAATATGTATATTTGACTATCAGAAAAATTTCAACACTAACTGGATATTTTATGGTGTTAAGAAATTACTGTTAATTTTTTGTATGATAATGGTACTGTGGCTATCTTTAACAAGAGTCCTTATCTTTCAGAGATATGTACTGAAATACTTATGGATAAAATTATATGACGTCTGGGATTTGCTTTAAAATAAGCTGGTTGTGACGTTAATTCATTGGCAGTACAGGTAATACAAGAATGATCACAATTTGATAACTGTTGTAGGTGGGTGATCTAATCACCTCCCAAAGGCCCTGCCTGTAAATACCATCACACTGGGAGGGAAGAGTTTGATAGATGAATTTTGGGAGGGCACAAACAGTCAGTTCATAACACTGCACTTTTCTAAATAATTAATGCTCTGTATGTAAAAAGAGTCAGATGTGTGGTTATATCAGGGATCAGCAAAATGTAACTGGTGAGCCAAGTCATCCTGCTGCCTATGTTTGAAGAGCGATGAGCTTTTCACATGAATGATTTTTACAATTTAAAAGAGTTGAAAAAACTAATATTTTTGACACATGAAAATTATATGCAATTAAAATTTTACTGTCCATCAATAAAGCTTTATTGGAACACAGCCGCATTCATTGATTTACACGTTGTCTGTGGCTACTTCCATGCTAGGAGGCCCAGTTGAGTAGTTGTGATGGAGACTGTGTAGTCCTCAAAGTCTAACCTATTTCCTACCTGGTGATTTACAGCAAATTTGCTTTTCCCTTTCCCCTTTTTGCTTTCGGGTTTGTATGCAAACCCAAAGGAGCTTTGGTCAAAGGGAAAAAAACATAAATCAGCTAGGTCATCTGAAGGCCTGGAGACCAGAGACAAAGCACAATTAGAGAAGTTTGATGTAAAAGGCAAGTGATTTAAGGGTATTTGTGTGTGTGTATATGTGTGTGAGTTTCTATTTGAAAACTATGAAGATCTTCATCTTTGACTAAGTCAGCAGCATCTGCTAATGCAGAAAACTGATACTGAAGATTTGAGACTGCCCTGAAAGGTATTCTTGAATCTTCTCAAAATAGCTGACCTTCAAGTGTACTTGTGGCATTCCCACAGGGCAGAGTCATTCTAGGTTTGGGCAATGAATTCATAAAAAAGAGTGACTAAGTAAGACAACAATCATGTGCAGTTTGAAATTGCAGGGGAAGAATTCTGAGGTGGCTGGAAGGTGATATAAATGTATAATATCTATATATCTGGAAGGTGATATATATGTAAATCTATATATCTATAGGTACAGATATAGATATAGTTTGGCATTCCTGGCAAGGGAAATTGACTTAAAAGGAAGGAGGAACAGCTCAAAGAACTAACACTCTGGCTAGAGTTTACTATAAGAATGAATAGAAGGGAAGAATGGGAGATGCACCTAGAAAAGTAAGGAGTAAATGAATGTGAAAATATTCAAATACTAAAATAAGCAGTTGACATTGAGCAAGCAACGGGGGACACTAATGATTTTTAAGCATATGACCTAATGAGCGTCATGTTTCAGTAAGCCATGTATTCAGTAAATATGTAAACATTTGGTTCATCATAAGTGACTTATCTTTCTCCTGTGGACTAAAATCTATTTCTTTATCCCAGATGGTCTCAGGAACTAAGTATTAGGTGAATTTGTAAATGTGTAAATTTTTACAATTTGTTGACTACGTCTCTCCAGAAATGAAGCATAATATTATAGGTGATAAATGGTACAGTATAAATGAGATAATGCATTCGAAGGCATTTGAAAAAATATAAAGAACAATATAAATATAAGGGATTATTACTATCCTCATCATAATCATCATCATTGTTGTTATCATTGTGTTGTAACCTTCTGTGGAGGAGCTGACAAGCAGTGTGTACCCTCCTGTGTGAGCTTTGAACTTTTTATGAATTATGATTAGAATAGATTTGGCCACTCAGAACTTCCAGCCTGGAACTTATAAACCTTACTAATGTAATTGACCTAAAACAATGTTCACAGGTAAAGCAATGAAGTTCCTTGGAACAGTTGGTATTCTGACGTGAGGGATGGTTTCTATTAAATTAACCCGGGGAATGCAGGAGAGAGAAGACATTTTAGTGATTTCCTTTTGGAACCACTTGTTCTCTCAGTGGGAGATGGAGGAAGGAGTCAAGCACCACCTTGGCCCATCTAACCTGGAATTCCAGCATTTAGGGCTCCATGGCTTGCCAGGAAGGACGTGTCTTTCCTGCAAAAGAGAACAGTATAAACTCCCAAGCTCTATTTCATACCGAAAGATCAATGGCAAAGATAATAGCTTTTGCTTTCCTTGGAGAGGAGGGAGAGGTGGATAATCCGAGGATCTTACATAGGAAAAGACAGAATACTACCAGAGGAGAAAATTTCTACACTAGTCAGTGATGATTTATTTATTATGTGAGACAAAGAAGAGATGGAGAAGGGAAAGCTCTTTATTCAATGAAGTAAACATTATGGTGACAACAGTCAGAAGTAATGGAAGACCAGAGGGGGAATACTTTGAACTTAGCTTAAAAAGGAAAGCCCACCTGTAATTCCACAGCCTACTGGTCTTGTAATTTTACCAGTCCAAGTGAAGCATAAAAATCTCATCTCCTATTAAGTCCCTTCACCCTCCCCTGTTTATAATATAATCATCTTGAATATTTTCTCTATACATTTGGAACCACATTAGACAAGTACGTATGATTTTTGCTCCCACCATCAACATAATTTTGAAAACCCTAGAGGAGATGTAAAGTGTATTCCATTTAACCATAGTTTTGCTTATAGTATTTTTTCTTCCTTCCTCATATTCCAAGGTTCCTTCTTTTAGCATTTCCTTTCTGATTAGATAACTTCCTTTAGCTATTCTTTTAGGGTAGTTCTGCTGGTGGCAAATTCTCTTAGTTATCCTTCAACTGAGAATGTCAGTTTCTCCTTCATTCCTGAAGGATAATTGTGTTGGATCAAGGATTCTGTGTTGTCAGTTATTTTTTCAGCACTTGAAAAATACTTTGTCATTACCTTTTGGCCTCCATGATTTCTCATGAGAAATTCACAGTCATTCGAGTTTTTGCCACCTATATGTAAAGTGTTATTTCTCTCACTGCTTTTAAGATTTTTTTTCTTTGCCTTTTCAGAAATTTGACTATACTATGTCCTGGTATGGATTTCTTTGGGTTTATCCTATTTGGAGTTAGCTATTTGCAACTGTAGGTTTTTGCCTTTTGCCAAGTTTGGAAAAATTTTAGCTGTCATTTCTTCAAGTATTTCTTGATCTCCACCCTTTTTTCCCTCTCTTTCTGAAACTCTAAGGCCATGAATCTTGGATATTTTATTTGGTTCTGCAGATCCCCAAGCCTGTTTTTTTTTTTTCCCCCACAGTCTATTATTCTCCTTCTGTTGTTTAGATTGAGTAATTTCTATTGTTCTTCCTTCAAGTTCAGTATTTCTTTCCTCTTCCCTCTCCATCCTGATGCTGAGTTCATTTACTGAATTTTTTAAGTTTTTGGTTATTGAACTTTTCAGTTCAAAAATGTTCATTTTCTCCCTCTTTATATGTTCTATTTCTCTGCTTCTACTATCTATTTCATTGCCGAGACTTCCTATTTTTTTTTTTAAAATGTTCCTAATGTGCTAGTAATTGCTCACTGAAGCATTTTTATGATGGCTTCTTTAATATCTTTGAGAAATAATTCTAACATTCTATCATCTTGGCATTGGCATTTATTGATTGTCCTTTTTCATGCAGTTTCCTGCCCAGCATCCATTCCGGTGATTAACTCCTACTTATTTTTCAGGTTTAGGACGTCATCTCCTGTAGGAAGCTTTTACTGACACCCATAGACAAGTCTGAGTTAAGCGCCACTCTAAGCATTGAGTCTGCTTTCTCCTCCATCAAAGCATTTATCAGACTATGTTGTATTTTATGCTGATTGATCTGTATCCCTCACTTGACTAGGAGCTGTATGGTCTTTGTTACTGTATCCTATGTCCAGAACTACTCCTGAAAAATATTGGGTGCTCCACAAATATTTAGGTTATTTTTAAAGTTTATTTGTTTATTTATTTTTGGCTGTGTTGGGTCTTCGTTGCTGTGCGCGGGCTTTCTCTAGTTGCGGCGAGCAGAGGCTACTCCTTGTTGCCGTGCACAGGCTTCTTATTGCGGTGGCTTCTCCTGTTGCGGAGCATGGGCTCTAGAGTGCAGGCTCAGTAGTTCTGGCGCATGGGCTTAGTTGCTCCGCAGCATGTGGGATCTTCTCAGATCAGGGCTCGAACCTGTGTCCGCTGCATTGGCAGGTGGATTCTTAACTACTGCGCCACCAGGAAAGCCCCAAATATTTGTTGAGTAACTTGTTTTGTTTTACTTTGCTCTTTTTTACATCCTACAAATTGTATATGATCTCTGGAGTGAATAAACAGACTTTCAAACAAAGACTAGGCTAACTGGAAGGAAGAGAGTAAGAGAACATAAATATATAGGATTTGTTTTCCTATATATTTATAAATTTTTTTCTCCACTGTAATATGAGTATTTGAGTGTCTTGCAGAGGAGGGGGGAATCTTTGTGACAGTGCCATAATATCCTAGTATAACCTTGTATGTCCTCACTGCCCAAAGATCCTACTCCTGTGTCTTATACGTGGAAGACACTATGAATGCTACTTTAATTGAATTTGATTTGTTTGAATTTTACATCTACCCAACTGTATGCCTTGACATGCCCTTTGCAAATTTAGCCTGAATCACTGACATTAAAGGTGACTTTAGCCACTGGGCTCAGACAGAGTGTGTTTTAGGTCAGAACAGGGTAAACTGTACTTGACTTTTCAGTTGCTGCTAGAGACTATATCCTCTGAAAACAAGCAACCAAACTGAGAACCTTGGATAAGGACAGGATGAGGGAGAGGCAAGTGAGTCACTCACTCTGGAGCACAAAATTTAAGGGACACCAAATACTCAGTAATCAACATGAGTAATATGCAATGCAATGGTTTTTAAAAAACAAAACTAATGAAAAAATTCTTAATGAACCAACTATTAAAATTTTAAATAAAGGCAAGCTGCTGTTGTTTCACAGCCCTGCACCATTGTGCAATGGGAATGATCATTTCAGATCAGCCTGCAATTGGCTCCTGGGCCCATGGGGCTATTGTATCCCCCACTGGGTGGGCTTATGCACGTTGACAATGATACCTGAACAGATTAGGCAGTGCTTTTTCAATTGTAGAGCTTTTATTTACTTATTTTCATTTGGTTTGAGATATGAGAAGATATTTTGTTAGTATACATAGAGGTCCAATATTGTTTGACAGGAGACTGTCTTTGGAAATATCCACGAGATATCATGTTATAAGAAGCAAAGGACAGCTGGTTTGCTTGAATCTCATGTCCCAGGCTTTGATCCAAGGACAAGATCCAAGCTAGGAGTGAGAGGGCACAAGGAGCGCACCTGCTTGGCTGACTTCATCCACTGAAGGGGCTATAAAGTTAAGGAAAGTCTACTGCCTGAAGCAGCCAGTTTTCCTAAAAGCAAAGGGAATTGAATTCAGAGTTTTCTTCTGGATACAGCTCTCTCCAGCATCACCACACAACGCACATCAGTGACCCTACATACTCGGTGCTTCACTGGACAAGCAGAAGGGGTAGTAGTTTGCACGTTAAAAGTTGTGATTATTTATATTTTAAATGCTTTATTAAGATGTGAATACTAATACCTATACATCTATCTGACTTAAAAAAGTAACTTATTACCTATAATTGAAGCCTCTCTTTTCACTAATCACTTATCTCTCTCTCCCACCACATCAAGGGTTAACCATTGTCTTGGATTTTTATTTGCTATTAGACTTCTGCTAATGCTAAGTAGGCTTCCTCAGTAATAAATAAGATAGGTTTACATATTTTAAAATATATCTATGACATAATTTGTATGTATTCTTCAACAACTTGTTTTTATTTTCCTTTGGCATTATGAAAAGGTGTACTGTTGACACACGTAGCTCTGGGTCATTTATTTTTAACTTCTGGATAATATTCCATTGTATCACTACCCTTAACTTATTTATCTGTTCTCCTATTGATAAACTTTTCATTTCTCCTCATCTTTCCTATTATGCAAATGTTGCTGCAAGCATTTTTTTTTTAAATTTTTATTTATTTATTTATTTATTTATGGCTGTGTTGGGTCTTCGTTTCTGTGCGAGGGCTTTCTCTAGTTGCGTGCGGCAAGTGGGGGCCCCTCTTCATCGCGGTGCGCGGGCCTCTCACTATCGCGGCCTCTCTCGTTGCGGAGCACAGGCTCCAGACGCGCAGGCTCAGTAACTGTGGCACACGGGCCTAGTCGCTCCGCGGCATGTGGGATCTTCCCAGAGCAGGGCTCGAACCCGTGTCCCCTGCTTTGGCAGGCAGATTCTCAACCACTGCGCCACCAGGGAAGCCCGCTGCAAGCATTTTTGAACATGTGTCTTATTCAGGGTTACAACTCAAAGGACAAATGCTGAGTTGTGGATATTCACATCACTTTATTGGTCATTGTTAAACTGATCTCTAAGGTAGCTGTACACATTTACAGTCCCACCAGCAGTGTATAAGGATTCCCCTTGTGCCACATCCTTACTTAAAGATGGTATTCAGACTTTTTAAGAGTTTTGTTCATGTGTTGGATATAAAATAGTATATCATTTCAATTTTACTTTGTGTTTCTCTGATTACATTGAGTTTAAACCATCTTTTATATGTTCATTATTCATCAGTATTTCCTTATTTGTGAATTTCTTTTATCCATTTTTGGATTGTATTTATTTTTCTTATTGAGCTTTAGAAGGTTTTTACATTCTTCATGCTAATTTATCTAACCCTTTGTTATTGCAGGCAAATATATTCCCCCAATTGACAGTCTGTTTTTAGACTTTTACAATGCCTTTTGATGACAATTATATTTTAGCATAGTCAAATAATCAAAATTTATTGTGATTTGTGTTTTATTACATTTTATTTTAAAAACTCTTCTTTGAACCCAAATCATAAATATATATTTTAATATTTCTTTCTAAAGTATTTAAAATTTTGTTTTTCACACCTTGATCTTCAATTTCCCTGTGTGTTTATTCAGTCATTTATTTATTAAAAATATTTTTTTTTTATTTTATTTATTTTTTAAAATGATAACTAATGGTCTGCTTCCCTTTGTAAAACACCTGTGTAACCCCCTCTGCATTCCAGTCTGCAACCTGCTGGGCTTTGTAAATGTAGCAGCCTTTGGTAGAGAACCTGATCTTTCAAATTATGGAGTAAGGTTCTTTAAAAACAAAATACGTGAACATAGCAAATCAGATTGTACTTTGAGATGAATAACGAGGAGTCCATGGAAAGGCTTTCAGAATCCTGAAAGGAGCAATTAAAAATAATGAGTATTGAGAAAAAAGCATTATCCTCAAAGAGGAAACGTAAGGGCCAGTCAGATCATTTCAGCATGTGCTTGGGGTGTGCTCAGCCGCTTTAAATAGCATAGAACACTAACGGGCTTTACCTTGATGAGATGTATTTGCAGTAAACAGGAACAGAGATTAATATGGTTCTTCTCTGGGTTGGGTTACTACTATTTACTTAGTGTCAAACTCTGGTTGTTGAGGAGTCACAACTAATGAGTGTTTACCTCTTAAATAGGATGACTGGCCCGCCTCCTCTTCTCCCCCTCTGCTGGTGCCCCAGTGGATCAGGTGCTCACCTGCCCCATTGCTTAGTCACCTTCCCAAGCCTCTTGTCAACACTCCTGCCACCCCAGAGTAGGTTAACAATGAGTAGCAAGGCTCAGATAAGAAAGACACGTTGCCTCTTCCCTTTTGCTCTTTGCCCTACATTTTCCAGTTTTTCAGTCTTTGTCTCTTATGTTCACATTCCTGTATCTTTACCTCTATCCTGACCTCCTCCTTGCCAGATTCTGAGACAATGAGGACCGCTTCTTACTACAAATGCCTTGGATGTTGGCACCCCATCCATTCGAAATAAGTCATTTGCATTTCTTCTTGCTTCTCTCCCCACCCCCATCCTTCCCTGATACACACTCCAACATGACTTTCCTTCCCACATAATCCAAATGTTGAAACACCAGCTTCCACTGAGAGAACTGTCAAAGAAAAATTGCACCTGAACAGGTTAAACAGACAAAGGAGGCTATTCAAGACTATTTGCCTGGTTTCAAAAATCTTCGCTTATCTCGAGGTTATGAAGTGTACTCCTCCTACATTTTATTTGTAGAATTATTTATAATAGAAAATTATGAAAGCATGCAAAATATCTAGTTATAAAAATTGACTTAAAAAACAGTGCATTTCCGTTGTATGTAATAATAGGTGGCCATTAAATAGCCCATAGAATAATATGTGATGAAATGAGATGTGTTTATACTATATTAGTTGGTTGAGTGTTGTGGAATATGATACTTTTTAAAAAGTGCATGCAGAATGAAGGCTGAAAGGATACACACCATTTTTAAAGTAATTATCTTTGAGTAGTGATATTATAGATTATTTTCTTTTTGCTGGTTACCATTTTGCAATATTTGTACAAGCATATGTTCTTGTTGTAATAAAAAAGAGAAAATCTGTTAAAACTATGAGAGAGTAACACTAAATTTGAAAATAAATATTTTATCTCATTTCTTAAATCATTAATGATAAAACATGATGTAAATATTAGCTTATGATTTAACCGATACTGTCCAATACACCTAATGTCCTGTATCTGTAGGTGTTTATAGGCACAAGAGGAGAGTGCAGGACAGTGGAAATAATTTGGTATTTTACCTAATGAAGCCAAAAGTTAAAAATGTTTATGGGTTCTAACCAGCAATAATTATCTGCTGCCTGCTGATGCCTGAGTTTTTACCAACTGGCTATCGTCCAACTTGCAATTGCATATTTAATTAGCATATCAATGTATTCCCATTAGCAAGCCTGTGCTATTGTAAATAATTCAGAAGTTTTCAACCAACAAACACAGTCACACTAACTCTTCTGCTTCTAAGTTGGAAACAGGAGATCCAATGGGTATGTGGCTTTCCTGAGTATTTCTTTCCTTTGGAAAACCATAGGGAATGATGTAATTGACAAAATGATTCTCACTCTGGTGACATATGGGTTATTCTTCAGGCCATTCACAAATTACAGAAAGGCAAAAAAGATCTTTGTAAATCTGCTGACGAGAATCATATTACTTCCAAAATATCCCCCTCAATTTTAACTTTATTTGAATCTCTCCAGAGACTACTTTATTTGCTTTAGGTTAGAACTTTGGGTTTTTATTCCCTGAGTCTTTAATTTCTTTTAGAGATCAACTTGAAAACAACAAAAACTATCAGGGAATGCTTACAGCAATCAGCAGTGCCAACTTGCTAATATTCATGTATTCACTCAACAAATATTATCCATGCCAAATGATTTTCTCTGTGTGGGAATGTGATGGTTAGTTTTATGTGTCAACTTGATTGACCTGAGGGATGCTTAGATAGCTGGCAAAACGTTATTTCTAGACGTGTCTCTGGTCTGTGAGGGTGTTTCTGGCAGAGATTAGCTTGTGATTTGGTAGACTGAGTAAAGAGATCCACCCTCACTTTCTTACTCATCAGAGGGCTGAAGATACAGGGTGTTGGTAGAGTGTGTGAAATAAAGAGAGAAGATTTAGTTTAATGTTTTTATGTTTTATTTAGGCAGTGTTTTCACTGTCCTGGTGAGAACAAAACACATACACATATATGAACTACAAAATATCAATTGTGTAATTTTGGTAATTCTGTGCATGAGCTAAATGCTGCTTTATTTGCATCTAAAATTGGCCATTGTATAGCATAAAAAGGAACGTTAAAATTCATGCTAATAATTTTAAAATTTATTTTATTTTTACTTAGAACGACATTAAGTAGCAAAAACAAACAAAAAAACACTATAATAAGTCAAGAGAGAGACCATAAAAGAAAGTGAAAAGCTTTATATTTCAGTACCTTTAGCAGTACTTATCTTCTGCCTTTAGGAATAAGGGACCGTGCATTTTCATTCTGTACCAGGATCTGCAAATTATGTAGCTCATCCTGCTAGTGAGAAACTCAGAGAGTTAAAGAGACTTTAATAAATAAACTATTTACACTGAGCAGCAAGAAACTGGGAAAGACCTATCCTGACTTCTTTCCCTTTCCATCCTCTGATCTCCTTCCAGTGCCTTCCTTTGGCAAACCCAACCGGAAACCAGTCAGCCAGAGGGCCTGGGGGATGCAGCCCATGGAGTCAGAGAAGGGCAGAGGAAGTATCTGGGTTGGGGCCAAGTTGGGAATAACTATGGTACAATAAAAAATAAGTATTTGGTCTTTTCCCCACAGTTCCTGGCATAGAGCTCCTAAAACCCTTGGTATCCCCTTAGTAATAAGAATACCTTGTGTATGCTTCTGGCAGGGGCCCTAGATAGCTTCAGGATGGGGGCTGATCACCAGAAGGACCAAGGCAAGATTAGAGAGCTGTAACTTTCAACCTCATCTGCCCCAACCTCCAGGGAGGGGAGAGAAGCTGGAGACTGAGTTAATGATCAATGGCCAATGATTTAATCAATCATGCCTACATAATGAAATCTCCATAAAAACCCCTAAACAACAGGGTTTAAAGGGTTTCCGGGTTGGTGAACATATTGAGGTGCTGGGAGGGTGGCACGTCCAGAGAGGACCTGAACCCTTTGTGCCCCTTCCGTTATACCTTGCCCCATGCATCTCTCCCATTTGGCTGTTCCTGAGACATAGTCTTTATAATAAGCAAGTAAACATAAGTAAAGTATTTATCTGAGTTCCATGGGTTAGTATTGAACCTGAGGGGGTGGGTCATGAAAACCCACAAATTTGTAGTTGGCCGGGCAGAACAGTGGGTATCCCGGGCACCCCATTTGCAGCTGGGGGTCTGAAGTGGAGGCAGTCTTGAGACTGAGCCCTTAACCTATGGCTTCTGCACTAAGTCCTGATAGTTCATGTCAGAATTGAATAGAATTGTTGGACATCCAGTTAGTGTTAGAGAATCGATTCATGTTAGAAAAAAACAACAACACACATTTGGTGTTAGAAGTGGTGTCAGAAAATGACATAATAACCAGCACATTGCCCTAATGATTGCGATAACTAGTACTGAGCTCTCCATTAAGCATGTTTTATTCATTTCTCTTCTAATCCTCATGGTAGGATTAAATGGACAAGCTATTAGCAAGCCCATCGGGAAACCCCAGCTGGAGAGGTTGAAGTCATATTTTCATCAAGGAACAACTAATAAGTGTCAGGTGCAGAGTTCACACCTGTATTAGTTTCCCATTGCTGCTGTAACAAATTACGCAAACTTCACGGCTTGACCCAACTCAAATTTATGATCTTACTGGGCTAAAATCAAGGTGTTGGCAGCGCTGCATTTCTTCTGGAAGCAGAGGAGAGAATCCGTTTCCTTGCCTTTTCAGCTTGTAGAGGCCACCTGCATTCTTCAGCTCATGGTCTCTTCCTCCAACTGTAAAGTCAGCAGGATAGCAACTTCCACTTTTTTCTCCCTCTCTCTGTCTCTGTGTGTCTCTCTGTCTCTGTGTGTCTCTCTGTCTCTGTGTGTCTCTCTGCCTCTGTCTCTCTCTCTGACTTTGACCCTCCTGTCTCCTTACAGGAACCCTTGTGATCACATTGGACCCACTTAGATAATATATGTTAATCTTCTCATCTCAAGATCCTAAACTTGGTCATGTCTGCAAAGTCCCTTTTGCCATGTAAGGTAACGACATACTCATAGGTGTCAGGGATGAGAATGTGGACATTTTGCGGGAGCCTTGATTATGCCTATCACAGCACCCAGCTCTCCCATCTTCCAATGCGAAATGCCAGACGTTGAAAATTATTGCCATCTTGAATTTTAGAGCTCAGAGTATTTTTTTAAGCCCACACACTTAGAAAAATTTAAATTAGTTGTCAAAATTTGACTCAGTAGTTTTCAATGAAAATCTACATTTCTAACTTCTCTTCAAAATGTGAAACAGTGATTTCTGCAGAGTAAGGATAGGTCATGGTAGCTGCCTCTTTTGCACAGGTTGTGGGCTGTCCAGTTACTACAATCCCTGCAGTTTTCTATCCTGTTCTCAATATGGAGACCACATATTGGTCATCATTCATCATCTTACTCCTGGCTCCTGGGGCATTTGACTTCCAATCCCAGTCTTCTTCCCTCTTCACTTCATTCTTTCTTGCTCATACCCATCAAGTGGAGTTTGTAAGGATAAGCTAATTTAGCACAAATGCCCAAAGATTAATTTTCAATTTTTAAAATCCAAGTATTGCCAAAATATTTAAGCCTTACTCTGTCTAATTTGGGCATGGGTAGGCAGAGAGAAAAGCAGGCAAAAACTCTGCATATAGTGACAGCCAGGGCATGGCTGTAATTTAGTTTGAAAGGCTTTTGAAAATCAGCCTTCTCCGTGTCCAGTGGAATGAAATGGAGCTTGTTAAAATAAGCCTTTTTCAAGTTATTGAATGTCTGCCGGGAAGACACCTTGTTCTGAAAACTCAAAGAAGCCTCCTTATGATTTTGGAAGAGGAATTCTATAGGCCTCTGCTAAAGTAACAGATATTCTGTTTGCATTAATAATATGGGGGAAAAAGTATATTTGTACTTCATAGTCGCTACACAACAATGCGTTTGGCCATTGCCATTCTAGATTTAATAATCTTTAACTCACGCTTTTCTGGACATGCAGCTAATTTACAAGCAAGTAACCCTTACGTGGATTCCACCTCTTCATCAGAAATGCCAGTGCCATGCTCAATTATGTAGTCCATGACATACCGGAGGCATGGCAATTCAGGTTAATATACTGCTGCCATTCTACAATGTGGACCTTATGGTGATTATTAATGAAAAGCTGTGCTCTATGTCAAATTCATGTGCCATGGAGTTATGTTTTGGCTCAAAAGCAAAGCCAGATAACTAATCTCTGCCTCCCATTTATTAGCAGAAGGCTGAGCTCATTATTGCCCTTGTAAACTGGCAATATGCTCTGAAATGCTGGTCTACTGAACCTTGATCAGGAATAAGAGGCATCTTGCTTCACTGGTAGGTTTTTTTTTTTTTTTTTTTTTTTTTTCCTTTTTTCCATCAAGTTCAACTCAGAGGCCAAAAAAAAACCAAAAAACAAAAAATCATATTGTTGACCACCCCAAATTATGTATCAAAATCAAAATTAGCACTTATGGAACAAGAACTAGTCTTTTCATACTCATCTCTCATATAAGCTTCATAATAGTCCATGGTATATGGAACCTATGATATAAGGGAATAAATGGACCCATGATAGAAGCTTATGGCACATAGTAGATTCTCTGTAAATGCTCATCAGATGTTCAGCCTGATGTTAACCACTGTGAAGACTACTTTTTTCTTTTGTCCTGAAAGTCCTCCTTCGCCTTTATTCTGGAAACTTCACTTGCATTCCCTTCCTTTCCACTCCTGGCCATGGTGGTGGGCATGCAATACAGATTAGTCCTATAATAGTACTTCATTCTTACTGCCATAGCGAAGGAGCTAGGAGTGGGCACGTGACCCAAGCGAAGTCAACCAAAGCCCTTCTAGGAATAGAAGTGTTTGGAATGGTTTACAGGTGAGATAGGGCCCTTTCCCCCTTTCCTGGGTGCCCTAAGATGCATGGTCTCTAAACTGCGTGGTCTCCAGCATGCAGGGTGTCCATGGTGGAACATCTTTAAGATGCTACTAAGGTAGAGGATCCCCTGATGTGATATAGAGGGTCCCCTCTCTGAGAAGGTGTTGTAGGGGAACCTCAGGGAAATCCCCTTTTGGGGGTCTGAGACACTCTGACCAAAGCATATTGTTGTTTCTCTTTTTTATGGGAAATCAATTAGGTTTTTATTTGTTATAAAGATCTTTGTGGTCTTTCTCATAAAAGAGATTCAGAAATATGAAAAAGAAAAGGAGAATACCATCTACAAATTCCCTCATTGCTCCTCATTGCTAAGATATCATGATTGCTTACCTTTATATTAGTCTATTAAAGATTACATGGAAAAAAATTCTGTCAGTGTCCTCAATGAGATAAGAGAGTTGTGATTAGATTTTACCATTGGCCCATAATTTCTTCCCAGGTGAAACACTTAAAGGGCTCAGAACTTCCATTTCTCATTAAGATGGTTAATTTTATGCGTCAACATGACTGGGCTAAAGGATGCCCAGAGAGCTGGTAAAACATTGTTTCTAGGTGTGTCTGTGATGGTGTCTCTGGAGGGGATTAGCATTTGCATTGGTAGTCTTGAGTAAAGCAGATCTCCTCACCAGTGCAAGTGGGCATCATCCAACCTACTGAGGTCCTGA
Organism: Eschrichtius robustus; assembly: GCF_028021215.1. Classification (NCBI taxonomy): domain Eukaryota; kingdom Metazoa; phylum Chordata; class Mammalia; order Artiodactyla; family Eschrichtiidae; genus Eschrichtius; species Eschrichtius robustus. The sequence goes on along the minus strand of NC_090839.1, from coordinate 7,542,501 downwards.
AGAGAACAAAAAGGCAGAGGAAGAGCGAATTTGCTGCCTCCTTGAGCTGGGGCCTCCATCTTCTGCTCTTGGACATTAGCACTCCTGGTTCTCAGGTCTTCAGACTTGGACTGGGACTTGTACCGATGGCTCCCCTTGTTCTCAGGCTTTCAGATTTGGACTTGAGTTATACCACCCGCTTTCCTAGACCTCTAGCTTGCAAACAGCAGATCGTGGGACTTCTCAGCCTCCATCATCATGTGAACCAATCCCTTATAATTATCTATCTGTCTATCCATCTACCTATCTATCTATCCATTTATCTATCTCTTATTGGTTCAGTTTCTCTGAAGAACCCTGACTAATACATCCATCAAAATGGTGATTTAATTAGTGCTGACTGAAGTTTGACTGCAGTTGGCTGGTATATTTTTCATCCTTCACTCTTTATTATTTATTTATTTATTTATTTTTGTTGAAGTACAACTCACCATCCACTCTTAATGACTGAGCAAACTGAGTTAGCTCTGGGGCCCAGAACCCTATACACAGCGGGAGGATTCCACCTGCAGGTTGAGAGCAGATGGAACCCAAAGGATGAGTAGGAGCTAGCCAGGTGAAAATCGAAGTGTGTCGGCGGCGGAGGAGGGAGTCCTTGCCAGACAAAGGAAATGTCAGAAGAGGGCTTAAGGCAAGGAAGAGTTTAGCAAATTCAAGGTACTGAAAGTGTCCCAAAGGGAAGAATAAGAAGTGGAGGAAGAGAAGGAGGAGGAGGAGGAGTTGGTTAAGAGAGAAAGATTTGATGAGGTTGGAGAAGTTGACAGGAGCTCCACTCTGTAGGACCTTCTAACCTTCTCACATGGAGAAGAACTTGCATATTACATTAAGTGCATCAGGAAATCATTGATGGGTTTTAAAGAACTGTCTAATAAGATCTGATTTAAGCTTTTTAAAGCTCATTCTGTGGATTGAAGGAGAGGCAAAGTGGATCCAGCTGAGATCCGGCTTAGATTAAGGTGGTGACAGTGGGTATGTTAGTAACGGAATGTCATTTATGTTATGCATATAGTATGCATAATATGTTATATGACGTAAATATATGTTGGCATGAAATGGATTTCTGTCTCCTATGTCTGAGTTCTGGGTGTATTTCTTACAGTCATTTTTTCTCCCCACTTCTTTCTTTCTCAGATATATGTTCAGCCCAACTTTACCCATGACATGGAGTAGGCCAACTATAGCAGAAGAGCTATTTTATCTCCATGTGAGATTAGAAGCAAAAAAGTTCCCTGGGTCACAAAAATGGCTTCATAGACTGCTGGAGTTTTAAAAATAATCCCTTTAGACCAACTTGTGCATGAAATGAGCTCAAAGAACAAAGAAAACAAAGCTTTGGTAAATGTGAAACCCCCTCAACCTCTCTACCATTCATGCACAGTTTTAAAATGTCACACTCGAGACAGCTCAAGAACAAAGGCTGTTTCTACACAAGCAAAAGAAGTGCATGTGTAGGGTAGTTACCTGCCCAAACCTATTTGCAACTTTGCTTGAATTATCTGTATAATTCGGGCAAAAATATAATTATCCACATTAGAATTTGAATGTCATGACTTTTATTTGCACGTAGAAATAGCCATTCAGAGTGTCTTTGACATCTCTTTTCTGTTTCCAATTTTTCCTCCTCCTAGAAAAAGCGTTGGGAGAAATCTTAAGAAGTTCAAAATTATCTTATTCCAATATTTCTTGAACAAACACTTCGCCATGGATAGTGTTAACCAGAGCTCTAGCAGGATATATTATGGGATTTGGAAATCTTATCCTAAAACAAACTTCATCTCAAAAGACGAGCTTGTGCGTGATTTGATAATATACTTCCTCCCTCACTGTAGAAGAATCCAAAAGCAAATGTAAGCAGAGATAAAAATGAAGAATCATTTAAAACAGAGAAATGCCAAATGACCAGTTCTGTGTTACGTGTTGGGAGGATTGAATTTCCTGGTGTTCAAGAAAATGACTACGTTCACCAGAGTAATATTGCCCGAGTCCATTAAATGTCTTCTAATCAAGATAACACTATCTGTATTCTAGTACGCATCTGTACAGACAGTTCATTCTCACAATAATGACGTTTTGGGGTGGTTAATTCTTAGGCCCAGAGAGTGGGGGCAAGGGTGTCCTGTGAATTGGAAAATGCTTAGCACCATCCCTAATCTCTACCCACTAGATACCGGTAGCATCCCACCCCCATGCCATGGCCACCAAATATGTCTCTAGGCTTTGCCTAATGTCCCCTGGGGACAAAATTACTCCTGGTTGAGAAACTTGGTTGTAGAGGACATTGGAAGATGCTTGGACAACCAAACCTGAATTTCTTTTTGAGGAATTGCCTCTGGTCATCAAGATAAATTCATGTGCCTATTCTCCCATTACAAAGCTGGAGAGATCCTTAAAGATTCTTTTAGCCAGATCCTTAGTCTCGTTATCTCATTTGGGCCTTGGGAAGCTTCAGTGATCTAACTTAGCCAGTTAGGTTCTTTGCTAGACTCTGAATCTTGATTAGAAGAAATGCAATGAATGAATAAATGGTTGAGTTTAGTCATTCCATTGGTAATTCCCTAGGCAAGACCACTGAGTGATTTCTGTTATTGATATCTGATTCCTGTCTGTTCCAAATCTGATCTGACAGCCTTTTCTCCCAACATGTAACCCTCATCTTATCCTTTAGACAAATCAGCCAGTTACAATCTGTTACTTGCAACCAAAGGCCTTCACTAAAACAGATTCTTTACATTCATTTCCTCATTAAATATTTTTAAAACAATTAAACAATGAAAATGTAAGAGAAACAATAGAAAATCAAACAATTTAAAATTGCTTTAAACCATTTAAACAACCAAATAAATTACTATTTTAATCAAAAAATTAAAAATTAAGCAGCATTTATTGAACATCAATTATGTGCCGGCATTCTACTGAGAATTCTCTTTACCCTTTACTACCAATCCCCTGTTACTATCATTCCCTGGTAAAGTTTAATAATTCCTATATATTAAACTTTCCATATTAAAACTACGGGGTGGTTTATATCTGCTCATTGGATCCTGATGCATCACTTTTTTTTTTGTTACTAACATCCTGTCTGCTAATTCCAACATGTCAATCAGTATTTTTCTCTTGATTTTTTTCTTTTGACTATAAATCACAGTTTTTAAGTTCTTCAAATATCTAGTATTTTTTTGTGTGTAATAGATATTGTGGATAATACTTTGTAGAGATTCTAGATTCTCTTATCTTCTGAAGAATGAAAAATTTTGTTTTATCAGGTAGTTAAATTACTGGAAGATCTCCTTGATGCTGCGGAGTCTAGGTTTGAAGCTAGGTTCCCGTAGGACTATTTTATTTTTACGCTTAATCGTAGGGCACATCCCTCAGTCCTGGGACATGGTCCTTACTCTTAAGGCACGGTCATTTTGAATAGAAAGCCAAGATGTTTATTAAGCCCCTCTAATTTGGTGAGATTAGAATGCAAAACTGTCTCCCCAGCACGAGGCAGCAGCCAAGGTCTGCTGAATTCTTTTAACTTTACAGCTATTTCCTTCTGGGTTCCTTGGATTTTCACTCTGCACATGGACATTTTAGGAGTCAACAAATGATTTAAGGGTGGTTTTATGCAGTTGGGTATTTCTTCCTGTACCTCAATCCTTTTGGGGATTCTCCTCCCATGATTTTCAGCCACACCGGCATCCTCAAACTCTTATCGCTAACTGCTCAGTCATTTTCTGATTGAGTTTCATTCCCCATTCATAGAATGGACTAGACAGTTCCATCAAGGTAAAGGTCATATAAATGTAGATCTCACCCTGTAGAATCCCTTCCTTCAGGTGTTTATCTTCTTCTGTTTCTATCTGCCTTTAAAAAAAGAATCTCCTCTGTTATATCAATAATCTACTGTTGTGTCCGAATACACCCCAGACCTTTGTGGCTTCTCACAGACTGTTCATTTGACTCTCCATTCTGTGTATTGTTCGGGCAGTTTTTATCTGAGCTGACTTGGTTTATTTCTGCTAGGCTCACTCCTGCACCTGTGGTCAGCTGGTGGGCTAATCATGTCTCAGCGGTCTAGGATGACCTCACTCACTTATCTGGCTGATGGCAAAATGTCAAAAAGGGCAAACAGGCTATATGTCTCTCAACTAATAGGCTGAAACTTGGGTCTCTTCCTATGGTGGTCACAGACATTCAAAATAACAAAAGGGTAAGTCTCAAAGAACAAGTGCTTTCTAAGCACCTATTTGTGCCGTAATGTTAGTATTTCATTGACCAAAGCAAATCATTGGCCAATCCAGGTTCAAGGACTTGAGAAATAGACTCTGCTTCTTGATGGGAAGAGTTACGGCATCACGTTGCAAGAGGATGCATGCAAAAGGGAAGAATTGGTAGCCTCTTACACATTCTATCAGTAGCAGTTTATTTTAACTATAAAAAATCATTCAGAGCTTGGAGTTATTTTTGAAGATTGGTTGGTCTAATATATGCTACTCCATAATTGCCAAACTTCTGCTCGATGGGTTTTTAATTGAACATTTAAGGCAGCCATGTATTGTTTACTTTCTTATACTACTTTGTCTTACCTGTTGTGAATTTGCTCACACACTTTATTATGTGGTCTGGCATAAGTTGGCTATTAAATTAAAGGAGAGTGTAGTACTACAACAATCCTGATTATGCCTACTGTATGGAGGATACCTTTCATATAAGAGATTTGCCTTGACAACTAAGCCTGATTCAAAATTCCCACAATTCAAGACAAGTTTTGCTTCCATGTGATTCTGAATAAAAGGTAGTTTAGAGAGATTAGCATTATTTCCAGTTTTCCATAAGGTCAGAGTTTTTATATAATTGGATAATTCAGTTTCTGCTAAAATGCAGCCATGATATATATTCACAGATATTGCAAAAGTAGTTTTATTCCCAGCGCTGCATAAAGATGATTTAATCTGACAATATGAGTTAGCACATTTTGGGGTTTCAGTGTGTTATCACTTAGTATATAATACTTGATGGGGCAGAATAATTTATTATAGTTTTAAAATAATTTAGTAATATTTTAATAAAATTCAAATAAAACATTTGCACCGTCCTTGAAAATACCTCTGCTAAAAGGAACATAGTTTTAAACCCTTTGTTTCATATTTCTTCTCTGCCACAAGACCATAGATGTTTTGAGAACAGAATCCCTGTCTTAGTATAGTGTCCTAAACCAGAGAATAATGATCCTCAATATTTTCCTTAACTGTTGCTTAATCAAATAATAAAACATTAACAACTTGGCTAGTGGTGAGATAAGTTTTGTCCCTGATTGATAATTTATTTTACAGTAAATTCTGTAAGTTAGTCACCATAAGGAACATCACTTATTAATTTATTCAGTAAAGATTATTGAGTCCATATTGTGAACCCAGATGCTGTGAGAAGTCTAACAGATACCAATAGGAATACTGAATAGTCTTCATAAATATGCAGCTCACATTATAGAAGTGGTAATAAATATAATAATTAAAATCACTGTTAACACATGTATTGTTGTTGAGACACCGAAAATAGATCAATGCGACTCATGTAATCAAGTGTCTCCTAGGTGCTAGAATATAAGTCCCCTGAGAGCAGATTTATTCTCTGCTCTATACCTCCAGCACCCAGAACAATGCCTGGCAGAGTAGCAGAGGGACAACATATTTTGAATGAAGAATGCTAGTTCCTGAAGATATAAGGTTCCTACTATCAAGCAGCTCGAATGGGCAAGTAGGAATGTCCACAAGCCATCTTAGAAAAGAGTGATGACAATTTTGAGAATGTTGCCCACGAGGAAACAGAGATAATAAAAGTGGAAAGATGTGATGTCATCATCCAGTGGTCAGTGCTAAAACCAATGCTCAAATCCTAGCCTTCCAAGTCATTTTAAGTAAGAATACAAAGTAAAATAAAAGATTATCTAGGGTGAATTAGTCAAAAGAGTTGTACATCAAGGAATGTGGAAGTAAGGGAATCCCCATTTAATGTTGGCCAATTTATTAAAACTGCATTTCCCTGAAATGAAAAAATAAAATTCGGTGTTATTCAACAATAATTTCTTACCAGCCACAATTTATTTGTAGTTATTACGGGATTAGTCTGCAGATACACATGAAAACTGTATTTAAATGTGATTTTAAACTACTTCTATTGAGCATGATATCTGAGCATCCTTTTGCCTGACCAGTTCCATGCCAGAGGAAACTAATTCATGTTGTCACTTGTGTAATGATTATTGCATTTATGAGACAACTTGAGACTCATTCTGGTACTATTTTCTTTTTAGTGTGCAGTAATAGTGTAATTTAATATTTATATATGGCTGTTATAAGAAGTATGTGAACATTTTAGGATAAAATTTTTCAAAATATAGTGACTCGGCATCTCTATTAAGGCGATTCAGACTTGAAAATCTGATAGCATTCATGCCAACATCTGTCTAATCCACGAAGCAGTCTGGTTTGGTGATAGTGGCATGAGCTTGAATTTGAGCATTCTACTGTGGGATTCCCGGCACCTCCTTTCTTGAATTATTGTTCTGAGTGATGCCAAGCTTGGCTGAGATAAGGTACCTTTGGGACTAAGACTGAAAACAGATGTTGTGACATCGTATCCCTTTAGTTTTTGGAGTCTATTATTTGCCTGGGTCGGCACAATTGGTGTTGGTAAATTGAGACTATCTAGAATTTAAGTCACAAGTCTGTTCAGTGATTCATACAGGAAAAATTCCCAGAGACTCGGGGTGTAGTCTGGGACAGCTGAATGTAAAAATGTCAACAGCTGTTCAAAATGCCTGAGCTTCGTACAGCGTAAGTCAGAATAGAGCCCAAGATCATCTGTGCAGGTGAAAGCTAACTAGTGGCATGAAAAGGGTAATGTGAATTATCTAGAAATTATCCACAATGATTGACAGCTAGTATTCATTTTTTGGAGACATCTTTTCCTTCTTTTTCCTTCTGAGAAATGATACATTTTAATTTATTTATTTATTTATTTTAAATTTTTGGCTACGTCGGGCACGCAGGATCTTTCATTGTGGCGCGCGGGCTTCTCTCTAGTTGTGGTGTGTGGGTTTTCTCTTCTCTAATTGTGGCGTGAGCGTTCCAGAGTGGGTAGGCTCTGTAGTTTGTGGCAGGCGGGCTCTAGTTGGGGCGTGCGAGCTCAGTAGTTGTGGCACGTGGGCTTAGTTGCCCCGCAGCACGTGGGATCTTAGTTTCCAGACCAGGGATGGAACCCACGTCCCCTGCATTGTAAGGCGGATTCTTTACCACTGGACCACCAGGGAAGTCCCTAGAAATGATACATTTTTTAAAAACAACAAAGGCAATTATTCTGTGGATAACTAGAATGCTGAAGCAGAGACCTAATTGGTGGTTGTGTCATTGATCCATTGGTAAAAATGTGAATAGCAGATCAGAAACCCAGCACTGGAGACTCTCGAACAGCACGGGTTTGAACTGTGTGGGTCCACTTATAGGCAGATTTTTTTCAATAAATATGTTGGAAACTTGGGGGGAGATTTTCAAAAATTTGAAAAAACTCACAGATGCACCACAGAAATTGTAATCTCTGATTACAATTCTCTTGTAATTGGAGAAATTGTATATCACAGGTTTTTTTTTAATGTACCAATGTTTCCAACAATATATTATGATTGTAACTGTGATACTGTATGCCATAAAAATTTTATAACATTCATTCATTAGTGTATAGGCTATGAATGATTATACTTGTGAACAAATGTGAATTACTTTTTCACGTCGTCTTTTCATTTTTGATGTCTAATGTTAGTAATACGTATAACACGTACAGTGTTTTGAATCATATAATATTGATGTAGGTACTGACAAACTATTCATCTCGTAAACAGATCACATAAACGCACAGTACAGTACTTATAAATGTATTTTCCCTTCCTTGTGATTTTCTTAATAACATTTTCTTTTCTCTGGCTTACTGTATTATAAGAATACAGTATATAATACCTATAACATACAAAATATGTGTTGACTGTTTATGTTATCAATAAGGCTTCTGATCAACAGTAGGCTATAAGTAGTTAAGTTTTGGGAGAGGCAAAAGTTATACTCAGTTTTTCGACTGTGCGGGGGTCGTGTCCCTAATCCCTGAATTGTTCAAGGGTCATCTGTATTAATAAAGGTTCAAAAGGAAATTCAGGGTCCAAGAAGTCCACAATCCAAATGGTTAAAAGGTAGCAAGTATAGAAAACCACACTTACACTTCCATTGCCCGTGGCAGGCATTGCTAATCAGTTGGACACTCTACTACTGACCTAGAGAAGGCATACTTCTCAATCCCATCCTCAGAGAGCTACACGTGTTAGCTCAGAGATTGAAGCCTACTTACTATCCCTGGTCGAAGAAGAACAAGCTTAAGGGATTTAGTTCACTTTTCCAAGACGATCGGAGTGGAATGCGTACAAAGGCTGCCCTTGAGTTGGTGTTATGTCTTACATTAGCACCAAGCAAGGGTGGGCAGAGGATCCTCTCAAACTCTGCTGAGGATGGGGCCTCTGGATCAAAAGGAAGAGAATTTCCCAGTAACTCAGTTTCTCTAAACAATGCTTCTTTTAGTGAAATGGTTCATTTTACCAAAGTAGATCTATTGGATTTAAATTATTCTGCTGACTTATATTACTTGGAAAGGTATCTGTTTCCTATTCATGTTGAATTGTATGAGCATAGCTGAATCTCATTTATTATTTCAATAAAGGGTGCTTTTATGTGTTCTGGGAATCTAAGAAGATGTTGTTCTTCCTGAAATTCCGTTACCTGTGGGTAGAATGTGTTACATTCTGGATGGGATGTTCTGTTACAGGCTGGTCCTAGAGCAAATGTTTTTGCAGATTATTTACAGACAAGTTACATTTTGTTTCTTCTGTCATTCACCAGTGAGCTTGTGACTCTGAGCTATCCGCCCTTTGTCATCATATTCATTTGTTCTTTTGTGAATTTTAATATTATCCATTTATATTCAGGTTTCTATTTGAATATAACCCACTACTTTTGGATCTTATCAAATTCTCCTCTGTATTTCTGCTGTCGCCATTACAACTCTTTTACTGCTGTGTTGTAGCTTTAAAGATTATCCATCAGCGGCATAAGACATTTTGTTTAATATGACCTGATCTTCTTCAAGAGTTTTCTTCACATTTTTCTTCATCTTTGGGGAAGAGTAGTATAGAAAATGGCCAAGAGGGTGCATGAATAAGTTATGTTGTTAAAAATCTTACTGGAGTGCCATGAATGTAATCTTGTGCTCCTATTAGAGTTCAGAGGGAGGTTGTATCTTAAACATAATTTTTGAAACATTTTTTTTGAAACTATTTTTTCCCAAATAGCCTATGATTTGTAAATAAGTGAACATTGTTTCATATTATACTGAACCAACAGCATTTTTTTTAGTTATGTTTATTCCATGTAAAATGCCATGTCCCTTAAACAAATGTGAAAAGAAAATGAAAATTTCATAGGCTAATGTAGCATTATTTTAAATGTAATAATCAATATTAATAATTGATATTAATCAAAGTTTTCCCTGTTTTTTTGTTTTTGTTTTTGTTTAAAACATTGGCTGAAGTTGGTTTGGAGACCTGAGGTTGCTTTACCATGTAATGAAAACTTCATTCTCTCACTGACAAATCCCAAATTAGGGCCTTGAAAATTCATTCGCATGTGCTCTTTTATCAATCAAATCAGAATATTTGAGGGTAGGATTCAGACACCAGCATTTGTAAAACTTTCTAGGTGGTTCTAAAATGGACCCAAGTTTGAGAACCAGTGTTTTAGACTATATAAAAATTTTTGGTAAGGAAAGAATTAGTATGAAAATAAGTTCATTATGATCTTGGAGACCCTGTTGATTTATTAATCAAATATCCATTCTCAATCCTTTCTCCCCTGTGGGTGTACAGATGAGATGCAGACTTGCTTTTCTCACCTTCTCAATAGCTGGATGTGAGTTTTGAATTGGTGTGGTACAGAGTATGGTATGCAATATGGAGTGTGGATTGCAGGAAAGCAGTTGAGACAGTTGTGCGGTTCTGACAGTAACTCCAACTAAAGGATCATGGTAGCTTGGGTCAAGGCAATTACAATGGAAATGTGGAGAAGAGATATATCCGAGAGATGTTTAAGAATTTTACTTGGCAGAAGTTGATAACTGATTGTAAATCAAGTCAGGGGCATAAAGTATTGTTAAGAATGACTCAGGTTTCTGACTGTAGCAACTTGACGGATGATGGGATTGTTTGCTGAGATCTGAAATGTTAAAAGTTAAGCAGATTTTAGGAAGAAGATGGTAATTTTATGTTTGTATAGGTGTCTGTGAGATAATTAATGGGAATATCAAGTAAGTAGTTAATATCCAGACCTGAAGAGGTTTGGTCTGAAGATGTAGACTTGGGAATCATCAGACACGGGCGTAACTGGGGTTACCAAAGACATATAGAATTAAGACTTTCAGTTGGGGAAAGTCTAACCTAGGCCTAAAGATTTTCCTTATTTCACAAGTGTATTCCTCAGCATTTGGGAATCTATCATTCCATTTAGAGGCAAATTTGAAAATTTCAACTCCTGTTTCATTGGCCCCAATTGGAAATGATGACTTACAGTTTGCTTATTACTAGTTTAAAAACTGATATGTCTATTTCAGAGACTACTTTGCTTTCATGGAAACAGATCCTGTGTTATTCACTAGTTTCACCAGCTTCCTGTTCTTTTTCTTATGTAAACTTTATTATCAGATAGAAAATATAAAAATGTTATTCATCATATATATAACACCATATACTCGATATTTTGAGCATTTCATTATCTTCCCAGTTTCTGATTAAAAATTTAGTGTAATATTTTTATTATGAAAATATCTGTTATAGATTCAGAAGAAAATACATAACACTATGAAAAAAGAATGAACTGAGACTTGTTTTTTTCTTTGTATTTTGGTACAGATGTCTTCAAGACATTTATGTAATAAAAATTTCAGTATGCTTTACAACCTGTTTTCTAAATTCATTTAATTCATTTTTTTCTTGGTCAATATATCGAGATCCTTTTTGTTCCTTCTTTCCTTCCTTTTTTCCCCACTCTTTCCCTCCCTCCCTTCTGTTCTGCTGTGCTGATTCTGTAGGCTAATATTTACCTAGTATTTATAACTACAGAAGTATTTCTTCTGTAGTTAAAAAAGAGATACATATTACTTTGGTGTATGTGTGTGTACGTGTGTGCATTTTTATGTATGTGATTTTTTCAGGTTTTGCTCTAAAAGTTGTACTAATTTTTGGAACATAAAATAGGGATCATTCTCTCTAGCGTGTTTTTTTCCCCTTTTCTGGGGTAACGTAGAAAAAAATCAGGGTTATCTGTTCCTTCACTTTTAAATAACTTATCGTGTAAGTATATCTATATTTGGCATAATAAAATAAACTAATAGAACAGAATAGAAAGCCACAAAACATAACCACACATATGTGAAACTTTAAGTATTACACAGCCTCCACTGCAGATCCCTACAGGAATAATGTGCTGTTTAATAAATTATGCTGGGTCAATTCTGCATAGAAACATATAAAATTGAATCTAAGGCTCATGCTAGACACAAAAATCAATTCCAAATGGATTTATGGTTTAAATATGAAAAATAATACTCTAATTTTTTAAAGGAAATCTTAGAAGAATATCTTACATCATTGAAATAGGGAATTTAAAATTTTAAATATGATAAAAATGAGAAATCATAAAAATTTTAATATGTTGGATTATATTAAGGACTGTGTTTCACCAAAAAATATTGTAAAGGTGAAAAGACAAACTGCATAACAGGGAGAAGATATTTTCAAGATATATAAACAATAAGAATTAGCATCCAGAAAATATAAACAGCATCTACAAATCAATAACAAAAAGAAAAGCAACCCATCCAATTAAAGGCATTAAAAAAGGAAAAAGTAATGGTGAGTGAACACAGGAATATATTCTCAAAATCATTGGTAGTCATGCATGCAATCAAAACCACAATGAGACCCCTTGTGACACATATTATAATGGCAAAAATTAAAGAGTCAGATGAAGCCAAGAGGTTATTTCTTACTTTGGGAGATTGCCACTGATACTTTGAGAAACAAGGTGACATTGCTTAGTGAACTTAAAGATGCGTATGTGAACATTTGAAAATTTCAGCTCCTATGAATATACTTAGAGAACCTCTTGTGTATATCCACAAGGAGACAAATGAAAGTATATTTAGAGTAGAACTTTTTATGATAGCTAAAAATTTGGAAACAATCCAAATGTCCATCAGCGGTAGAATGAATAAACAATAGTAGATACACTTTTAATACTTAGACAATGGAACACTGTAGAAGATTGAAAATTAATGAAAGTGAGTTGATAGTCAAAAACTTCCTGTTTACCCTGGGAGAGAGAGACAGAGAGATAGAGAGGCAAAGAGAGACAGAGACAGAGAGAAAATCAGTGAATTTTTGGAATATAATTCTATTTATACAAAAGTCACACATGGCAAATTCATACAAAAGACACACATGGCAAATTCATACAAAATATTGTTAAATTTATTTGTGAATGTGTTAAACCTGGGTTTTAAAAGGCAAGGAATGATTTTATTTTATTTTATTATTATTTTTTAATAGTTCTACCATTTATTTATTTATTTATTTTTTAACATCTTTATTGGAGTATAATTGCTTTGCAATGGTGTGTTAGTTTCTTCTTTATAACAAAGTGAATCAGCTATACATATACATATATCCCCATATCTCCTCCCTCTTGCACCTCCCTCCCACCCTCCCTATCCCACCACTCTAGGTGGTCACAAAGCACCGAGCTGATCTCCCTGTGCTATGTGGCTGCTTCCCACTAGCTATCTGTTTTACATTTGCTAGTGTATATATGTCCATGCCACTCTGTCACTTCGTCCCAGCTTACCCTTCCCCCTCCCCGTGTCCTCAAGTCCATTCTCTATGTCTGCGTCTTGATTCCTGTCCTGCCCCTAGGTTCTTCAGAACTTTATTTTTTTTTTCTTAGATTCCATATATACGTGTTAGCATATGGTATTTGTTTTTCTCTTTCTGACTTACTTCACTCTGTATGACAGACTCTAAGTCCATCCACCTCACTACAAATAACTCAATTTCATTTCTTTTTATGACTGAGTAATATTCCATTGTATATATGTGCCACATCTTCTTTATCCATTCATCTGTCGATGGACACTTAGGTTGCTTCCATGTCCTGGCTATTGTAAATAGAGCTGCAGTGAACATTGTGGTACATGACTCTTTTTGAATTATGGTTTTCTCAGGGTATATGCCCAGTAGTGGGATTGCTGGGTCGTATGGTAGTTCTATTTTTAGTTTTTTAAGGAAACTCCATACTGTTCTCCATAGTGGCTGTATCAATTTACATTCCCACCAACAGTGCAAGGGAGTTCCCTTTTCTCCACACCCTCTCCAGCATTTATTGTTTGTGGATTTTTTGATGATGGCCTGTCCGATCAGTGTGAGGTGATACCTCATTGTAGTTTTGATTTGCATTTCTCTAATGATTAGTGATGTTGAGCATCCTTTCATGTGTTTGTTGGAAATCTGTATATCTTCTTTGGAGAAATGTCTATTTAAGTCTTCTACCCACTTTTGGATTGGGTTGTTTGTTTTTTTGATATGGAGCTGCATGAGCTGCTTGTAAATTTTGGAGATTAATCCTTTGTCAGTTGCTTCATTTACAAATATTTTCTCCCATTCTGCGGGTTGTCTTTTTGTCTTGTTTATGGTTTCCTTTGCTGTGCAAAAGCTTTTAAGTTTTATTCGGTCCCATTTGTTGATTTTTATCTTTATTTCCATTTCTGTAGGAGGTGGGTCAAAAAGGATCTTGCTGTGATTTATGTCACAGAGTGTTCTGTCTATGTTTTCCTCTAAGAGTTTTACAGTGTCTGGCCTTACATTTAGGTCTTTAATCCATTTTGAGTTTATTTTGGTGTATGGTGTTAGGGAGTGTTCTAATTTCATTCTTTTACATGTAGCTGTCTAGTTTTCCCATCACCACTTATTGAAGAGGCTGTCTATTCTCCATTGTATATTCTCGCCTCCTTTATCAAAAATAAGGTGACCATATGTGCGTGGGTTTATCTCTGGGCTTTCTATCCTGTTCCATTGATGTATATTTCTGTTTTTGTGCCAGTACCATACTCTCTTAATTACTGTAGGTTTGTAGTATAGTCTGAAGTCCAGGAGGCTGATTCCTCCAGCTCCCGTTTCTCTTTCTCAAGATTACTTTGGCTATTCGGGATCTTTTGTTTTTCCATAAAAACTGTGAAATTTTTTGGTCTAGCTCTGTGAAAAATGCCATTGGTAGTTTGATAGGGATTGCTTTGAATCTGTAGATTGCTTTGGGTAGTATAGTTATTTTCACAATGTTGATTCTTCCAATCCAAGAACATGGTATATCTCTCCATCTGTTTGTATCATCTTTAATTTCTTTCATCAGTGTCTTATAGTTTTCTGCATACAGGTCTTTTGTCTCCTTAGGTAGGTTTATTCCTAGGTATTTTTTTTTAATTAATTAATTAATTTATTTATTTATGGCTGTGTTAGGTCTTCATTTCTGTGCGAGAGCTTTCTCTAGTTGTGGCAAGCGGGGGCCACTCCTCATCACGGTGCGCAGGCCTCTCACTATCGCGGCCTCTCTTGTTGCTATTCCTAGGTATTTTATTCTTTTTGTTGCAATGGTAAATGGGAGTGTTTCCTTATTTTCTCTTTCAGATTTTTCATCATTAGTGTATAGGAATGCAAGAGATTTCTGTGCATTAATTTTGTATCCTGCTACTTTACCAAATTCATTGATTAGCTCTAGTAGTTTTCTGGTAGCATCTTTAGGATTCTCTATGTATAGTATCATGTCATCTGCAAACAGTGACAGCTTTACTTCTTCATTTCCAATTTGGATCCCTTTTATTTCTTTTTCTTCTCTGATTGCTGTGGCTAAAACTTCCAAAATTATGTTGAATAATATTGGTGTGAGTGTACAGCCTTGTCTTGTTCCTGCTCTTAGTGGAAATGGTTTCAGTTTTTCACCATTGAGGACGATGTTGGCTGTGGGTTTGTCATATATGGCCTTCATTATGTTGAGGTAACTTCCCTCTAGGCCTGCATTCTGGAGGGTTCTTATCATAAATGGGTGTTGAATTTTGTTGAAAACTTTTTCTGCATCTATTGAGATGATCATATGGTTTTTCTCCTTCAATTTGTTAATATGATTTATCACATTGATTGATTTTCATATATTGAAGAATCCTTGCATTCCTGGGATAAACCCCACTTGATCATGGTGTATGATCCTTTTAATGTTCTGTTGGATTCTGTTCACTAGTATTTTGTTGAGGATTTTTGCATCTGTGTTCATCAGTGATGTTAGCCCGTAGTTTTCTTTCTTTGTGACACCTTTGTCTGGTTTTGATATCAGGGTGATGGTGGCCTCATCGAATGAGTTTGGGGGTGTTCCTCCCTCTGCTATATTTGCAAGAGTTTGAGAAGGATAGGTGTTAGCGCTTCTCTAAATGTTTGGTAGAATTCGCCTGTGAAGCCATCTGGTTTTGTTTGTTGGAAGATTTTAAATCACAGTCTCAATTTCAGTGCTTGTGATTGGTCTGTTTATATTTTCTATTTCTTCCTGGTTTAGTCTCAGAAGTTTTATTTTATTCAACGTTTTATTCAGACATTTTATTCAATGTTTTATTCAGACATTTTGTAGCACAGGGATTTAGAATATCTGGTCTACTATATTTTTAGAAATGAGAGTCAAGTCCCACATATATTAGAACCTAAGTCTAACATTAAGCTTTGAAACTAATTTATTGTCAACTGTACTTAGGAATGACCTCACACTGCAAATGAAAAACCAGGAGACAGAGAAGAACTACCTATCATCTTCTCAAGAGCTGGACTTTTGCCTCTTGATTGTTTCCTTGTTTTTCAGTGAGATCCTAAGATGAGAGTACATCCTTGTGGGAGTTAGATTTTCTACAGATAGGTTTTGATGTAATGCTGGAGAAAAACAAAATTCAATTAATGAGGCTCTTCAGCTTGAGAAGTGAAACACAGTAGGAGAAGGACGCTGGGCTTTGGAAAACTAGCAAAGTTGTAAAGAACTCCTGGTACTTTACAAGGAAGAGAAATTAGGAGAGAGTAGGGGAAACATGAAAAGGAGATAATGGGAAATGATGTCAATTGCGTATTTCTCGGTTTACTAGATGGCTGACTGTTCAAGTATGTGGATTAAGCATTTTAAAATGTGCTCTTTTTCAGTAATACCTAAATTTACTTATGCGTAAAAGATAATTATTTAAAATTGTAAAATTCTGTCTCTTCATTGTTTGGATCACAAAAGTTGATTTGACTCATATTTTTTTCATTAGCTGTATAATTTTGATCTGTTTGTTTTCACAAGAAAACATACAAGCCACTCCTTTGGAAATATGTAGACCCTATTTTCAATCTAAATATTGTATTGAATTTAAAAGTGGAAAAGTGGGACTCTCATGAAGGTAGTAGTTTTTATCTGTGATGGGCTGTGTCAATATATTCAATTAAAAAAAAAGAAAATAAGAGCAATTATCTAGATATTTTAACTAAGCAGGTGGTCCCCCCAAACTCTGAAACTCTAACTCTACATTTTCTTTACCATTCATATTCCATGATAAATGCATACGCAAAGGTACACTTGGTCATCCTCCATCCTGCTTCTGTTCACTCACACCTCAACTTCAGTCAGATTCAGTTGCTTCCCACTCAACTTCCGTAGATTGTAAATCCTCTCTGTTGGGTTGCATAGCAACTGCCACTCAATCTCACCTGCAAAAGGTTAGTCCAACATCTTATTTTTTTCCTAATTTTTTCTGACTCTAGAAATAAGCAAACCAGCTGGTAGCATTCTAAACAGAGCTGTTCAGATCTGGGTTATAAGTAGAGCACTGTTGTCTTCCCAGTTGTGGCAACTAAAGGGATATAATATAAAGAACACTCTATACGGAGACAGGGAACTTGAAATCTAGGTTTATCTCTGCCAGTAACTGGCCATAGGACTATAACTTCTCCCTTCCCCTTTCCTGACCTTAGTGTTCTCTGTCGTATAATGAAGTAGTTAAATGAAGGGATCTTTTGGGTTGCTTCTAGGTCTGACACTCTGGCAGTCACATAAAGGAAAATGTTTGTTTGTGTACTGATCTCGATGACCTTCTATCCATCTTTAAGGCTGCCCCATTATGCAGTTCTGGGGTCAACACTCCTGACACTGTGTTCTATATAAATGGTGTCTTCTGGAGGACTCTCCAGGGGGAGCCATTCACATGGATTAAAGTATGCAGCACCACCTCTCTCTGTGTCCTAATTAAATACTCATAGAATCTGCAAGGTAAGATTTTGGGGTCTATGCTTTCTGTAGGAAGGATGGAAAATTCAGAGTGATTATATACATTGCTCAGGGTTCTATGGTAAGTGGCAGCCTTGGAATTTGAGCATGACGGAACCAGACTCCATAAGCAGTGCACCTTTAATCATACTTCAAGGTTCTTTCATTTGACTGTGGTATCTACGTATCTATAGATATAAATATACTTAGATAGAGATATGGATATAGATAGATACTATTTTTCAGGACTCAGTTGCAATCAGCTGGAAGATAGAAAGTCATTTCAATCCAGCTTAAAAAGTATATAAATAAAAATTAATTAATTAACATTATTATTAGTTAAGGTAGACGAAAAGTCCAGATGTGTATTATATCAGGCTTCAAATCAAGGCTTCTCTATCCACCTTTAAACTCTGCTGTCCACTGTATTAGCTTTGTTCTAAGGCAAGCACACCCCATGTGGTGATGAGATGGCAGCTAAATGCCAAGCCTTACATTCTCAGAAACCCCAGTGCAAAGACACATCCTACTTCCTAGAAGTTCCAATTGAAGTCCTAAGTTGGAAGCTCTCCGTTGCCGGCTTAGGCCATCTGCTCAGGGTCCCAGTGACCAGTGGGAACTGCGTATTCTGTCCCCAAGCCTGGGATGTCTGCTCAATCCTGAGCTGTAGAAGGGAAGTGTTAGTCTCACTGAAGCACAAGGATGGAAACAATGTCAGGTGGGGGCTCTGAGAAGAAAATCATGGTGTCGGGAGTGGGGATGGGTAGATGCTGGGTGAACAAAATGCAGCATTCACACACTACCGATGCTTTCACTTTCCAAAATTGAGACTCAACAGCTGTCACTGTCAGACTCAGGAAAGAATGCAGTGAAAGAAGAAATTCTGTGTTTTGAAGCATCCTATTCTCTACGTAGTATTTTCAGCTAAGCTGACTGGCGTTGCCAGGTTGTACTCCGGTTGGCATGAGAAAAAGATTACTTTATAGAAATCTCCTCTTCCTTTGCCCTTCATGCTCTAGCTTTGATATCGTTTCAGAAATGGAGCTGCACAAAAGGAGACAATATTATTTGTAGGCAGTAATATGGAAGGAAACCCACTGGTTCTTCAAATGGTGTTTCCTTTAAATATCTTTAATCTGTCTTTTAATGTCTCACAAAACAATCCCAGGAAATTGGCATTCTCCCTTGGCAGGGAATGCTACTTCATTTCACAGACATGGGCAGAATGTTGATTTTCAGCATCCTTCTATTATTTCCAGAGATTATTAATATGTCATCTTTCCCTTGATATGAATTATCCAGTATTCGCTCAGATGAGTTCTCAAGACAAGCTCTTGAATGCCTCCACAAGAAAAAAAAGTGATCAAACGATTGGTTGATAATTTGAAAAGACAGTTCTATTTAATGAACATGCTGACTCTACGGTTTTTTGTTTTGTTTTGTTTTTTTACACTAGTATGGTCCCTTCTCAACAATAGAATCTGTGCTTTTCATTTCCTTTGTGGCTCCCTTAGCAAACAATAGGTGCACACTTTGTGTGCATTGGAAGAATTAACTCAACAAATTAGGCTTCAACATTAGCAAGTGACATTATGCAAAAATTTCAAATTCGATAGTGTATTTATTGCATATACAGAATGATGTCAAATTGATATTGAAGGGGGAAAAATGTCTCTCATTACCAGTATGAAAGGTATAACTATTTCATTAGGCCTTTCTTATTCCATAAAGTAGGTTTAATTTCCTTATTCTCAAGAATATAGTGATAATCCTTGGAGAAAGTTCCTAAGGACCTTTCACAATTATCCCAATAGGGACAGTGTTTGTTTTTCTAATTCCTCTTCTCAGCAGGTAACACAATGCCTAGCACACACTACTTGCTTAATAAATATTTGTTGAATGAATTAACAAGTGCAAATGCATCATTATTTTTAATTTCATAACTTGATTAGTTTCAGAGACTTGAGAAACCACTTATGGGATAGAAAAAGCCTCTACATTTTCTATGAATGGAAATTATTTTGACAGGAACTTGAATAGGGTATGAATCTCTTGAAAAACAGCATAATTTACTCTTTGAAGCATGTTGACATGATTTTTAAATAAAAGGAATCAACTAAAAGAAGCCTCAGTCCCCAAAATAGTAAAGCATATTTCCCATTGAGTAGTAAGAGGTAACATTTAATTTATGAATCGTAGCGAGTATCCCTGTTGAGAAACTAATTGAATTTGACCCCAGTATGAATTTGTAATATGAAATGAACAAGAGGCAGTAAGAAAAAGCAAAACAGACCTTAACACAGTGACTGCATCATATTAATATTTTCAGGCAGTGGAGATTACAGCGGATAAATGATCTATGTGATGGCATCATTATAGCACTATTGCTGCAAATGGGAGCTTGATGTATACAAAATAAAGTCTGATTAAGTGTCATCAAAATGACACCAATGGATGAACAGCCTAAATAATGTCATGTTGAGGTTAAAACACTGACTAATTAATTGTTCATTGTGTCATTAAAAAAAAAAAAAAAAAGTGATACCTAGCATGGTCAGTTGCCCTTTCAGTTAGGAATGGGCGTTCTTTCCTCATTATACATGGAGACTGAACAATTGGTTCTTTTAAATTGCTTTTCCTTGGCATCTGGAATAGGTATTGTCAGTCAGAGTGTAATTTCAGATTTAAATCATTCTGACCAGGTATTATTAGATCAAGAGTGGTAAATTATAGTGGTTTGTAAATTAACTTCTTTCAGTATAAACACATACTAATTTCAAACTCCCCAGAAAGTGCCTTCCTATAAGAATAATTTGTTTGAAAGTTTGAGATTTCCTCCATGCTATGCAATTTCCCGTAAGTTGCTCTAGAGGGATAGGGACTTTACTTGCATAGAAGGCTGTAGTTCCAGCCCTGCTTCATCATGGGACAGAAGAGATTATGCCCTAGAGATTTATCCTTTAAATGAGAGGAATCAGAATGTTCTGAGTCCATGACTGTGGAGTGAGTTTATCACCAGGTGTTCACATGAGTAAAAGCTTAGCTCCAGCTGTTTCTATCTGTCTCTCAGACTGGCCATCTGCCCTGTTATGCAGTTCCAAGTGCTCGTGCCATTGACCCCTTGGAAAAAGAGCATGATCTTGAACACAGTCTGACCACTAGCTTCCTTGGCCCAATCAATGCATTGGGTTTTTGCTCATCTCTCTCTCTCTGTCTGGATTCTTGCTCCAATAACTCCTTGTATCAATAAGAACTTTAGTTGTCAATGACAGTAAACTATTTCAAATTGTTTTAATCAAAAAGAGGAACTTTATTGGTTTACATAACTTAAAAGTTCAAATATAGTGTTTGCTGCAGGCACAGCTCAACCCAGCAGCTTGAGCAATGTTATCAGGACTCAGAACTCTTTCTGTCTTTGTTCTTCTTTTATATCTATTGGCCCCCTTCTAAATCAGGTGCCCCATAAGTGGTGGTGGAGATGGCCGCCATCAGCTCCATGTGTATACAACCACCAACTTAGTGATTCCCAATAGTTCCAACAAAATCCCAGGCTAAAAAATCACTGGCTCTAATTGGCTTGATTAAATAATGTCATACCTTGAGATCTCACCCAAAGTATGGAGTGAGGCACCTCAAATAAAATTAGATTGCTCTAACCAGAAAAAGGTAAAATAGATTTTTGGCAGACAAAACCAACAACCAGTCACTATATCTTTTGTGACAGATAGTGTCTGACTGTTCACCCAACCCATGTCATTTTCTTCCTAGCCACATAACTCGACTACATTTCCCAGCTTGCTTTGCAGTTAGGTATGGCCATGTGACTGAGTTGTAGCCAATAGAATGTGGACAGAAGTGATGTCACAACTTTTAAGCATGGTTGATATAAACCTCTTTTTGGAGGCACTCACACCCTTCCCTGTGTGCCATCTGGATGTTAAACACCAAATTCATCTTAGAAGCTGCAGGTTGAAGATGACACTGAATTCACCCTGGATTCCTAAATGAAACAGACCTCACACTCTCCTCCCCAACACACCCAACTGGATTTTATGTGAGTGAGAAATTTAAACAAAGACAAAAACAAAAAACCTACTGTTAAGCCATTGAAATTTCAGGATTATTCCATTCTATCAACTAGTGTCCTCTAATATATTCTTTAAATACAGGCATACCTAGGAGATATTGCAAGTTCAGTTCCAGACCACAGTAAAGGAAATATTGCAATAAAGCAAGTCGTATGAATTTTTTGGTTTCCTAGTGCATATAAGAGTTATAATCACACTATATTGTAGTATACTAAGGATGCAGTTGTATTATGTCTAAAAAATATACATACCTTAATTTAAAAATACTTATTGCTAAAAATGCTAACCATCATCTGACAACACAGGGGTGCTACAAACCTTCAGTTTGTTAAAAACTCAACAAACGTGTGAAGCACAGTAAAGGAAGAGTAATAAATCAAGGGATGCCTGTACCTGACCTGCTCCTTAATATACCACAGCTATGCCTCCATGTTAAACACTTTCAGAGCAAAGAACTATAACCAACTAATTTCATCATTATAGCTCACCATCGTATGTCAGACATGGTGAAGTCCCGTTTATTATTATTTGTTTACACATTTTGTGTTCTAAAAACTTTTGTCTACCCCAAGGTTGCAAATGTCTTCTCCTATATTTTCATGTAGAAGTTTCCCAACTTTAGTTTTTACCTTTCGAATTAATTTTTGTGTATTGTGTGAGGGAAAGGTCAACGTTCAGTGTTTTCCTCTTGGAGTGTCTAGGTGACCCAGCACCATTTGTTTAAAAAAAAATGTTCTTCCTCAATTAAATTTATTTGGCACCTTTGTCAAAATAAATTAATCATAAATGTGCAGATCACGTATGTGCCTCTTTTTTCTGTTCCGTTAACCTACAATTCTATCTTTTCACTGGCATCAAACTATTTTAATTACTGTAGCTTTATAGTAAGTCATTTGTTTGTTTCTTTGTTTTTGAGCTTCCTGGTTGCCTCCCTTTTGCTTGTGTAATTAGCAGTCAACCAAGGATTGGGACAGAGGTTACACTCAGCAACCTCAAGGCAGTAAGTCTTTTACCATCTGCTGCCTGAGTTTTTTGTGGGTTCAGGAATTCATTTAGATGTACAGCTGGCTCACTAGTTTCTCAGGCTTTCCATTTTTGCCAGATTCCTCCCCTCCCCTGCACTCACAGTTTAGAAGTCAGCTAGAAACATGTAAGAATATATAGCTCTCCCATTCTCATTATCTCCCGCTTGAATTTCTAACTGCTCTGCTACCTGCCCCAAACTAAGTCTACCATCTCTGGCTAGTAAAACTTTCGGTTTTCATTGCTTAAGCTGGGTGGAAAGGACACACTTTCAAGCAAGAATTCAACAAAATTCACCATTCTTACTTGATACAATTCGGTTGCCTATGAGTAAACACTTCTCAAGTTGGTGCTTGTGTTTGGTCATTTTCCAGGGGTTTTAAAAACATTTTTGTGCAGTTTTATGCCTGTTTTCTGTGGAGGAGAATTATCTGAACTTCTTATGCAGCCATATCAGTAGCAGGAAGGAATACCTGGAAACAAAAAAGTTAATACCTTCACATGGTCGAAAATACAATAAACATGTAGATTACAGTGAAAAGCCTCCTTTTCAAATCTGCCTCCCCCAGCCATCTTGGAAGGGAATCAGTAAACATCAGTAAAGTATTATGTATCCTTCTAGAGATATTTTATGTATATGCTAGCAGGTAATTTTGTTTTTTTCACAAATTTCTCTACATATTTCTTTTCTTATTAGAATGTTTTACACACACGTATAAAGATATTTCTTAATTTTATGCCTATCTATTTCACCCAAGATATATATATATATGTAATATTTTGTATATTCAGCACTTAAAACATTTAGATTTTTAAGCCTTTTGTTATTATAAAAATGCTGCAATTAATAAAATAATAGATAACTATAATATTCATATATTCCTGTGTAACAATGTATCCAAATTTAGCAGCTTAAAACAGTTTCTGTGAAACTGAATTTGGGGGGTTCTGGCTCAGAATCGCTAGAGCCAGCAGTCAAAGGGCTGAAGTCCACGGAAGGCTTGCCCAGGGTTGGAGAATCTGCTTCCAAGGTGGCTCGTTTACATAGTGATAGTCGTGATCAGTTCCTCACGAACTATTAAGGGTTGTGGGGTTCTCAGTTCCATGCTACATTGACCTTTTCTTAGGGCTGCTTTTGTGTCTTCAGGACATGGCAGTTGACTTTCCCCAACAGGAGTGATTCCAGAGAGAGAGTAAAGTGAAACCCACATGCGTTTTATGAACTAAGCTTGGAAGTTACACTTCATCATTTCTACAGTATACCGTTGGTTAAATGGGTCAAGCCCATTCATTGTGGGAGGAGACTACACGAGGGAATAGATACCATGACATGAGACTCATGTCCAAAGCTGGCTGAAATAATATATCTTTTTCTATATCTATAGCTCTCTATTGCTATATCTGTTTCATATCTATCTACCTATCCAACTATGTAAATTTTTTGGCTCGTTTATAAGGATATGTTTCTAGATGTGTTATTGCCACATTGCCAAGATGCTCTCCATAGGGTCCAACTTATTCACTTCATAATGAGTAGTCTTGCTTAAATTTCTAGTCTCTTAACTTTGTTGGGTTATTTTACCCCAAAATAATTTGTCATACCTCCTACGAAGTATTGAAGCCTCTAAAACCCTGTGACTGTTAGGTTTAAAGAAAAAACTTAACAGTAATGAAGCAATGTGTGAATAGCAGCTTTCTTAGCAATATATAGCATCTGAATAAATAATGAATTGCAATTTATTAAAGGAAAATTTAAGCTATTTTTATCAGAATTCCAAGACTGTCCTTCCAGGCTGCAGTTCTCAAAGTGTGTTCACAGAACACATGTCCTCCGAGAGTTTGCACAAGCCGAAGATAGGAAACATATTTAGGAAATGTGGAGACTCGCAAAGCACATTAGTAAACTAACAACTCTGTGAAGTCTTTCAGAAATTAAATCTACTTAATTTAGTATTGCTTAAACTTTCTTGACAATGAGACCTTTAAGTTTGTAACATAATAAATATTGCAACAATATCACATAGTATTGCATATGGTTTCCAATCGAACATGCTATGTGGAGTTTTCTGACAAGGCATTAATTTCTTTTCCCTTTTTTTAAATTGCAGTGTAATTCACATATCATAAATATTATTTTAAAGTGTAAAATTCTATGGTTCTTAGTATATTAACAAAGTTGTGCAATTATCACCGCTCTCTGGTTCCAGAATATTTTCATCACTCCCAAAGAAACTCCATATCCATTAGCAGTTACACTGTACCCCTGCCCACCCTCCCATCCCCATCAACCTCTGGAAACCACTAGTCTATTTCTGTCTCTCTGAATTTGCCTCTTCTTGACAATTCATGTAAATGGAGCCATACAATACATGGTCTTTAGAGTTTGGCTTCTTTTACTCTTCATCATGTTTTCAAGGTACATTCATGTATCAGTACTTAATTCCTTTGTTTTTCTATTTGGAAAGCTTTGCTATTTTGCTTCAAGACAACGGATACTTCCTTAAAGAAATCAGAATTGTGTATAAAATAACAGTGATTTTGCACTGTGGTGTTGGCAACAGGGTTGTGTTAAAATATTTCGTCTTCATTTTGATTCAGAGTTTTTGTGCTTTTTGGTTTTTGTTCCTTCAAATATGTGGTTTAGGTACAAATGTTTGCAGATGTTCCAAGCTTTATTTGTTAAAATAGGTTCAGTACAAATCCCTTATGCAATTAAATGCCTATTCATGTGTTCTTTTCACAATGAAATTCTGTTAACAAATAGCTGTAATGTAATAGCATAACAATTAAGGGAAAACTTGGGTGCAAGTGGCTAATAGTTATGAGCTGGTGTAATTTTACAAAAAATAGAATGTGTTTTTTTTTCCTCTGATTAAAATGCAGCGTGTGCACTTTGTGGAGAATTTGGAAAACATGAAAAATTCCAACATATTACTTTTAATTCCAACACCCCAAAATAAGCACTCTTAACAGGTTTGCTATTTTTTCCAATGTTCTTATTGTTATTAATCTTGAAATTCAGGAACTTCACCCAGATTTGTCTTAATGAGCGTTTCTTTTCATGAATTTTGCTTATTGGCTTCCTGAATAGCTTTCTATCACACTTAGAAAAAAAATCAGTAGTAGCAGTAATAGGAGTAGTAGTGCAATTATCATACTTGTTCAGTTTTATGTAAATAATTTGGATTAAAATGTTGGTATTAATTTGTTTCAGTTTGTATTGCATCTTTGAATTTTGAGATCATGTTAACGATTTAAAACAAAGAACTTTTAAAACATAAAAGATTAATTTTATTTAATTTGTATGATTTACTTAATCTACTTTACTTTGCAGTTGCATTTTATTTTTTTAAATCCTTTAGTCCATTGCTGTCCACAGAGCACACATTTTGTGGAAATCTTAATTATAACATAGTCATTTGTGATTTTGCTGAAATGAACACAGAAAATATGTTCCATGTTGTAAATATAAAGCATTTTATGAGTAATGTATTTTATTACTTGTCTGAAGAGAACATACAGACATCTACAATAATAATTAAATTTGGTACTTTTGGTAGTTTGTGAATTTTCAGTCATATGAAAGCTTTAAATTTATGTATTTAAAAAATTTGTCAGTGTGACAATATACTGGCCCAAATATGATGATAGAATATATGTTATTTAATACAGTGTTAGCTGTATTTATAACTGTAAAATATTTAGACATAGGGCTGCAGGCATGCATTTGTGTGATGGGGTGGGAAGAAAATGAAGGAGTAAAATTGTTTTTAAACCTTCTCTAGGAGATTTCATGTAACAGAGTGGCTACTGGCATCCTGGTGAAAAACGTTCTGCCTGACGCAGGGATGAAAATGTGGAGAAAGTGATGTATGTGTGTGTTACCCCATGGTTCTTTCACCCCCTTTTTCAAAATAGAAACAGCGGCCAGGGTACTTGCATATCAGTAATTCTTATCATTTGCTCCAAACACTGCTACAACTTTGCAGCTCTTCATATATTTAACTAGGTGTTTGGAAAGACACACAGGGAAGGTGACAGAATGAACCACTAGGCACTTGGATGGCACCATCTTAAGCTGGAGAAATCTTTTCTCATTCAGTTCTTATTATCCCCACACTCATAACATTACATTTCTTTAGTTTACCTATTTGTTTATTCTATTTTACCAAGACCTTCTCTGGCCTGAGTTGGAATGACTGTGCTACACGTGAATAGTTACACACTTAGGGTTCAAATGATTAACAAGTTAATGACAGTTATGCCGAAAGTGCACTTCCATTGTGTTCTCATCTGTTTAATGGCAATTTTCAGAATCTAAATATGTTTAAGGAGCACTTACATGGCATGTTTGATTAATTTTATTTTAATCGCAGTTATCATAATTTAAACAAATTTATGAGTCTGTGATAAATGTCCTTCCAGGAGGTAATCAAAGGCTGTTTCCATACAAGTTTAAAGCAGGTTTTATACTATTTGGGGGTTAATGTTTTATCTTTTTGAAGTAGTAGCCATATATGTCATCCCTAAGGAAATCTTCAGTTCTGTGTATCCAATCCAAACTCCTCCATTTTTTACTGATTTGTCTTTTAAATTTGCAGCTCTAGGCTGTAGTCATTAGTCAGCCAATGAACTGATTCTTTCAATCATAGCTTTGCATATTCATCATCCTAGTTCATAAACTCGTTGACTTATTCAATTAGTATGTGTGGCAAACCATTGGGCTAGGTATCAGGGATCCTGTGGCTTCACCTTCATAGAGTTTCAAATCTGATGATGGACATCAACAATATGCAAAAGGTAGTCTCATCAGTGTCCCCACGGAAACACTTGTCTTATGTGAATATTTATTCCAGAACTGAGAAGTCAGTATAGGCTTTTTAGAAGACTTAATATCTAAGCTGACATCCGACTAGTGAGTGGAAGTTAGTCAGATAAGGAACATGAAGGAGGTGGCAGGTGAGAAGGGACAGGAGTTAGGAGTGGCTGGCAGGAGCAGATGGCGAGAGACAAGTTAGGTGGGAATCGTGATGATAGAGAGGACCAGGGTAGGGGCCTCGTCTCAGTTCGTTTCACAGGGATGGAAAGTGAATGGCTTCAAGAGCTATTCATATATCAGAATATATAGGACTTTATTTATTAATTGGGGAGAGAGAGAAAAGAGTACTGTATAAGAATTACTTGACATGGGTATTTAATACACAAAGTCTCAGCCCAACCCAAGGTTTCCTAAATCAGAATTTCAGGGGAGGAGCCTGGGAATTTGTGTTTACCACACAGCACAGGTGATGCTGATAATGGGAAAACTGGAAAACGGGATGATGTCCACATTTTTTTGAGCAAGTGGGTAGTGGTAGTCACTATTATAAAGGATGCCAGGGGAGAGGAACTGGTGTAAAGGATGTGGAATGAATAAAATGATGAAACAGATTTTTGTGTATGTTGGGTTTCAGAGGCCTGTGGCCTGCAGGCAGTTAGATGGGAAGTGCCAGTGCTCAGGGGAGTGATCTGGTTAGATGGTGCGGCCTCGGGAAGCCAGCAGGTGATAAAATGTGGTCGTAACCACGAATGTAGCTGAGGCTATTCATGAGAACATGGAGGAGAGTGAGAATAGAAGAGGCTACAGCCATTGAAATAAGGGTAGGAGAAGACATTCCAGTAAACAGAGTATATGGGAAAAAATAAGACTGTTGTACCAAGTAAGCTAGTTAATACAATCTAATAGAGGGTCAGGATGCCATCACTGGTAACAAGTTTCCAGTACAGACAGGAAGGAGAATAAGATGTGGGATAGAATATTCCTTAAATTTAGCAGTATGAAGTTTATTGATGCCAGGAATTGAGTTCTGGGTTGTATAGCCACTTTGAAATGGGTTAAGGAGCTTTATTTCTTTATAAAGAGTAACATAAAATAACCAGCTGCCCACTCCAGGTAATATATAATCAAAAGCTAACCTGCATAGTATATATCTTCAATGGGGTCCAATTCTCACCATTACTTGTGTTAAAGCTTCATGATTCAGATCAGAAATCAAAGGAATTTCTGAGGTTTTTTGTTTGTTTGTTTTATCTAATTAAATCTAAAATACCTTAAAGTAATACAAGTTTTATCTGGCATACAGATTACGTTTTCATTTGGTGTTATAGTGGCCGAGGGCTGTTTGTTCTGTTAGCCACCATGGTGCTTCCCAGCCATTGATTATTATTGTTATTTGAAGAAAAGGGTTTGCAATCTTTCCCTTCAAAAGAAGCCCCCCAAAGTTAAAATGTGTCACAGAAAGTCAGTAAAGCTAGTGAATCCAGATATATAACACCTCATTCTTCAGTTTCTCTAAAGACTTAAAATGGTCAGGCAAACATCAGTTAGGTACTTCCTCATGACTTTTAGCGTCTAGGCAACCAGCTTTAAATGATCTGAAGACTGTGTCTATGGCACCGACATTATTGTATTGGGGGGGGAAAAAAGCAGTTGATTCTACAGTGTACTATGTATGTATTGGTAGATTAGTTCAATATTGTCCTAGAATCAATCAAAATCTAAATGAAAATAAATAAGACCGTTGGAAAAAGCAGTCTTAACTGATTATTTTACAGCTTAATATTGTACCTTTTTTGCGGGGTGATTAGTAATCAAATGAACATTATAAAATTTTAAACAGCACAAAAATGTATACAGTGAAAAGTTCTTTTTTTCTTCTTTTTCCTATTTTTTACTCTAGCCTCTCAATTCCTTAGTCCTGCTCCCAAGGGCAAACATTATTATTGCCATTTTCTTTGCATTCTCCAGATTACATATGTAAAGGTATGTATGTGTGTATCACTCTTCTTAACACAGATGGGAGCAAACTGCTAGGTTATAATTTAAGCACATTTTCATATCTAAAGAAACTGAATATCATTTCATATCCTTGCATTTATTTACCTCATTCTTCTTACTATTTAAAGAGGATTCATGAATGTTCCATAGCTTGTCATTCTTCTACTGGAGGATATTCAAACTATTCCCAGGATTTTGTGATTGTAAATCATAGCCCAATATACACCCTTGCACAAGTCTTTTTAAATAAAGGTGAGTGAATCTACATCCCTAGGAGAAGATTTTTTGATGGAAGAATACAATACATGTATTTTTAATATTTGATGGACCTAACTAGCCTTTTTCTATATTTATAATTTTTTATACCATTGCAGATATAACCAAAATAAGATCACAGTGAAGAGTGTGGCATTGGAGATACAGGGGTACACATAATAATCATGATTATTATGTTTCAGTTATTTGCTACTCCACTAAAGAGCCAGCATCAGTGAGCATGGCCCCTGGTCCAATTTAGAAAGTCTAACATCAGCCAACACATCTATTAAGTACCTGTCAAATCCTGGACTTCTGGCTACAGTGAGGTGGGCTTGGTGTTTTACATGCATTACTTTATTTAAGCCCACAATATCCTAGGAAGTTAGCACTATTGTTATCCCCATTTTATAGATGAGGAACTGAGCCCTTAAAAAGATAAATAAAATTCCAAGGTCTCACAACAGTTGTGACTTAGACATTAAATATAATGATGACCATGCTTGCTTGTAAATGTCAGATTTCAGGTTATACAGGAATTGTTTTATGCATTTGGTGATTTTGAAAACACTTTCTTTTATCAGCTTATCTGAAATTAGAGACAATAATTGCCTTTGAATGCCATTAATTGATAATATTTTTGGAAATATGCCCAGGTCCATGGATACAAAAAGTCATTATTTCTATAAAATACTATGATGTAAAATATTGATAGAACTTCTAGATTTCTAGAAGTGTTCTAGATTTCAAAGACTAGATTTCTAGTCTTTGTCTCTTTAATCACAGAATTTTTATCTTTAAGCATTTCAGTGACTATCAGTATGAAATTTAGAATCTTCTCTTGAAATATATTCATCGTAGTCACTTCATGTTCACTTCATAATAATCAAGACAATCTCCATGGACATGAAGTTAATTTTTGGAAGCATTTAAGATTGTAACTAATAAGTACATCTTTGTATTCATCCACCTCTGTGGTTGGTACAAATATCTTCTTTCTTTGTGTCCACGTAGCTTTCATGCTTACTGCAGACCACCTATGTGCATTTGAATTTTTTTCCAGGGCTATACAAGCTTTATAATGCAATCCAAATCACTCCTCTTTCCTCTGTTCTTTCGCCTTCCTTTTCCTATAAACCCAATCTTTGTCTCAGAGGGGGCTGAGAGATAAGTGAGTAAATCGTATTCCTTTACCTTTTTCTATGGCCAGTACTTTGGTCATGAAAGCACTGAGTTCTTTTTGCCATTTCTCACATCCTAGGAAAGGTCTAGGAAGACCCCTTTTATCATAAATTGGATTCCAGGTAGACTTTTAATTCTGTAAGTCCTGATTTTCTGTCCATTTTGTTTCCATTTCTAGTGTTCATGTTTAATATAATAGAATATTCTATTCTGAACTTTAGCTGTTTGGTAGAGTTGCAAATAATAGTTGAATTAGCCATGAACAGCATAACAAGCAATGGCTGTTTCATAAATATGATAACAGTTGTTAGTAGTAGCTAAATTAAAATGACTATGTACTCTGTGAAACAGGTGGCATGTTGTTCTATGTGTTTTACATTATTTCATCTCTTTAATAGCATCATGGAGTAGATGATAATAATATATGCATCATGCAGATGAGGAAATTGAGGCTTTGAGGACTTATTTATTGGATTTGCACACAAGTAAAGTTGTAGAGCCAAGATTTAAAGCAATTTCTGTTTAAATTCAGAGCCTTCGTTCTTCTACATGTGACGTTCTCTCCTTCCTCCGTCCCCCCCACCTTTTCCTCTTTCATTCCTCCTACTCTTCCCGTTGACCTGGGTTTGAAAACAAGCAGTAAGTTTTATGGATAGAATCTCTATAAAAATTATCACACTTCTGATCCCTGTGCAACAAAATAAAATGGAGTCTAGATATAGAAGCTTTTGTTTCAGGCTTTACAAAGAAAGAAGGGCAAATAGAGAAAAAAAGAAGGAAAACAGTCATTGCTTGAATAAGTCTCTTGGCCAAGAGAAATGCACAGATCTTTGAAATTCCAAGGGAAAGTCACTACCAATGAAAAATCCTGCTGTGTAATAAGCTAGTAGAAGAGATTGATGAAAGTGGGTACGCAGGATTCATTGCCTTAGCGATTCAGGTTCAAGCTTTGTATTCATAGAGAGACACTTCTCTAGTTTCGGATGCACTGAGTCAGCTGGCACCCACTCACACAGCATACTGAGAATGATGCAGGAAAAAATAAACTCTCTGGATGTCCCATTAGTAATGTGGAAAATGAGCCTGGTAGAAGAAAGAAGAGGCAAAAATCATCTCCTTAAGTCATTTTGTTGCTAGGTGAAATACAACTTTTAGAGTGCTGACTGGGGAAGGGCGGTTGACTTCAAGAGGAAGGGTAGATACACAAAGAGCAAACTCGGAGGATCTGAAGACTTGAGGATACTCCAAGTGTCACTGAGTGTCCTTCATGCCTCTACCAGGAGCCCTACACATTATCCCACCACCACCCTATACAAGGTAAGTCAGTCAGACTCACTCCATTTCACAGATGGCAAAACTGAGACTGGAAGCTACTAAGCACTATGTTTGTCAGCCTGTAAGACACACATGTGGACAGTGAAAAGGGCTCTTCTTTGAAAAAGTAATATTAAAATCCTTCTTATTGTATATGTTTTAGAATTATTTAAAGGTACTTTGTATATTCTAGAATATGATGGGAAATCATGAGATAAAGGTTGGCCATAATATTCTGCCACCCTTGGGAAAATACGCAATGACAAAGAATTATTTGGTAGCAGAGAACTCTGATGGAACATAATAATATACTTTGTGTTCTAAAATGTTAGAATGCTGGTGAAATGCAATTCTTCCTTTTATCAGCTGTATTGCCTGTGGTTTCTCATTTTTGTTAAGAAAACCACTGTGAGGATGTAACTATATTATAGTTACTGCTTAGTCTTGTACTCTGCCATAAAAGGATAGGATCAGAAATCATTATTTTATGTTTTGGGCTTAGATCTTCCATTGGTAATTTGAACACAGGTTTTGTGTGTGTGTGTGTGTGTGTGTGTGTGTGTGTCTGTACATTTTATTGTATTATGTATGTACACACAAGCACATGCATACACTTAGGTTTGTAAATTATATGCCAGAAAAAATGCGATGGAGCCATGCTCTTGTCATTTTCCCTGGGGTCTCTTACTCGATGTGTAATGTTATCTAATCTTTAATGATTCTATGTAGGACCTCTCTCTCCAAGCTACATCATTCGTCATCATCTTCATCATAATCATCATCATTATTTTATTAATAATAGCAAGAATTGGTCTAAATCTTGTTAAGAGTTAAGAACTGTGCAGTGCATTTATATTCATTTGATCATTTAATTAAATGCATTTCTTATGTATTGCGCCCCAAATATTCTCACCATAGTCATAAAGGAAAATAACAGTAAAGTCTGTCAATATGCAAGCTATAAATACCTAATCACTATTTATAGCATATTAAACTTTCCAAATTCAACCTGTAAGAAACACAGTCATCCGTTTTGCTGATAAATATCACAATTTTTAAACATAGCATAAAACAAGGACTTAATTATCAAACAGGTTTGAATATTAATTTATGGGCACCCTTAAATAACGACAACAGCCTATTCCAGCCTCTTCTGTCTCTGCAAAGAAACTGCTTAAATTGCAAATCATTTTTATCAACCCATTAGAACAGACGCTCCATTAGGCAACGCTTGGCCTGCTTTCATTCAGTTTGTCCGTGTACTTGAACATTAAAGAATCATAGAAATAAATCCATCTATATGACTTTAGAAAGTTTCTCAATATAATGGGAGGAAAGAAATTAATTTTTAAGAGCTAGCTGAAGTTTAAGTTGAAGGTTAGGCTAAAAGTAATACAGAAGTCCACTTACTATAGGGAGAATTTCTTTCTGTTGGGGAAAAAAATACCGCAGTGGACCCGTTAGTTAGGAAAATGAGCCCGATTCTGAGGTTACTCTAACATGGCAGAAATTTATACAAAAAGCATATAGTAGTCTGTTGCTGTTTGCCTCCGTAGAACAATCCCTCATTTTTCTGACAATATCCCCAAATTTTGTTTGGGGTTCCCCCTGACTATTCATTTCTGTGTTCTTTATGTTGCCTCCCTAGGGCTGAAGCACTGACCCTGGCTTAAGCCGTGGCCAGCATGGTGGTTTGAGTTGGCCATGGTCAGTCCAGTTAAAAAAAATGTTTAGGATTCTTATACGGCCATTAGAAAAGGCATTCTTTCTTTCCCACTGTACTTGAACATAAAACTATAGAGACTGACACTGCTGTCTACCACATGGAGTCTAAATATGGAACCAACACAGAGGAAGAAGAACCAAGCCATGGAGAAGGAGAGCTTGTCCTAGTCACTGCTTGAACCTTTGCACTCAGTTCTGTTTGAAACCAGCTCTGTCCTGGAACTTGTTGGTCATGTGATGCAATCTATTCCATTTTTTGCTTAGATTAATTTGGTTTGGGTGTTTTGTCACTTGCAAATAACTCTGCATATTAAAGTAGATGGAATTTTGAATTTTCTCTTTAGTGGAGAGGGGAGATAGGAATTTGGAAACTCAGAAACTTGGGGGAGAGAAAAATGTAAAGGGAGAAGATTCTTGGTAGGAAGAGAAGTGTCAACTGACATGGCTTTGGGTGGTAACTGGAGAAATAAAAGATTTTGTATGGCATAAGGAGAGTGTGGACAAACACACCCTTTGTAATATGTCATCTATTCTGTGCCACACTGACATGTTGAGGATGGTGTAAACTTCCCATCAGACTTAGGAGAAGGGCTCATGCCATTTTGTTGAAAATTAGACTGTATCAATATTGCAAAAAAGCTTTTAATTTCACTTTTTTTAGATATAAATATGACCTTTAAAAATCATTTGATTTCATCTAGGAAGAAAAATGAGAAGTTAAGTAATTTTAAAAAACGTTTAAGTAACTTTGCTATACTTGTCAACCATTGCCATATAATATTAAGTAATAGCATTTTAAAAATATGTCAATTCATCCTGAATTGGGTGGGTTTAAAGGTATTTGAACTGCCATCAATCTTTTACATACTTCTGTATCTAAAGAACGGACCCAGGCCAGTATGTCCTATTAACTAGTGAAGACTCTCATCTCAAGAGTAATAAGGGACTGTGTGGAGTCCTGGCGATTAATTTAACTCACTGAATATCAGTCTTCTCAACTGTGAGACTGGGATAACAATAGTACCTCGTGAACATGAGAAGAGATAAGGGCACATGGCCTTTAGCATGGTGCCCCGAGCAGAGCACATGGGAAACATTTCTCTTGTTATTATCATTTTCTTCCCATTCTGTACTTAACTGAGGTACAGGTTTTACAAATTGGGAGTTTTGAAAACCTGGATTCCATTGCAAGTTCTGTTATTAGCTTGCAATGTGACCCTTGGTCTTTTGGACCTTAATCTCCTTGTCTCTAAAATGAGGGTGACTAGACAGTCTCCCATGTGCCTTCCAGGTCTGAAATATCTGGATATTTCACAATGTCTGCATATGTCTGGGTTCATGCTTCTTTATCTCAATGTTAACATATAGTCTCTACTTCATAAATATAAAGAGTAAGGCAAGTGAATTGATGACTACCTAGTGTCTTTTTCTTCAGTGTGTTCTTCGTAGGCAGTGAACTTCGTTCCACATATTTCACACAAATATGGGGGAAGCTAACATCTCTAAACCAATACTGTGAAGGCAGTGCAGCCTGGGTCAGAGGCCCCAGCTGCCACAAAACCAAAATGCCTTCTTCTGTGTTCAATAGCTATTCCTCTCTCTTCTGGGTAAAAACTTCCACTTCCCTTCTGCCACCTCTAATAAAAAATGCTTCAGGCATGAAAAGAGGACAGAAGGAAAGTGAAGGAAGGCAGGAGAAATTGGAAAACTCAGGCTTATGTTAAATTAATTTTTGAAGAAAGCCATCTTCTTTGGAACTTTTCTTATCAATTTTACATCTCCCTTCTATTTTCACCGTCCTCATTTCCAGACTTAAGTAGTATGAGGGATTAAACCTTTTACTGGTGAGGAAGTATGAGTATTTACCTGCATTTAGTGAAGAGAGAAAATATTTTATTAGCAGACTGCAGTTGGGGAAAATTGATCTGCCTGCTTTATGTGGGAAAATAAATGTGTCCCTTTCACCTAAGATTGGTGCATCAAACTCTACAAACTTCAATTATCTTGACAAAAATGATTTAACCCACCATGGAACAATAGGGAGACTGAGGAGGAGGACTAGAGGATGGAAAAGATCCTCCGAGATCTAAGCTTTAGGCCTCTCACCGCAAGACACCTCAGCAGTGGAATCAAACAGCATCCTAGAGAGTGGGGTACCCTAGGCGACCTGTCTGCAGCGGAGCACTGTGCTTCTCACTTAATAAGTTTGTGGTCTTTCAGTGTCTGCTGAGCAAAGTCATAGTTTTGTTTTCAGTCCAGTTACATCATTTCCATCTGCTGGCAAACATGAAATGAGATCCCACATTAACTGCAAACAAACAAGTAGTTCCTCAACAGTCTCTGGGCCCCCATAAATAGTTGGGAAATGAATGAATGAAACAAAATTCAATACTGTGAATTTGTGAAAAAGTTTACTAGAATTTGGCCTAAAAGACAACCTGTGTTGCTTGTGTTTCTTTCTTTTATTTTGATAAGGTCTTCAGCCCAATTGCCAACCAGCAGTGGAGCGGGATTTACTTTCCATAGACCGAGCGTGATGTTCTCCTTCCTTCTTTGAGGAGATGGGAGCTTGATTGGTTGGGGGTTGCACACCAACCTGAAATTCCAAAATCCATCCTGGGGTTGTGACAACTGTTTAAAAGTTTGAATTGATTATCAACAAGGAAGACTGAGAAAATTCCATATATATATGTTCTGATGGTTTTCACTTATCCTAAAGAATTAGTTCTTACGATTCTGCGAGACACATTACAGCAAGGCCACATACTACTGCAATGATTAGGGACTGCCTTCTGTCTACAGAACATAGAGTTACAGGTCTTCATAGTCCCCACCAGACTTACAGTGCTAATGTGTACATCTACCGGGGTTCTATAGACCCTGAATTTGCCAACTATTGATCTATTTAAACATGCCAAATGGAGGCGCCATTATTTTAATCCACCTTGACAAACTCCCTAATTCTATAAAACAAGCAAGCCCCGTGGTAAAGGCTGCCTGTGGACTTTTAGACTCTGGAATGAAGTGTCAACAGGAATAAAATCTGGGGATGTCTCTCTCTATCTAAAAAGATTAGACTTGGACATACACACATATGTGTCTGCCAGCAAAGAACAGAATACTAAATTGACGGAACAGCAAAGTTGTGGTGACTCTGATAAAAAGTTTCCATGCATTGTCTCCATGGTGATGCCTGCTTTTTAAGGAGGGTGCCTTTATAAATTGATATACCTAAGATAAAAAGAAAAAAAAAAGCATATCCACTAAGAGAAAGATTAAGAGGGTTTTTCTGGGTTTTGTTTTGCAACAGATCCTGCACTTTGGTAATATTGCTCTAAACCTTTGTGTTTCCTTTTAAGAGACCAACCAAATCCATTTCTTCACCTTGGGACTTAACAATTACATTTGCTTATCTCTAACTGCCAGTGCCATTTAGACTTTCATCATATTTTTGCTTTTGTTAAAAATGCCTGCGATTCCAACAGAGCCTTGTTCAGAGCTTTTGATTGTTAGTATTCATCAGTTCAGAAAATTACCTTTTTTTTTTTTTTTTCTCATTTTTGAGTTGAAAGTCCAGCAAATAAACAGCATAATAATGTCAGGAAGTACAGGATGATTCCTTACTTTTGGCAGGTGATATTTTTGAAGTTCCCAGCATGGTAACACTGCTTCATGTTATTCCTGAATACACTTTATATTGAAATTATTTTAAGTTGATCTGGTACTTTGTTAGCCTTCATGAAGATGGGACTGTTTTTTGAAGATTGCTTTCCAGTTACCCGTAAGTCAGGAGTTTTTATCTTTTCTTTCTCTAAGTAATTAACATTTAGTCCTTCTTGTCCTTTCCCCCAGGTTCCATGATTTTTTTTTTTTTAATTTATGGCTCAACATTTATGGGTTGTTTGAAGCTGAGTTTCTCAAAAATGTGATACACATTACTCAGTACATTTCCCAAATATGAACAAGACCTAAAAGACACATACAAGGTCTCATTATGGTTAAATTCCCAAAGTTCATGTTTTAAAAAATATTCATCAGAAAGTTTTACACAAGCACACACCAAAAAAAAAAAAAGTGAAATACGTAAGACAGTTATTCTTTTGCATGAGAACCAATTCACATTAAAATGTCCGTGCCTTTCACAGAATATTTCCAGTTGGAAAGCTACTCTTTTAGCATGGTAAAACTCCATAGATTATCCCTTGCTCTCAAATGCCTGTGTGTATATTTATAATAAAAAGAGAAGAGAAAGTGTTCTTTGAACAGAAGACTCTTCTCTCCTGGGCTTGAGTTTCCTTAAGCGGCACCAGCAGCTTCTCATACAATGATGATTTGCACTTAAGCCATTAGCTTTATAGACTTCTCCAAACACCTTCTGAGACAGAAGCCCTGGTTTCCTGTCCAATGTTGTGCTGACATTCTTATGCAGAATGCTTGTTAAGAGCATTGTCATGCATTTCCAAGGGACCTTAAAAAATAATAAATCCGAACCACCTTGCTACTATTTTCATGAATAAATGCCAGCGTCTGACCTTATCTCTTGGCTCCGTCTGGCAGTAACTTCTCCACACCTCTGCTCTATGGGTATTGTCAGAGAAAAAGGATGCACGGTTTTATCATTTAGGGAATTATTCCATCTTCCTCAGACCTTTTCTAGGAGGAGTAATTCTACATGGGGGTAAATACGGGCTGATAAAAGTAGGTCACTCCACAGTGTAGTTTTATTTATTTATTTTTCCCTAAGAAAAACCAGGAAACAAATTGGGACATTGTAAACCCTGATCCAGACATAAGTCAGTAAGAGGATGTTGTAAAAGGCAGGCCAAACTAGAGGAAATGACTGCCT
This sequence comes from Eschrichtius robustus, assembly GCF_028021215.1. NCBI lineage: Eukaryota > Metazoa > Chordata > Mammalia > Artiodactyla > Eschrichtiidae > Eschrichtius > Eschrichtius robustus. The sequence goes on along the minus strand of NC_090839.1, from coordinate 7,503,759 downwards.
TGAAATAGAGTGAAAATTGCGATATGGTAGAAGCCATTGTCCATAGCCTTTGAAGCTCTGCCCTCTCTTCATAGCGTGGATCCATAAAGTTTGCCTGATTTTTGCTGCCACTCTAAATATAAACATATTGTTCATACGGGTTAAAGTTCTCAAGTTTGTGAATGAGCCATACACTAAAAGTAATAAATTAAGTCCTGCCACTGCTGTTAATGCCATCTGTCATGTGCATCCAATGAATGAACGCATTCACAAGTCCATGAGGACTATCTCCTTCAGGTGGATTTGATTACGCTAGTAACCTCACCTTCTCTGAGCATCTTTCTATAAGCACTGAAAACAGTGCGACCGGCTCTTCCCTGCTGCTGGCTGCATCTAGCTCCTCTTAAAACACTGTCATTATTATACACAAGTCTTCAGTATAGATACATCAACTTTTTGATGCTGTTTATACTATGAATTTAAAAGGTACAAATACAAGGGCAATTTAAGTCATGTATGCATTAACTTTCTATTTCTATCAATATCTATTGCTATCAGTCTTTAATTTAAATTAGGTATTCTTAACTGGGTGATGTAGAAAAGAACCTTATTGTTACTGTCTCTTGTTTTTATCTTTTCTGTATCCTTTCCTTATGCAAACCCCTTCCTCATTCTATACTGTCCTGGTGAAGCCCACAGGGGTTGGTCAGTGACCTACAGGCTAGGCAATCATAGGACCACATCTTTCTAGGGAAGTAACCCGGGCCAGGCCAATCTGTCTTTATCCAGAACATTACAAACTGGAATTTGAGAGGTAAATCTCTGTAGCTCTTGCATCATGAGGTATAAGCATGTGTGCTTGGGGTTATTATGGCCATCTCTCCAGAAAGTTGCCTATTAGGAAAGAGAAGAGCAGATTGATTCAAAGAAGCATAGCTAAAAGAGAATTGGCTGGGGGGCATGTATATATATACAGTTGACCCTTGAACAACATAGGGGTGAGGAGCAACGACCCTCTGCACAGTCAAAAATCTGTGTGTAATTTATAGTTGGCCCTCATCCCTGGTTCCTCTGTATCCCTGGTTCCACATTCATGGATTCAACCAACCTCTGATCGTGTAGTACTGTAGTATTTACTGTTGAAAAAAATATCCACATATAGGTGGACCCACACAGTTCAAACCTGATTTGTTCAAGGGTTGCTTCTCCTCCGCATAATGAAAATGGTCTTGTAGTTAGCTTGTGGGTCGATGACCATAGTGAGACTTGTATCTTGGCATCTGTCCAACATCACTGAGCCTCTGAACAATGAAAGAACAATCTTCCCTCCACGTGACCTTTCACACCTACTGCTTTCTCCCTGGCAGAGGACCAGGAAAGTGGAGGAGACACTTTTCCTCCTTCTGTTTTACTATCTGATGAGATTTACCCCCACTCCGTTACCTCCTAAACAGAAAAATGTTACTCGGGCAACTATTCGTTCATGTCATTCGCCTCTCAAAATTCACTTTTTTGTGTAAGTTGTTTTGCATTAAGTATCATAATGTCCAGAACCACCTTTGTCTCACTAAACCAAAATGTCTCACTGATATATATATACATATCACATATATATATGCATTTCATATACATATATACATACATATATTATATATATAATGCTTATTTCTTTTAAGATAAGTATTTCAATCATAAATACAGAAGTTTGCTCAGAACCTCATGAGAGTAGGATTCTCAGTTTGAGGTGCCTGGGATTTGGGAAAAAGGGTGGAGCATATGAATAAATGATTCAAGCACTGTTTCTCAAAGGCCAGTCCTTGAGATGGCTGCACTACCATCATTTTCAAAAACTACTTGAAATACAGATTCTCAGGAACTGTTTGCCAGACACCACAGTTTAATAGATCTGGATTGTGTTCTGGAAATTATACAATTTTTTAAAAGCTTTCTGGGTTATCTAAAGTGCTTCCTTCTGATATTTTTAAAAGTTACTTTTGAGGTTTAAAAAAAAGTAAATAATAATTCAGATAATTGAGCCTATGGGGGGAAAATATAGTGAGTAAGAATTAGACATTGGAGGAAACGAATAAGGGTTGATTAGAGAAATTTATTGTATTGAGATTATGTCTTTCATCAGCAACAATTCCCATATGAAGAGACACACGTGGGATGGGAAGTGGTTTAGGTTCGTCGCAAAGACAATTTGAGGTCATGCAATGGTGTGGTGAGATGCTGGGTCAGGAGTTAGGAGTCGGTTTAATGCCAGACAAGCCACGTGATGCTGAGGAAGCCACTTAATGTCTCTGAACCTCAATTTCCCGTCTGCAAAGCCCTGTGATGGTAATAACTCTTTCACAGCATTTTTACAGGAGCAAGAATAAGTCATGTAAGGAAATGTGCTTTGAAAACTGCAAATAAGTTATGTAAGTTCAAGTTCTTACTACTAAGAAGTAGCTGGTTATAAGGACTGCTTGATGTGAAAGAAGATTGAAGGGAAGTGAGGGAACAGGCATCTCACTGTTTGTTTAGAACAATATTGCTGTTAGGTGTTTGTTTCTGTGTATTTGAGGTCATGGATCCCTTTGAGAGTATGATTACAGATTCTCTTTCTGAACATCGCCCATGTGTACCAAAAATGAAAAACTTTGAAGACAATTTCTGGTTTGTATGAGCTAGGTTAGGAGTCCTGTCTTCTCTTTTAATTTGCTACTTTCTTGACTTTTTTTCTCTCCATTACTTGAGTGTGAGCTTCATGAGCTCATGGACTTTGATCTGCTCTCTGCTGCAACAGCACCAATACCAGTGCCTGGTCCATAGTTGGGAGCCCCATAGCTACGTGCTGGACACGAGTGGCTTCTAATGTGCACAGTACAGAGCTAGCTTCATGGAGCTAAGGAGATAAATAATGCCTGACCCCCAGGGCTGAGCCATCTAGCAGAGACAGGGTACAGGCAGATGGGCACATAACTGTTAAGGAAGTATTGAGAAGATACATACCAAAAGTGAAGCGTGCTGCACTTTAGAAATATTGCAGAGGAAATGACTGGGAGGTGACCTCTGAGCAGGGCTTGAGTATGGATTTCAAGTGTAGAAGGGGTCAGGGAGTGAATTCAAGAGTTACAGAATGTTGTTATAAAGCAGAAACTAACACACCATTGTAAAGCAATTATACTGCAATAAAGATGTTTAAAAGAAAAAAAAGAGTTACAGAATGGCTCAAGAAAAGTATAGAAACAGATAAATAACATGGCAGAAGTTGAAGAACAGCTGCCTTTAGCTAAGTTTGGCTAACTCATATGCTTTGTTGAACCCTCCTGATGTTCTTAAAAATAGGAAATTTTACTTAAAAATATAAATCTCTTCCTTCTCTCGAAGAGTAAGGTGTGGCATCTCTGAGCCCACCCCCGGCGTGGAGCAGTGGCTGTTCCCTGTACCTGAGGTGTGGCTTCCCTCCTAACCAGTGTCCTTTCAGCACCACGCCCCACAATGTCATATATTTATGGAAAAGCTTGGTTTATTCAGAAAGTCGTAGAGCACATCAGACATCAGATACCTGCATCTTTGTGAAAGGGGCATTTATGGAATGCTTCCTGTTGTGGAAAAATCATTACCAGGTAGAGTCACTGTATGTTGGAAGCTTGCTATTGAAGACCAATAGAGCTGAAGTAGATGAATTTAAAACAAGTCAATGAAAAAAAAAAAAAAAAACATGATGGAAAAATATGTGTAAATAGTATGAATAATTATGATTTGAATGGAGGTGACGGAAACAGGCATCATCATTGTAGGTAAATACCCAGTAAGGAAGTTGCTGCAAATTATGGAGATGTGATTGCATAGAAGAGGGTGTTTTTGGTTTTATGAATTTTGATTGTTGAATTCAACAATTGTGTTCATCATAAACTCACAGTTTCTAGTATGTCAATTATCATGCTAATTGACCCCCTCGATCAAAAACAAAGTTTTGGTGTTGCCCATAGCCTGAACGCAAGCAAGAAAGAAGACAAAGCATAGGAGAAAGATTAAAAACCTCAGGAGCCAGGGCTAGAGGAAGAGAAAGTAATTTGCTTTGACCCAGGCAATAAATCTGCCGAGCAGTAATGACCATCTCTTGACACCAGTAGTGGCATTGATCAAGTGAACTGTCCCAGGCTGTCACCCCCCTTCCCCTGAACCACAAAGCCTCTCCTGATTGTTGGTGCCACTATTTATGAACAAATGTCAGAGAGCAGAGATAAAGGTAGGATACAGGTGCAATGGCCTCTTTAAGTTAATGCGAGCCCTGACTGAAATCATCACAGATGCCATTCTGTGGACCAAGGGAGGCACTCTCTTCTGTTTGTTATTTTCTCACCTGTGGAAGTGTTGCCAGAACTTGATATTCAGACAGTTTCAAAGTTCTCATTGGAGCAAAGAAGCACAAAAGCAGACCAAGAGATTTATGCAGCTCTGTCGCATTGGTGATTCAGCCACATGAGTGTGGTCACAGGTAAGGAATTTATTTTCCTCATCTGGAAATTTTAGGACAAAGTTTCAAACATGAGGTGAAGCCAATGTTTTTCCCTGCCACCCAGATTTATTTTAGTAAGTCTTCTTTATATAAGTTGTTCGATGCGATGTCTCTGATTTGTGACCCAGTTCTTTTATTTTCTTTGTCACTTAAAATTAGTATAATATTCATAAAATGACATTTAATCTTCATTTTAAGTTGTTGTTAATTATTTAATATGTACAAAAGTAGATTTATATCACATGTAAGATATGAGGAAAAATATAAACACCTATGTTCATCCTCTAGCTTAAGAAATAAAGTTTTACCAATACCCCCCCTTCCCACATCCCTGTGCTCCTCACGATTCCATTCATCTTCCTCCCCACAGACAAGCCATGACTACGGTGAAAATTGTGATTCATCACTCTCTTTTTCTCTTTGTAGTTATACTACATGCGTATAGTCCTAAGCAACATATGACTTAGTTTTGCAGCCTTTTGGAATTTCTATAAGTGGAATTATGCGTAATGTATTCTTCAACTACTTTTTCCCACTACTCAACATTGCATATTTCAGATTCACCTATATTAATGTGACGTCTGGGCCGGGGGTCAGCAAACAACCACCCAGGAGCCAAACCTAGCTCACATTTATATTTTGTTTCATTATTTTATTTTATACTTTATTGTATGTTATTTATTTTTTTACAGCCAGCTAATTAAAAATGATTTTTTTCCTCATTTTTAAATGGTGATATTTTAAATAGTTACATAAACATAATAGCTATACAAATCTCTACATAGTACCCTCAATTTTGCTTCATAGCCTGTGAAGTCTAACACGTTTACTTTTTGGATCTTTAAGAAAAAGTTTGCTGACCCATCCTCTAGGCCTTTAGGTCATTAATTTCATTGTAAGAAGATTTTTTGGTTTTGTTTTTTGGTAAAATATCTGGTCTCAAGTTGAAAGCCACTTGATTGGGTCTATTTGTTTGCTATCATAAACGCTGTAGTATAAACGCTCTTGGGCCAGTCCTTTGGTCTACAAGTTTATGTCCGACTGTAAGTTATGTGCCTTTTCAGTTTTAGCAGACAATGCCACGTGGTTTTCCAGAAGGGTTGTACCAATGTGTAGCCCCACAAGCAGTGCCAGGGTAACAGTAAAAGGAGCCATTTATCTGTTTACTTCCCTTATCAAACGTTGTCTTATGTAGCTCACTGCTTGGGTGTGTGCTTAGAGGAACAAGCTAAGTAAAATCTCCCATAGCTATGTCCTAAGGTATTATGTGCACGTTTCCTAATAGGCTATCATAGTTCCTGATATATGCTGTTTTATGATGCTATAATAATAGTCTATTAATTTATTTTGAGATAATTTTATTCAAAACTGTAAAAATACATTGAATTTTGTAGACATGATGTATATGTATATACATTCATGGTGATCGAATGTTAATAATATCTTTGCTGGTGTATGTATTTTAAAAAAAAATCAAAGAAACTTTTTCTAATTGTTTGCCAATTTATACAAAACTTCAAGTTACAAAATGAAGTTTCAATAGAAATAGGAGTAATAATAGCAGTCTGTGCTGGATGAAATGTGATTTTTGTTCAAGGAGACAAGAGTGTCTGACAAGCAGGTTACAAGCTCTAAAGACTGTTTTGCTCTCAGAGTTGATTTCCATACCATATTCTCACTCTCAGAGAAATTGTACTTCCTCATGGAAATGAGAACCAATCCATCTTGGGTATCGGTGCTTATGTAGATGGCTCTGTTTAGAAATACTATTATAAAGCTAACCCAGGAAGTTCAATTTCTCTCCCCAACCAGCATATCTTTGGAATTATTTCCCTTGCAGATCAATAGAACAGAGAATAGAATTGGCTTCTCTTTGTGGGCATTCCTCCTCCAGGTACCCCCAAGTGCTCTGTGTAATGAAAAACAGCAATGTTGGTGCCTTTAATAAAACATTGGCAATAATGCTTTCTTTTTCCCTGGCATTACTGAAGAAATGGAACTGATTTGGAGTCAAACAACATGAGAAAGATGCATTCTCTTAAGTTAATATATCTGAAAAGCATACATATTATGGATATGTCAAAGTTCTGAAACAGTAAATTTCCCGTTATCCAGAGTGGTCAAAGAGTGAAACATCCTTGTTTATTTTCAGTTATTTGTCTGTCTTCACGCCATCTACCATGAGTAATTGAGGGCAGGGACTCTACCGCCTTTATCTGTGTATATCTTGGCATATAGATACCTAATATTTTTATTGAAAAAATATGTGAATAAGTGCAGTAGATTAAATAAGTGCACCCTATATTCCATGAGGTGATTATATATCAATAATGACTACATTTTAATTGATTTCCTGAAGTGTGCTAGATGCCAATCACCAATGCTGAAAGGAGCAGTCTCCAATATTTACACCAAAATTATAGCAAATATAATCCTATTAGTCATTAATAGTGTGGCTAAGATTTCAAAATATGTCACTATCTTCTAGCCGTTGCTCTGCACTTAATTTACTTTATTTTTTCTAGTGTCAGAACTGGCTTTGTAATTTTGTAATTTAATTCCCTGAGAATATAACTGCATACCCAGAATGTCCTATCACTCTCTAGCCATTGAGAATAGAAAATAAGGAAAGTATAGTCCTTCAATCTGATAATCTTACAAGAGTGTTGAGGAGGAGGGTGAAACTTGACTGCTTGAAACAACCAAAAAAAATGTACTAAATTAAAAGTATTGGTGCGCTAGAAGAGGTGATACAGACAAAAGTGGTAAAGGATGAATCTAGAAAAGAACAGAGCAGTGAGCACCTGCATTGTCAGGAAAGGGCAATGAAAGACCTGGCAAGATGAGCACTAAACAAAGGAGAGAGTGCAAAGTGTGGAGGTTTTGTAGCGTCCACCCTGACCTGTCCAGTCTCATACCCAGTATCAGGTAAGAAAGTGGAAACAGGAATGTGCTTCAGGAAGAGGAGAACCAGCTGTTATACTTTCTGGTTGGTTGGATGATGGAAGGTGATGACGGTGTCTGTACATCATCATCATGGTTGGCTTGCTTCTTCCTGGTTGCCTCTGTCTTCCGTGAGCCAGGGCTTTCACGGTGAAAGGAGGACTGAAGGAACCAGCCATAGCACCACAGCATAGAGTAACGGGGAACCCTTCCTTGTATTCCAAGGTTCCCTCTCCTGCCTTCGTCTCCCCTCCCCTCCCAACCCCTCCCTGCCCATTTCCTTCCATTCTCTTCCATTTCCTTCCCTTCCTCTTGCAAGTCAAAGAACCCAGTATCAAATATTTGAATGAAACTGCAGACAGAGCCTGACTAGAGAGTCTCTAGAACTTTAGGTAGACAGACCTGGGTGTTAATTGAGCTCTGATAACTGCACTCCATGTCCTCATAGGCAATTTCCTTAAGTTTCCTAAGCCTCAGTTTCATCAGTGGTAAAATCAAGTTGGGAATACCTGCATTGGAAAACTACATCGAAGATGATTTAGCATTTCTGATACCTAATTCATTTCCTAACGCCACATTAATTGTTCAAAATATTTAACTCTTATTGATACAACTCCTTTTAGGATAGCAGTAGGGCAAAATACTTTTGTTAGGAGCTCCTGTGTGTCATGGGCTCCCTATACAATAATATTCTCATTTTTATAATGGCCCTGTAATGAGGCAACGATTGTCCCTCACTAATGAAATACCTACAGCTCAGAGAGGTTAGGTGACTTACCCAAAGTGACACTGCTGGGATTTAAACCCAGGTCTGTCTGGCTCTGAAAACATGCTTTTATAAAGTATACCATGCTGCCTTCATGATGAAGGAAGTGGGGACCACATTGCAAATGGTCAGATGTTTTGTCAATAGTCATTCAGCTAATTGGCAGTAGAGTCTAGATGAGGACACAGTACTCTCATCAGCCAACAAAACTGTCAGATTAGTCAGTTATGGCTGAAGAGCTAGTTGGATTTTAGTTAGCTTGTCCTTTGGCACAGAGGATTGGCAAACAGGCAAGGGACCATCCAAAGACTCAGGAGCAATATGAGTGTATTGGTTGTGTTTTGGATTTATTTTGTTGAATTTCATTTTAAAGCTACTGGAGCAATACTTGTCAGGGTCTAGAGCCATAAAGAGGACTAATTCAACAATTGTCTCTGCCTGAGTGGGAAATGCCCAGTCTTCCACTAAGGTAACGTGTCTTTAGAACATGGTCAGCTGTGGGAAAGGAGATCTCATTCCTAAACTTGAGGGATGCTCCATGTCCCCCAGTGGATATTTACTGAATGGTGATGGCATTAGGCCGTCAGGGTCTCTGCTGAGTCGGGAGGTTTCCCCTCTGCCATCTACAGTCAGCAGAGATGCTCAAGTCTAGTTCCTCCTCCTGCTCTTCCAGGCCTTCTCATTTCCCACTCCTTCCTCCTTCTCTTCTCTGCCCACCTCACTTCTCACCTCTCTTTCCTCTCCCTCCCCTGTCCCCTTTCCTCATTCTCCTCCTTTCCCTCTCTTCTTTCACCTACTCTTCCTCCTCCTCCTCTCCTTTTCCATCCCCCCATTCTTCCTTCCTTTCTTATTTTCCTGTCTTCTTTCACCTGCTCTTCTGTATTCTCACCTCCACTAACTTCTTCCCCTCCCTCCTCCTCCCTCTTCCTTTTTCCCTTCTTGTTTCCTTCCTCTTTGTTCTTCTTCCACCATGCATCTTTATATTTCATTTCCAATTCTTTTTTAATTGAAAGATTTATTCAGATAATTGCACATTCATGTGCAACTCTAAGAAATAATATAAGGAGACTGCATGTACACTTTATCCAGTTTCCCCAATAGTAATATTTTGTAAAACTATGCTATAATATCACAACCAGGATATGGACATTGATACAATCCACTGGTCTTATTGGATATTCTTAATTTTACTTACTTATTTGTGTGTGTATCTCCTTGTATTTAGTTCTATACAATTTTACTGTGTGTGTAGTTTTGTGTATCCATCACACAGTCAAAATACTGGACAGATCCAACACCACAAAGATCCCTTGTGTTTTCCTTTTTTAACCACTGCCATCTTTCTCCTGCCCCAGTTCCCAACCCCTAGAAACCACTAATTTGCCTTCCAATACTATTACCTCCAAGACTAAAATTGTGTTATTTCAAGAATGTTATACAAATATAAGTGATTTAGCAGCCATGAAGTCACAAATATTAAGGAATATGGTAAGAGGGTCATTAGATATTAAGCTTCTATACAGGAACGAGAAGATCAGGAGTAGCCAGAGGCCAGGGCAGTACAGATGGGGTGAGAGTGAGGGAAGCCTTCAAGACAGCACGCATGGTGGGCCTGAGAAGCTGGCATGCTATCAGGCGTGGAATGGCTGAACAGATTAGACTCCTCCTGTCCAGGGGACACTTAATGGTGTCTAAGAGAAGTGTCGTGGAGCTGAATAATGGGAAAATCTACTTTCAGCAAGGATGCTTATAGAAAATTGAATTTACTAGTAAAAATGAGTTGAATTGTTCTCCATTCTCTGAGCAAAAAGAAAACAACCATTGGAGACAACTAATTACTCTGGCGAAAGCAGTGTCTATAGAGCCAAGCAAAGGGACCAAGGTCACCCCCTTGGGTTAGCAATTACTCTGGCATTTCACAACATGTTGTTGGAAGAAGCAAAACTATCATAGATACCAACTGATAAAAATTGAAGCTAAAGTGAATTCTTGAGCAAGTGAAGTAATAAGATCTATAAAAAGCAGCATGTAATAATATATTCCTGAAAAATGGAATCAACCAGCCCCAGTGCAGGTGACATGGAAGAGGGGTCAGGCACGGTCTACAAAGTAGACTTTCAGAAGAGACTAGACTTGGTCTGATCACATGAGAACAGAGAACATTTTCTTATCCCACATTCTTGTGAGAAGAAAATACAAATTGATATCAAATATCCCTAAATAGTATTTACAATGTGTACACTCAGTCTTTAAGCCCTTCACAGCTAAACAGATTTAAGTCTCACTCCAGGGTGGAGGCCCATTCATTCAAACATGAGCCACTCCAAGTATTGTTTATTGATTTAACAACAGCTGCAGGGCCAGGGACTTCTTATTTGCTTTCCACTCTATCCTCGGTGTCCAGGAGAATTTATGTATTCAACAGATGTTTATTGAGCGCCTACTTCATGCCAGGCACCGAGGATACCATCAAGGCATTGGACAAAAGAGACCTAATCTTTTCTTTTATTGGAACTATGAACTATGAGTCTAGTGGGGGATATTTCTTCATGTATTCAACCAATGAGCACTTGGTGAATACCTACCAAGAGCCAACTCTGTTCTAGACAGGAGGTGGAAACAACTACAAGAAAGGGATGGAAAGTAACCAAGCTGATGATTAGGGAGATAAACAGATGGGTGGTTTCTGGAGTGGACCTGTGCAGGGAGAATGTGCAGAACAGAATGGTGTTACAGAGCATGACTGAATGGCCGTGCAGACTGGGACTCAGGAGAGGCCTCCCGGAAGAGACAACTTATACACTGAGAGATCTGCATAATAAAATTGTGAATCGGCCACTGAAAGTCCTGGGCGTGGAGGATTCCAGGCTGATTAAATATTTAACAAATCATTAAATATAGTTGTTTAATTACCACTATCCTAAGTGCCATACTGATTTTTATAACCTGCATTTCTCCGTCTTTGAATTTGAAAATACCCTTTACCAGTTTTTTTTCCTCTACACAGAAAATGTTTCCCATGTGGTTAGCAACTTTTGATAGTTTTTCCACCTCCTAATTCAGGGTAGTTGTGTTCTGGGGATAAGGCTTGATTTTTTTTTTTTTTTTGTTACTTCTGCCTTTAGGGCAAGAGATACCACTTTTTGCAAAGTTAGTTTTAAATTTCTCTACGTTCAAGACACCAAGAATAACTGGAATAACAAATAAATAACAGAAAAATATTCAGCAGTTGACAATCATCATTTCAAAAAAAATTAAAAGCTATGTTAAATGGATTATAATATGCTCAAACACATGAAAAATGTGCTTCAAAACACAGCTGGGGAAAGATGTTTGTTCTTATTAAAAGTTGCTCAGAGGCATTATCATAGCAACAGAATCTTTAAACATCTACCAACACAAAGACCTGAAAAATAACTCTTTTTTTTTTAAATGGATAACTTAATTATATTAGATCTATATCACTTTATTTTATTTTATTTTTTTATTAATTAATTTATTTTTGGCTGTGTTGGGTCTTCGTTGCTGCACGTGGGCTTTCTCTACTTGCGGCGAGTGGGGGCTACTCTTCGTCGTGGTGCACAGGCCTCTCGTCGTGGTGGCTTCTCTTGTTGCAGAGCACAGGCTCTAGGCATGCGGGCTTCAGTAGTTGTGGCTCGCGGGCTTTAGAGCGCAGGCTCAGTAGTTGTGGTGCACAGGCTTAGTTGCTCCGCGGCATGTGGGATCTTCCCGGACCAGGTCTCGAACCCGTGTCTCCTGCATTGGCAGGCGGATTCTTAACCATTGAGCCACCAGGGAAGCCCTGAAAAATAACTCTCCATTGATTTTTTTCACCTGCTGTATTTTATGTATTCTGAAAGCTATTGGTACTCTTTTTTAACAAGGCCTTCTTCATATCTGCCAGATTTTTTGAATGATCATTTTTTGCTGATTCAATCTGGGAAAATCCCTTTTGCTGAGCCAGTCCCTAATGGCCACCCTTATAGTCTTCTTACTTGTTTTATTCCTCAAGAGGCCTTGCTATTTCTCCAGTCTAAGCACAGAAGATCTGAACAACCAAAAATAGCTTTAGCTGGATTTTCCTTCAGTCAGTCCTCTGCTAGACAGTATGGACTTTTAGATCTTAGAGTTCAAAGAGATTTTCTGGTTCATATCATCAGAGGCCAGATCATGCAGACACAGCATCAGTAGATAGTTGCTTCATGCAGACTAAAACTCTACCTTCTGCTTTTTCGCTTGTGTTTGTCATGGCTCCTTCCAAAACGCTCCAATGTGAACCTCAGATCTTCTAGTCTCTATACTTAGATATGCCTGAGTGGTGGATTGAAGTGATCACAGTGGACTTAGGTCAGATTTTCTTGATATGGTATCTGAGACAGATTCTGATTTATTAAGGAGGTGCTCTCAGGAGAAACTTATAAGGATGTGAAGGAAGCAGGATAGGGCAGGGTGAAAAGTTAAGTAAAGATGTGGTTTTAGGTGCTCACGCAACTCAGCCTGATCCCATAGGGAACTCTGGAGCCTAAGTAGCACCACAAAGTTGTCCCAGCTTGAGAAGACGATTGGGTTTTTTACGCCACTGTAATAGCCAGTCATTGGCTATGGGCCCTCAGGGAGGGAAGAAAGTTACTGTCTGTCAGGCATTTCTAGGTGAGGTGAGTCCTGTTGGGACCTGGGAAGTTCTCCCAAGAAGGGTATAGCTGTGAGCTGTGAGCTCCCAACAATCCTAGCAATTTGGAGATGGGTACACCCCTCTGGCAAAGGGGATCCAAGCAGGAAATCAACAATATCTTCTACACAACTCAACATGTTGCCTTTGTTGTTGTTGTTTTATTTTTCCTGCCATCAGCCATCCTGGGCTGTGAGGCCCTCCACGTTTCCAAAGCAATTTTCCCTTCTGGGTAAACTGTTACAGATTTGTAACTGATTCTTTTTAATTCACTCCTCAAATGGCTCAGCTTGAGTTTGAAACATCAAGAAGCTCCAAACAAAAGGCATAATTACTGAGGTTGAAAATGTCATTGATGATTTATTATCTGCAGGGTTGGTCATGATACCCTGAAATGGCATGTTATGTTTGTCAGTTAACAGGACCTTTAAACAGCAGTGAAGAATTTCCCATTAAGAAACAAAATGTTGATTTAAAGTTTCATGCTTCAGTTGAATCCCTCCCTGCCAGCCTCTAGGGAAAATGCACGTGCTACTAAATAGTACTTAGAAAGCAAACCAAGGCAAGAGCTTGGAAGAGCTGTACAATTAGATGTGATGCGTAGACTCAAACTTTCAATTCAGCTGTGAAAGGCTAATTTAAGGATGCCTCATCTGGCACCTAAGTTAGAAAGCTACTCAATCTTCCAATCTTCTTGATATAAGTAGAGCAACCACTGTTTATGAACTGCAGAGCCCTGGAGAATAGGGGTTAGAAAACAACAGACACAGTAACAGTAGCTACCATTCAACAACTGTTTCTGTATGATTCAGGTACTGTCCTAAGAAGTTGATATGTCTCATTTAATAGTTAAAGAAACCCCGTGAAGTACACATTATTATTCTTGCTTTATAGGTGAAGCAACTGAAGCACAAGGAGTTCCTATGAAGTGAAAATTGCCAAAGATGCATTGGACCCAGTCTCTGCTCTCACACAGCCAACTCTGAAATGAAGGTAAGATTACAAATGTGAACTCCAGCATATAGAGGTATGTGATTATGTCATGTAGATCTGAGAAGATTTCCTAAAATAAAAAGGAGGAAAACAATATTCTGGACAGGGGGAATAGCAGGTGCAAAAGCCCTGTGGCCAAGGAGAGCACAGTTCATGTGGCTGGATGGAGAGCGGGCCTGCCGGGATAGAGACACAGCCGAAAGTATAGGCGAGGACCAGAACAGGCAGGCCCTTGTTGCCTGTATTAAGGGGATTTTCTTTAATGTAATAAGCAATGAAAACTCACTGAAGCAATGGAAAACCATTAATTTTTTTTAAGTGATATTAAGGACGAGAGCATGTATTTGCCTGATACGATTAGTTTTGGTTTTTAAAGGAGCCCTCTGGTTTTAGAATGAAGATTGGATTGTAAGGAGGACAGAATAAACATACAAATTATGAGCTATTGCAGGTAGACCAGGATGAATGCTGATTGCAGCTTTGACTAGAGTATTGATGAAGATAAATAGCAGTTATTGTCAGAAATTGATATGAATTGGTAATGGGTTGGATGAAGAGTTACCAAAAAAACGCTAAAGTTTATTCCTGGTTTCTTACTTATCTAATTATAAGAAGAGTATGAGAAAAGAAATACGGGATGAAGACCAAGTTTGCTGGGAAGGTCATGAGTTTGGTTCTAAACATGTTGAATTTGAGGTACTTTAGATTGCTCTTTAGCCTTTTTTTTAACCTTAGTCCCTGAGGAGGCTAATTGGTATGGAAATCATCAAGAAGCTCCCTTGCCTTCTGACTTAAAGTTGAAGTCAGCTAATGAGAAGTGCTTACCAGATCAGAAATAGAGGACTGAGTAAAGTTGAGGTATTCCATTTTCCTGGTCTCTGGTTCCTGTGGGTGATGCAATTCTTTGTCACAGATCAGCACTCCTCCCATGGCCCTCTCTGTCTCCAGGGTTGGAAATCTGCTTCCTTTTTTTGCCTTTTCAAGCCTATAGAATGATGCTATAACCCCCTCTGTTACCGGCCCTAAAGTGACCCAGTATCCCTTGTAGTTTCCCTACACTCAGCCCACATCTTTGTGTGTAACCCCTTTATAAAACTGCGTTAGTTCTCTAGGGGTCCCTGACCCACATAGGGTAATACATATCACAGCCAAATCACTCTGGTACCTCAAATCAGGAATTAAAAACAAGAAGCTATAGAGACAAAGTAAAATACATTAGAAGGATGCTGATGGACAGAAGCTAATTCAAATTATAGTCATTGTAAAAGGTTATCTTTCCAGTTCACAATGACCTTCCTTCTAGAGGCACCAGTTCACTGGGATGTGTTTTAGGCAGGTATGTCTAAACCTCCCACAGTCTATTTCTCCCATATCCAAACTTAGCTAATATGACCAAGGGTAGTCACATGACCTGAAAAGGGTCAGTCAGGTCCTTTTCCTGGAAACTGCAAAAGGTCGGTTACTGAGCTGTGGGATTAATTACATGAAAAATGGAAGAATGAAGTAAGGAAACAAGGCAGAGATTGAAACACAAGAGAGCATTTCCAGATTGCAACACCTTCCCAAAACTTGGCCCCATTTCTCCCTTGAACAGCGTTACCACTGTATCTTTAAAATAAAACCCTCCATTTTTACTTGTTAGCTAAAATTGGTTTCGGTTACCTGCGACTAAAGGAGTCCTAAATGATCCATTAAACAACAAATGATAATTTTTAACCGGCAATAATGTGGTGGGTACCTGTGGCTCTATTCCAGCGCCATCTAATAGAACCTTCTGCAATGATGGAAATGTTCCATAAAATCTGCACTGTCCAGTGCGGGAGCCACTAACCACATGTTGATACTGAGAAATCGAAATGTAGGTAATGCAATTAAGGAATTTTTTATTTTATATTTTATTTTATTTTAAATAGCCATATGAGGCTAGTAGCCATCACATTAGACAGCTCAGCTCTAGACTTTTGGCGTTTCCCTGCTTTTGTGAAGTCAATTTCCAGAGGAGCCTGGGGGTTGAGGGCTGTCTGCCGGCAGCACATCCTACAGCTGAAGAAGCAAAATCAGTCAGTCCAGCAGAGGGATCTGTGCAGTGCATCAGAGCATCCAGTACACCATCCGCTCAGTTCTTCAGACTAAAAACCTTAGAGTTATCCATCAGTTCTCTCTTTATATTCCATCCTAGTTCTGCTTTTAAAATATATCCAGAATATGACCTTATTTACCACCTCCACTACTGCCATCCTTATTCACACCATCATCCTCTCTAGTTTGGATTAAGTAGCATTCTTAGTGATTGTTAATTGTCCTGTTTTTGCCTTTGCCCTACTTCTAGTTTACGCTAGAATATCTTAAAACATATGGCGATCACGTCGCTTTGCTGCTTCAAACCCCAAGCGTTCTCCATTTCATTTAGGGTGGAAGTCAGCGTCCCTCGAGCTTTCTACAGGGGTCATGACCTATCTGTCCACAGCACTTCTGACACTATTTCTTACACTTGCTCAGCGTCAGCTGTGTTCTACGTCAGGCCCTCCAGGCACACTCCTGACGTTGAATTTGACTCTGTGTCATCCTAGAAAACATATTCCCTATTTTCCCGTGGGGCCTTGTCCCTCATTCTGTTGGGTCTCTGCTCTTATGTCACCTTCTCAGCAAGGCCTTCTCAAACGACCTTGTATAAAACAGTGATCCCCCCGTCCTTGCCATTTCTCACTGCCTTCCTGGACTGAGTGGGGAGATGCTCTTCCCGGGGGAAGCAAACCAGCCGTGAGCTGAGCCTCCACCCTCACCCTTAGCAACTGGACTTAATGAAGCCGTATGAGGTTGGGCTAGTGACCACTAGCCTTCACTCGCACCTTACGTCAGCAAGACCCCAGTGGGGAGCTGAGCTTGCACCCTGCCTCGGCAACAATCAAGCAGAAATAGGTAGGGTGTGGTGGGTGAGGTAGCTGATAACCTGCTTTCTGCCTCCTCCAGTGGATCCCAGGGGAAGCTAAGCCTCTACCTTCTCCAGCATCAGTGAAGCAGAATGAGATGTCAGGTGCTGGACTAGGTGGTCCTCCACGTGGGCCTTCTCCTACCCTGATGGCAGCTGAGCCTAGTGGGAAGCTGCCCTTACAGTCGCACATGGAGGGAATTAAGCATGTGGGAAGGTGTCAGCCAGGCTGCGGGGGAGCTAAACTTCCACCTCCTCCACCTGCAGGGAGTCAGTGGGAGTCAGAGCCCCACTTATGATGGGGTGGTTGGCAAGGTCCAGCGAGAAGCTGAACAGACACACCCACGTGTACCTTGCACTGCACCTCAGCAGGGAGGACTGTCTGCTAAAAATAGAAGATTAAATAGGATCCAGAGTCTTATAATATCAAACATCTTAAAGATACAATTGAAAATCACTCAGACCAAGAAAATAATAGCATGAATGAGAAAATCAACTGGTGCCAAAAGTGACATGAATAAGATATTGGATTATTTTTTAATAACAAATGAATGGAAATAGTACAAATATCCAGTCAAAAAAAATCTCCAGGCTACGATGGTTTGATGAGAGAATTCTACTGAGCATTTAAAGTACTAACACAAATTCTATTCAATATCTTTCAAAAAATAGAAGAGGAGGAAACATTTCCTAATTCATTTCATGAGGCTAGCATTACCCTGATACCAAAAACAACAAATATAGGCAAACAAATAGGGAAAACTATAGACCAGTCTCTTATTAACTGAAAACAAGAAACTTCTCAACAAAATATTAGCAAATACGATTAAGCAATATATGAAAGGAATTACATACCATGACAAAGTGGGATTTATTCCAAATATGCAAGGCTGGTTCAAACTTGAAAATCAATCAAACTGGAGTTTTAAAATTATGAATTAAATGTCATGAATAGTTATAGCACTACTTAAAGTATCCATATCATATTGGGTATGCAAATCATAGTTTGTGCTTTTTGATGAATTGGTTCATTCCATCTAAACTGTAAAATATCCTTATCATACTATTGTATGCCCTTACATCTTTTCAATGGTTACAGAATCTGTAGTGATTATCATCTGTTTCATTCTTGTTGTTAGTAATTTGTGTCTTTTCACTTATTATCTTTGTCAGTTTTGAAAGAGAATTATCAGTTTTTTCCTGAAGCACCAGCTTTTATTATCCATTGACTTTGTTTTCCTGTTTTTAATTAAATTCATAACACTCTACACACATTGCCTAAATTCATTGTGTATGCAATAAGGAAATTGCCATATTTTGATCACATTGAATGATGAAAATTTTGAAATATGAAGTAGCAAGTAAAATAGAAAAATTGAAAGTTGTTTGTTGATCAACTAAAGTTATAACTGAAACCTAAGCCTATATTCCTGTTTATGACATTCTCTAACATAAATTTAACACTATTCTTTGTTTCGTTTATTTCTAGCTAGACGTGGGTGGGTTTTTTTAAATTAATTAATTAATTAATTAATTTTATTTTTGGCTGTGCTGGGCCTTTGTTGCTGCCCATGGGCTTTCTCTAGCTGTGGTGAGAGGGGGCTACTCTTCGTTGTGGTGCGCAGGCTTCTTACTGTGGTGGCTTCTCTTGTTGCAGAGCACGGGCTCTAGGGTGCGGGTTTCAGTAGTTGTGGCACGCAGGCTCAGTAGTTGTGCCTTGCAGGCTCTAGAGCACAGGCTCAGTAGTTGTGGCGCACGGGCTTAGCTGCTCCACGGCATGTGGGATCTTCCCGGACCAGGGCTCGAACCCTTGTCCCCTGCATTGGCAGGTGGATTCTTAACCACTGCGCCACCAGGGAAGTCTGTGGGTGGTTTTTATAGGAAAAAAACCCCAAACAGCTAAATCAATTGAATGGTGTTAATATATCTTAAACATGCCAATTTGATCTCAATTTCTTTTCATTTTTTGGGTTGTGCATAGTTAAATAATTTCTAAATATTGCATGTAGTAAAAACAGTATTTTTAAAAAAGAAGTCGGGGGTTAAATTTTTAATAAAAACAGAGTCACTTTTTAAAATTGTTTTCTCAGGTAACACCTTAATCATCATGTTATATAGGATTTTATATTTTGATATAAACAAAAATTTTGATGGATAGCATTAGTTAATATAAAGAATTAGATACAACTTCTAAAACTTGTATTTAGCAGTTTATACTTTTGGATTTTAAATTGCAGACAGTAGGGGGAAAAAGTGAGTAGCAATCAAATTTCTTCACTTAATATGGCGTTAAAACGCAAATGGAAGTGGATTTAATACAAAGCCGTCTGCCATTAAGACATGTTGATGTGTGAGAAGAGTCTCTTACAATAACTCCAGTAAATTACAACATCTGCAGACTTTAGGGCATTGTGTTGTAGCTTAGTTTAATTTTACTTCAAAAGACCACTAGGTGTAGTATAGAAAGCTGATCTTTATGAGTTGTTTTATGAGTAAGACATAAATAAATGAGTAAACATTGAAGCTAAAAGTCTAAGCATTAAGTGGCATGTAGACATATTTAAACAAAAGCAAGAGTAGTCCTACTGTGATTTGTTCTGTTGATCTCTTACGTCATCTGAATGTAGGATTTCTTAGAGTTATAACAAGCCTTAAATTCAAATGTGTGGGATATTTTTATCATACAACGATGTGGCAAGCTTATAAAACAAAGCAAATTTGTACATTAGCCTTTGAAAATGAAAACCTACATCCAAATATTCTGTACAATTTTACCTTGAGTATATTATAAAGAAAATCATGCTAGTGGAAGCCATATCCTGGCTAGGAAATAGGATGTTGAAGTAATTACAATGCAGCTAAAATGCCCAAAGATATGGAATACTAGAGAAAAAACATGATAGCAGTGGAAAATTGGGATTAAATAGATCAGGTGTTCAGAATCCTCCTAGGAGAAGGTAAATTCAAACTATAGTTATTTCCTGATTACTTAAGAGATGTGCATCCAATTTATAGATTACATGGGCCAGGCCTAGGGTGTGAAGGGCTTCTAATATAAATTG
Organism: Eschrichtius robustus; assembly: GCF_028021215.1. Lineage (NCBI taxonomy): Eukaryota > Metazoa > Chordata > Mammalia > Artiodactyla > Eschrichtiidae > Eschrichtius > Eschrichtius robustus. Next base: position 7,483,908 of record NC_090839.1, on the reverse strand, counting down.
CCTTGGGTGAAACCCAATTCACCAGTCTTTTTATACATCAAAATCAGATTAATATTGAAATGAAAGAAGCTCTGAAGAAAGAGGACAAAAAAAAGTCTATAGTCTTGGAGAGAAGAAGGAATAAGGTAGAGTATAAAGGTTAAAGTATAAATTCTTAAAGATCAGTGTGATTGGCAGAGAAAGGATTACGCTGTATCCTGACTAAATGGAATGTATATAAGCCACTGGTCCATTTTATAACCATCACAAATATGCATACGTTCTTTACAAAGCTTCAGCTGTAAAGTTAAACACTTATATACGTAATTTTTCAAGCCACATAATTCTTTTATCTTATATATTTATTCATTAATTCAACGGGTATGTATTAAACATGTACTATGTGCCAGACCCTATTGCTGGACACAGCAATGAAGACAAAAATCAGTGGCCTTTGGTAGTTGGTAGGAGGAGAAAGATAATAAAACAGAGAAGTAGAATACATAGTGTGTTAGAAAATGGTGATTGCTAAGGAGAAAAACAGATCCGGAAGAGTAGATTGGAAATTCTGGGGTGAGGAGAGGTGCAAATTTAAATAGTAAACAGGGCTGAGTTCAGTGAGAAGGTGACCTTTGAGTCAAGACCTGGATGATGAGAGGGCGGGTGCGATGCGGATTTCTGTGTGTGGGCCTGAATCAGAGCATACCTGGAATGTTCCAGAACAATGAGGGACCAGTGCTATGGCTGGTGAGGTCAAGTGAAGGGGAGGAGCAGTGGGAGATGCGGTCATTTAGGATGCTGTGGGCCTTCCTTGGGGCTTGGCTTTTTCCTAGGTGACATAGGAAGCCATTGGAAGGTTTGGGGTGTAGGACTGACTTGATGGGACTTAAATGACGGCTGCTGTGCTGAGAACAGGCCCTGATGGTGGAGTCAGACAATAGTGGAGCCAGGACACCAGTTCTGCCATTTTCAAGAAACTGTGCCTCAGTCCCCTCATCTACAAATTAGGGACAGTAGTACCTACTTCATAGGGTTGGTGTGAGAATGAATTGAAGTATTATATAAAAAATACATAGAACCATGCCTGGCACATATTACATTGTCACCTATTTGTTAATATTGTCTTTATTGGAATAATACAGACAAAAGATGATGGCAGTTTGGACTACACTGGAAGTAAGTGGTGAGGTGATGGGCACACATTTAAAAGTAAAGCTGATGGGATTTGCTGATCAACTGAATGTGAGCATAAAAAGAAAGAGGATGACATCAAAGCTGGCTTCAGTATGGAGTTAGCATCTAACGAGTGGGGAGGGTACTTTAGAAGAGCAGGGATTATATCAGGAACTCAGTTTGACTTGATTTTTGAGATGCCTTTCACTTACCCAAAAGGAGAGCTTGAGTGAGCAGCTGGACATAGATACTGGCCTCAGCCCAGTTTGTTAGTGGTCCATAGATTACGATTCCCATTGTGCTTTCCATACTTAGCATTAGTTTGTGTAGATTTCCACTAGTATGTTCTAATAGCCAATGTGTTTATATTGAAATATCATTTGATGTTAAAAAGTCACATTTAGCACAAAAACAGCTTCTCAGTACAGAATAAGAATCACCACCTCCAAACCAACTGCACAAATCAATGAAGATGGCTAATGACCCTTGCAGTTGCTACCAGAATCCCAGTTGCTTTTGGAACTTTCCATGTTACTAATAGGGCATTTACCATTATCTGTAGCATGAAATTATGAGCACATACCATCAGTCTTAACCAGCTTGATACTTGAACTTACTTTCCATTACTGGAAACATTGCCATTTCTGAAGTCATCAGAAAGGGAGTTAATGGTGACTTATACACATTTCCTTCCCTGGGCCAAAATTTGGGAATTGCTGATGCTCATTTAATGGTGAATGGGGAAAGCCCTCTTGTGCCTGTCTGTCCCTCTGTCCTTTCTCTACCCATTGCTAGTAGAAGTAGGAGACGTAGCAAATATAATAACAGTTAAAATTTATCGAGTCTCTCATGTCCCACCGGCTATGCTCAGCATTTTCCATTTTCAGGCAAGAAAACTGAAAGCCTTTTGACTCTCAAGCCCACAGTACATGGCTCCAAGCCCCACCCCTCCTGTACTTCCTACTCCAGACCCTAGAGTTTCATTCTCTTTCCTACTTCCCAGTTGTCATTTTTAGATGGGATGAAAAGTGTCCAGAAAAGTTGATCAAGCTTAAACCAGTAAAATTTTCTCTATTTCAGGGACATTTTTAGATGGTACAACAATGAGCAGTCAATGGATAGAGAGAGCAGGGGTGGTGCAGGATAAAACTAATAGCAGACAGGTCTGTGCATTACCTGTGGATTTTAGTTTCTTGTCACTCCATTCAATAGAGTGTGTTCTTTCTAGTGGCCAGAAGTCAAGGTGTTGCATAAAGCTCTTTAATTCCCTCTTAAACAACTGATTTGTTTCATGGACTTCAAAACTTATTATATCTCACAGAAACCAAACCCCTAAAGATGAGGATTGGAAACTTGAAAAGTGCTGACACAAACCTAATCCACTTGAAGAAAGACTGACAACTTCCTTTCCTTTGGATTAAGTTAATGGTGCATATTTTCATCTGGAAATAAGTCCTATTACTGACTTGGGGAGGCAGGGCTTCAAGAGATTTAAAATATCTTCAGGAGAGGAGAAGACAGTATTTATTGGGGTCACATTAAATTATTTACTGAATGGTTTCCCTTGGCTTTTTCTGAAAGAGAGAAACAAAAGATAACTCCTTTGGCTGGCCTCACTGGTAATACTCACTGTGCCAGACAACACCGGGCATTTGTTCATCTACAGTGAAGAGCAGGTCTCTTGCCTTGAATATCAGGGTGACCACCAGGATTTGAATGAAAGTAACGGTAAAAACAAATTCTGATATTTAGAGTTAACTCTTTCTTAGAAATAGACATGAGTGAGTGATGTTAATTAGATACATGTATTATTTTGTGTGTGGATAGATAGATGCTATTCTTGATTATAGAACTAAAGAATTGTTTTGGTTACTTTTTTTCTTTTTAGGAAACACTGTTTTCTAAACATAAAATCTAGCAAATATAGACATGTAGAAAGATGAAAATATTACTTTAAAAAAAACTTCTGCCTTTTTTTTTTTTGATTACAAACCCCCAACTCTTTTTAGAACTTCTTCCTATGAAGACTTTGGTGGGAGGAAGTCCCGACCTCCTTCCTCAGAAGCATAAAGTGAACATATATATGTATCCCGCACCCCCCCACCGCCCCACCTCACAGATGCTAAGCTGTGGGCATGTGAGTTAGGCTCATGCAGTGGGAGGCTCCCTCTTGAGATGCTGAATTTTGAACAAGTGATGCAGAAGTGACAGGACCTCTGGAACTCATTCACAGCAGTGATTTTTAGGAGGTAGCAGCCAAAGTGAGTCCAGTGGCCGTGGTGTCTCTGCACTGGTGACACCGGGACCCAGCAGCAACACACTGATGAGGCTACAGCTGCAGCTTGGCCTTGGGCTATGGATGCTGCTGCTGCTTGGTTCCTGTTCCTTTCAAGCCTTGTTCCCTAGACTTCTCGTCACTTCCGTAAGCCAGACAACAGCCAACCAATACATACCTTCTACGCCAGTAACCAAGAGATGGTTTCTACCGCTTCCAACTCAGAGCCTGACTGATAAAGCCTTTATAGATATTTACTTTAAATTTACTTTTTTTGATGATTAATCAAATATTATTTATTATTATATTAATATTATTATTATTATTAATATTATTATTTGCTTTTTTTGATAACCTGTGCTACATTGTAGAATACAAGAAAATGTATTACCAAAAGAGAAAAAATGTTTAACTGTAATCCCACCATCCAGAGATAACAGATTTTAATATTTTGGTATATATCCTTCTCATGTTATTTTTAATACACAAAATAAGATATTTACTAGTCTTCTGCCTGCTTTTTGCTCGACAATTTATAATCAACACTTTTCCATTTCAAAGACACTCTTTGACAACATTGCTCTTTTTCTTTTCTTTTTAAAGGGGCGGGGCGGAGGAGGTGGGATTTATTGTGAAATCCTGATTTCAACTGAAGTGTAGTTTTTTTTTCCCCCCTTGCTTTATGGAAGTATTAACAGATAAAAATTGTATATTGCCGTATATGGAAAGATATATATGTATCAGTGGTTCTCAGCTGGGGGTGATTTTTGCCCTCTGGGGATATCTGGCAGTGTCTGGAGTCATTTTTGGTTGTCACAAATGGGGGATGCTGTTGACAGCAGTGAGTAGAAATCAGGGATGCTGCGAGACGTTCTGCAGTGCACAGGAAAACCCCGCAGCAATCATCTGGCTCAAAATGGCAGTAGCAAAAATTGATTGTTGTGTGTATACACATAAATTTACTAACCCAGTTCTTTACTATCAGTTTGTTTCCAATTGTTCAATGTTATGATTAGTGCTGTTATAAATACCCTTGTGCAAACACACACCTTTGTACACATTACTAATTATTCCCTTTAGGTAAATATCTAGAATTAGAATTGGCAGAATAATAGAGATAATGGTTTTTAGAGCTTTTTATAAACACATCTGGATTCCCATGCTAAGGGGTTGTACCACTTAATTCTCTCCTCGTCAGCTGGGTATCCTGTCATTTCCCATATCTTTATCGAAACGGTGCATGGCCATTTGTAAATTTATAAATAATTGAATATTTTCTGGGAAAAATATAATTAATTCCATATGTATTTCTTTCATTACTGGCAAAATTGAAACAATAGAGTTAAAAATTGGCTCATCTCACTTTAATTATAATGCCATTAGTATTTAGTAAACATGATGCTGGCTATTGATTTGAGAATTGTTTAATGTTTAAGTTTAATAACTATAAATTGGTGTTGACCATTGGACAAATGATCTTGTTGTGAGTGAATCAATCTTTCATTCTTTGAACAAACGTCAAGGCTATGTGGCCTTGAGCAAGTTACTAAATCTCTCAAGGTTGTGTGGGGTTCTGCACAGATATAGAGATAAGGAAAAAATGGAGATTGAATTTAGAGTTAATTTTCTCAGTTCGGGTACCTGGGAGAATTTGGAAGGAGTCGAGCAATGGGCGGTCAGGCTGAGTTTGCCTTTTTAGTAAAGCATTTTTCTTTTTATCTATTGCAGTAGCCTGGAGTCAGTCTTAGAAGTAGCCCCAGTCTAACCATACCTGCTGAAGGTAAGATGGGAGAAAGTGACACAGGCTCTGCCTTCATGGTGGCCACTGAGCCCTGGTACACATTGTGGCGGACTGGGTGCGATCCAGATGTCCCCTCCCAATGCCAGTGGCCTTTCACGCCTTCCTTTCCTCTGTGAATTCTAGATGTTTTTGTCTTTACTTCCCCAGGTGGAATATGTTTGTTTATATTCAGGACAAATGGAGACTTCTTTCAGCCAAATTTTGTGTGTACTGCTTTATAGCCAGTGTTATTCCCATTTTCTGTGTCTAGTGCTGATACCAATTTCTCAATATCCCTTTGAGCATCTCAGTGGAATCTGAGAGAAGAGGTGGATGCGAGTGTTCAAATAGCCATCCTCCTTCATAGCCCCACTGCTTGCCTTAGTTCATCCCTTTGCTGGCTTCCTTTTTCTCATTTTAGGTTTGCTGTGGATTTCTTTTCCTGTTTATTACAGACATCTTGTTGAACCCTACTGAAGACATTTAAACGGATTATTTTGGTTATTTCATTCTAGACTTTCTAGAAACCATCTCTCCTTAAAGTATTAAGGTTCATGTTCTCTTTCCCTGATTCTGTTTTTAATGGACTAAATATAATTTTCTAATTATTTCTTTAAGAAGGAGAGCTCTATAACAAAATTTAACAACTAAGAGTATTTCAGTTGCCAATTTGAACAGGGTTGTTTTCTTTTTTTTTTAATCAGTTCACACTTGGGAATAAGACTTGTGTAATCATATCAAAGCAGTAAATTGTCCAAGTAGCTTGGACCTAATGCTTTTATGAAGAAGGAACGGATCATGTGGGTCACTACAAAGGATGGTTGTATCCTGCAACGCACCTGGACTCTCAAAACCCAGAAAAGTGTTTATGTGCATAGTTGTTTGACCAAGTCCAGAATCCTATAGATATTCACTTCATATCTTAATTGTGGATTATTCTTTTCCTAGTCTCACTATAAACCAGTAGGATGTGTTAACAAACAAAAACCTCCATCACATGTTTTGTATTTCAAGTGTTTCGTTTCTTGAGATGATATATTTTATGATGCGGTATCTTTATGTATTTGTAGCAGAGTGATGATGATGATAGAGAACATGTATTGAACACGTGTGGTTCAGTTAACTATTGCTGTGTAATGGAAATACAAAAGTGGGATGAAAGACATGAGTGTATGAGTTGGTTAGGAAGTTGTACAGTTTCGGGTGAGACATGGCTGGTCTAGGCTGGCTGGCTCGTTCATACAGGTGTGTCATAGTCAGTTCAAGATAAGCGAACTGCAGGCCTTGGCTGAGATCTACTCATCTCTCCTTTATGTGGTCCTCATTATCTACCAGGATAGAGTGGATTTATTTTCATGCTGGAGACATGGTTCCAAGAGAAAACAAAAGCATTCAGGACCTCTTGAGGTGTAGGCTTGGAACTAGTATACCTTTACTTTTGCTCCATTGTTTTGGTCAAAACAAGGCAATAGGCCATGCCAGACTCCCAGGGTGGAGAAATAGCTTCCACCTTTTGACAGAAGGAGCTACGGTGTCACATGGCACAGGGTATAGATACAGGGAAGGGTGGTGAACTGCAGCCATTTATGCAATCATTCTACCATAACTTAAATATGGCAGGCCCTATATTACATATGCCTACGTATTAATTTAATTACCACAATATATAAAGCCATTATAATATCAGTATTCCTATCTGATGATAAATAATATGTAAGTCTGGGTGGGGAAGAAATGGAATGGTGCCCTGGCATGAGAAGAAACAATCTTTGTAGGAGATAGAGAGGAGGCTATTCTTTTTTCCCTACTATGTATTTCCAAATCAGAGAGAAGTTAGCAACTTTCATGATAAGTTTTCTTTATCAAATGGTTAAGTATGTTAGAAACATTGTGCAATAAATTTCTGTTGCAAATGTTTCATTCATCAAAATTGAAAGTCCTTTGTACTGGCTATAGTTAAAATTTTAGCTTTGGTTGGAGTTGCAAGTTTATATTTCCAAATTTTTATCAATAATTAAGTATAATTTTGGAACAGGCCAATATGAGGACTACTTGTCAGATTCTATCTATTTAGAATCATAGAATCTACTCTGATACAGAACTTGGCTTTGGCAAGTTCTCTACTCCAGACTACTTCACCAAGTGGAGCTTGCTGCCTGATGGGATTCTTAATGAGTTCTTTCTTCTGTTGAGGCAAAATCTGCCTTAATTCTACCCATGGGTCACATCCATGATCATCCTGTCTGGTAGAACATTTCCCCATCATTGTCTATTCCCCCACCTTGTTCTAGTTTTTTTTCATAGTATTTCTCATTTCCTTTTTATTGTATTCATTTTGATTTATTTGTATATTATCATTTTCCCCATTAGAATGTGGACTCCATGAGGTCAGGGACTTGATTTTGTTCACTGCTGTATCTCCAGTGCCTAGAATGGTGACTAGCACATAGTAGGCATTCAGGAAACATTGCTGAATAAATGAGTGCCTCTTTTCTACACATTACTCCTTGTTAGATAAGACTTTATATTGCTATTCAGTGTGTGTGGGGTCCACAAATGTGAGAATACTGCCTTCTGTATGTTTGCCAAAATTGCTGCAAGAGTGTTGAACAAAGTGGAGTTATAGTAAGAACAATATGGAAGGTGTGGAAGCTCCCATCACTGAGATATTGGGCAAAATCAATCAGTTGTTATTCTAAGTTATGAATGTCCTACCAGCACTTTAATCCAAGCTATTTTCCCCATAACTAAAAATAAAATGGCATCTAGATCATATAAAACATGAGTAAAACCAGTAATATGTACAAAGAAAGGATCAGTGAAAAAGTAATGGACATCAGATTAACAAAATAATGATATTCACAGAGGAAAATGTCAGATGTCTACCCTAGGGAGGGCATGGGAGGGTCCTTCTGTCTTAGAGAAGCTATGTCTCTCTTGTGGAGGTCTGTAGGTCATCTGGCTATGTGAGCCATTAAACATGCAAATAGATATCATTAACTACCCTTACTCTGATGCTACAAAACCAAATAATCCTCTCATCATTTTGCTTTTGGCACAGCTTGCCTACAGGGAAAGAATATGCAGTCAAGCTGATGCTAGTATCCTGTTTACTTGATAATTTTATTCTAATTTGAATTCAATAGTTGTCATTCTGGCAAAGCCCTTCAGTCTCTTTGAGCTTTATTAGTGTGATTAAGTATCCACAAGTCAGATCATCACCAGGACAATGACATGAGCATGTATCTGAGCTTGGAAGGCTGAGAGACAGACCCTGGACTGGGTTGAATTCATCATTCTGGACAGCCAAGTAGCCTTCCCTAGTCAGAGGTACTAACTGTTCTGCTGGGTGCGCAATACTCTGAATATCTACATTATTCAAATCAGGAATCACTTTATACATGTTCCCAAAGTAACCTTTGAGATATTTCCATCAAGAAGTCTAAGGGCTTTTTTCCCCCAAAAAACAAACACATGCAAGAAAGTGATTGAAAGACTTAGCACAGAGTATGTGCCTTGGTCCCAGGATAGCCCCAACATTTATTTCCAAAAAATAGCTGATGTATTCATAAGAGAGGTCATGAATATTTCTCTCTGATTTTTCTGTGTTTTTGTTTACTATGGATTATTTCTTGGAATTTTGAAGCACTATTTTCCAATTAGTGAACTTAACGCATACCTACATGCTGTTGTGAAATCTAATGGCCAAACCTTTTATGTGCAGATTCTCACTGCAAACACCATTTTGTTTCTTCCTTTCTTTTACTCTTTTTTCCCCTTGTATTAAGTGACACAAAAGAGTTGTGATCTGCTCTGGGGAAATGAACACATTACTTGCTTGATGCAATGTACAAGCTTAAACTTTAATGGATTCTTCAAGAAAGACCAGTTCACAGCCAGAATTCTTTTATCCCACAATTGTGACAGGGAAAGAGGAGCTGGGGATTTTTAACAGTAAAGAATAAGAAATACGGGAACTTTTTCAAAGGGTGAGATGATGTACAGGTTCTAAAAATATTCCATTTGCATTTAAAATATGCCCTTCTAGTCTACAAAGAATACAATTTTTTGTTAGAATTTTAGATAATTATACTGACATATTGGTGCTTTTAAAAGTCACTGGCCATCTATTATTTAGAATAAAATAGAGTGGATTTAGGTGTAAAAACATGCGTGAATGTATTCAACATAGTGAGAAATATTACTCATTTTTTTCCTTAGGCTTTAAGTTGAATAATAGCAGCACACTAGGCTATTTTTATAGCTTGTTTATTTAAAAATTAGTATTTCTAATGCTAAAGTCAAAAGTTTTCCTCCACTGGTTTTGGTCAACCCTTATTACACAACTAATTCCAGTACAGTCAAGTCACACTTTCTTCCATTTGTACACATGTCAATGCAAGCTGAGCCAATAAATAAGTAAATAAGTAAATACATTCATATCATGTGCTTAGTATGGCTAGACGCTGTGGGTAAAGAAACAAAGAGGTTAAAATATGATCATCACCTTTGAGAAGCTTATAAATCAATTGTTCTAGCAAAGCTTGGGCTTTGGATTCAGTAGGAAGGGTGTGGGGAGATGAGACCCAGCTTTACCATTCACTGATGGGTGGCTCCATCTTGGACAAGTAATAAGACCACTGAAGACTGTATTTTCCTCCTCTATGAAATGGAATTTTTAAATTTGTTAAGATGAAATAAAATAATATTCTTTAAAAATCTAGCTCAGTTCCTGGCATAGATAAGCAGTCAAAAATATGAGTTATGACCTATTTATCCATTCATCATTCCATCCATTTATTGATCCAATAGACATACATACTATGGCACTATTTAGGTATTAGAAATACAAAAGATGAATGGTGCCCTTCCCTCCCTGGGTCTACCACAAAATGGGGGAATCCAAAAACATTGTTGGTAGGATAAAATTTCCATTATTCAACTAAATGCACATTTATAGAAAACTTTTACTCTGGTTATTCCATATGTCATATGTCTCTGTCATGGAGCAATTAGATAAAATAATAGAATGATAAAAAACTGAAGCTAATAATTACCGATTGCATATTATATGGCAAATACTTGCAATATCTGAACTCAAATATTATTTTAAACAATAATGAGGGACTTCCCTGGTGGTCCAGTGATTAAGACTTCGCCTTTTAATGCAGGGGGTGTGGGTTGGATCCCTGGTTGGAGAGCTAAGATCCCACATGCCTCGTGGCCAGAAAACCAAAACATAAAACAGAAGCAATATTGTAACGAACTGAATAAAGACTTTAAAATGGTCCACATCAAAAAAATCTTTAAAAAATAACAATAATGAAAAGCAAATCACTGAGAGGTACATTTAAAATTCCTGTTTTACACACTGGGAGATGGAGGCTAATCAGTCACAAAAATAGCTATATCTGGAGCATAAACTTAGTTGTCTTTGACAGCAATACTGCAAAACTTGTAATTGTGTGGCAGACATAAACTGTTAGAGAAGCTCAATGAAGCCATGGAGCGATGTACAGCAGACATAATTCAGTCATCTTTTATTGATGTGTCATAGGTAAAGCACTATGCTAGCAGCTCTCCAAGATAGCAGTAGATGGCTGTGAGATTACATTCCTGGTCCTACCTTCTGATAACTTCCCTTTTTCAGGCCCTAACCTCATGGTCCCCGTGGAAGCTACCATATTCTTACAGGACTCTATTATCCTGTTCACAATCAGTTGTTTCAAGGATGACGCTTGACCGATGCCAGTGAGTCCCATTCATAAGATTTGGGATTTAAGAGCCAGACAGCTGAGGTGACTAAATCTGTGCTGCTATTAGGACTTGGTCCAATTTATATAAATTCAACCTACACTGGGTTTAATAGTAAAAGGAATCCATAGGCTCATTTAAGTGAAAATTTCAAAGTAGTATTGGATTCATATTAGTGACTGAGACATTCAGAAGATGTTTTTCAGAACCCAGTTTCTCCCTGTGTCTCTTTTGCTCCATGGTGGAATCTTTATTTTCTAACTTCATTTGATATAACCCCACAACTTCCAGACATTTTCCTTTTGATACCAAATAGTACAGCAATTCCAAACCTCATATTCTTATGCCATACAGTCTAGGGATAAAGAATCTTCTACTAGTCCCCAAATATTGTTCGGTGTTCGTTCTCTTATATTAGTCCAAATTAGGCCTTGCGTACATTCCTGTACCAATCACTGTGCCTAAAGTTGGGATAGATAACTGGGATGTAAGATTAAACTAGTTTAAGCTTATCTGTGTCTAAACCTGGAGTCATGGATGTGCTGAATATTTACAAAGTGTCATATCTGGATATGGAATATAGGTAGAAAATTGAAAAAAATCAAAGCACCGTTGGTAGGCAAAATTTAGGGGAAATGAATGCTGAAGCGGTATATGTATTATCTTTATATAATATATAATATATAAAATATATTGGGTTGGCCAAAAAGTTCATTTGGGTTTTTCCATAACATCAAAACCTGAGCAAACTTTTTGGCCAACCCAATACATATATATTTATAATTGTATATTATATAGTTATATATACAATATATATATATAACTATATATAAATACGAAATCAGATTTGATCCAGGTCTGTCTGGTTTCAGTGCCTGCTTCCATTGGAGTTTTTTACAAGACGCAGAATCCAGCTGATTAATTTAACCTTGTCTTCCTACAAAAGGAACCGCATAAAGGCATTTATTGGAAAGCTACTAAATAGTTCACAAAATGGAAGTGCTATAAAATCAGGCCTATGAGAGAGAAGAATCAGCAAAATCAGGGAACCTTAGAAGTGGGATCACATGGTCAATTTCTTTTCAGTTCTGCCACCAACTTTCCATCCCTTCCCTGAAATATACAAGTGTATCTTGGGCCTTGTCTGGATTCTGTGTCTACCCTTATAAGGGAGTATTGGTCCAAATATTGCAACTCTTTGGATCCACATGGAATAAAAGGATAGGGTGTTTACCAAAGGAAGGAACATTGAATAGCTTCTGCAAGGTGCTCAATCCCCTTTAAAGCCCCATCTTCCCTACAGACTCCAGGCCCCTTTGAGCCTTAGAACAGCCATGTTTGTAACAAAAATCAGGCAAGTCAACAACTGGGCTGAAATTATTTGCAGTTTTTAACACTGTTTGTGTCACATAGATATATCCTCAGAACTATTATGTTGAACATAATAGTATTTACGTATTTAAGTTTACCTTGGGTGTAAGACATACTAATACATGCTGGAAGCTTCCCTATCAGACTCTTTGTATAATAGATTCCTAAACACAGGCAATAAGGATTCATTCCCAATTTCCCACTATCACTTGCAACTGAATGCATTAACGCCAGTGAAGGCATTATGTAAAAATCACCTTGGCAGATCAAAACAAGCAAAGCTAGTTCAGAGTGCGGAGAGCTGAAAAGATTCTCTAACAGTCACATCCTGAAACTGCAGGGCTTAGAAAAGCAAAGGCACATCAAAATTAAGTAAACTAAATCATTTAAAAAGTCTGATCTCACTGCTGTATTTTTCAATCCCCAAACCAGTCTTTAAATAAAAAGAACTAGTTGGTGAGATTTTGCTGCTTTCAGAATTCAGAGATTTAAAACTGAAAATAATTGCTATGTATCGGTGACCTCAAATACATACTTGAAATCATTTTATATGTCAGATTGGTATCTCAAAAGATCTGTATAAATCAGGGTATATTTAAAGTATCACAGAGGCACTGATGATAAAAAAAAAAGTATTCATATAAATCAAATGATGAGCCTCTAATTGAATTCGTTTTTAAATACTTATTTGAGTTTGATGGTCCATCCTTTCAAATACTTCACATGTTACCCTTCCTTTCTTACCCTTCTGTCTCCATTGTCTTTTCCCCATTCCCCAACATACATCTTTTGTTTATTTATTCATTTAGCAAATATTCATGTATGACACTGTCTGGGCATTGGAAATAAAATAGTGAGCAGTGTATCAATAATCTCTGTCCCCATGAACACTTATAGTCTAGTTGGGAGGAAAAAGACATTAAACAAATAATCAAACGCACACACATATACATACATAATTATAACAAAAAAATACAGTTTGTTGTAAGAATATCATTTGGGCTACCTAATCCAGACTGGGGAACCAGGAAGGCTGTATGTGGAGTTAAGTAGGCAGGTGGGATGCTCACATGTGTGGAGGAGATGGAAGAGCATTGCAGACAGAGGGAACGGCATGTACAGAGATGCTACTGCCAAGGAGAGCAAGCTTCCTGTGAGGGCCTGAAAGAAGGGCAGTATGACTAGCCATTAGGGCATGAAAGGAAGAGTGGACTCAGATGAGTCTGGGGAGGGAGGTCAGGGGAGAGACCATGGGAGCACGAGAAAGCCCTGGAAGAGTTTAAACAAGGAAGGAAAAAGATCAGACGTGCATTTTAAAAGATCTCTCTAGCTACTTGGTGAAGAATACATTGGAAGAAAGCAGGAACAGATACAAAGAAAAACAGTTTGGTGGCCACAGCAGTAGGCCAGGTAACAGAAACAGATTTGGGTTTCAGTTTGTCTCTAAGTCCCTTTGGTCAATTTCCTTAACCAGTTAGAGCTTTATTATTCTTATCTGTAAAATGGAAATAAAGATAATATTTCTCCAATATGGTAACTGTGAAGACTGAGATGTAAGTTATGGAAAGTGATTACCATGGCACATAGTACAATAAGTCTTTTATCACTATGAAATACTAACTTTTAACCTCTGGTAATATTCCTTGTTCTGAAGTCTACTTTGTCTGATGTTAGTGTAGCTATCTTTCCTTTTGATTAGTACATGCATATTGTAACTTGTTTTTATCCTTTTACTTATATCCCATTGTTTTCTTAATATTTAAGATAGATTTCTTGCCAATTTCTGTTTGGTTCTTCTCCATTCAATATCTGTGGTCAGAAAACTTCCTCCTGATAGAAAGTCTAGATAATCATAGAGCTCACCTCCTTTGGCTTCATTCCTCTCATGGACCACACTTCTGTGTGATCAAAAGTCCTACACTTCTGTCGAGTATCCTTAAACAGTGATTTCCTATATCCTGTCCAGTTTTCTAGCAAGAGGTTACATTCTGGGCTCGTTACATGCATCTGGAAATGAAAGTGATGTGACATTTGACCAGAGACTTGAATGATGATGCATTTTATATTTTAACTTAGTTCTAACCAGTATTTATTTTTTTAACTTTGAATTTCTGCAATCTCTGAAGTACCTACTAATAACTAACAGTATAAGTAAAGTTATCTTCTAAGTAGTTTAAGCTTCCAATACCATTCATTTGATATTGACATGACATTCTCACAATGGCTTCAGGATTCTGAAACTTCTAAACATCATAAAACAAAATGGTTATTCTGGTACAAAAAATATCCCATTAAAATCTTAATGTAGAACGTTATTGAGTGTTTAAAAAGTTAACGTGTGGGCCCCAAATATGTAAAATTGATATGGGGGGGACCATCAAAATCTACTTAGAAGACATTAAGTTATTTACAAAGCACTTTATTAACAGCACTTGCTACTTGATGTTTAATAACCCAGCCCCTCAAATGATATATATCACTAGAATTAATGTCAATGAAAATAATGCCTAACATGCAGTCTTTTCCTGTTTTTATTTTGTTCCATTTCCTGAACTCCTTGATATAGGCTCAAATTCTTGGTTGTAGCAAGGCCAGAGAGAGCAATTTAAGCGGTGTACTTGTACAATATCCAATACTCCCAACTAATCCACGCTGGCTACTGAGAGAAGGAAATCTGCCTGCCGGGTGAGAGTCCCCAGGCAAAACAGGTATATCATTGTGAGTGGTGAAACACATGTTTACGTATTCTGACTTAGACGAGCCATGGAAGGTTCTCAGGAATCTCTTGAGCAGACAGGCCCAGTGAAATTTCTTTTCCAACATTCTACTTTAATTGCAACTCCGTTGCAACTGCTTCATTGGTCTATGGAATAAATTCTTGCCAAACTCATTTCAATCCTTTCACCAAAATCGAGCTGAATAGCTCACATGTTGTTTTGCTCTGGATTAGTGTTTATTCCATAGTTATGTAGTTTTTCTCATTTTGGTATCTTTAACCTAAGGAGAGGACTCAGTGACCAGAACAGATAGAAACAGCAACTGGTGGAAGCTTTGATTCTCTTCACTAAACTCCCCCGGAGCCCTCAACAGAACTTACTCTGGTCTTCACAGATGTGCAAACATCATCAGGCCTTCTTCTTTCTTAAGTCATTGCTATCAAATAAATATGAAAACTCTTTGGGTTTGACTACATGACCAAAGGAATTCAACAAAGCATGTTGTATTAGTTTCCTGCGGCTGCCGTAACAAAGTACCACAAACTGGGTGGCTTAAAACAACATACATCTATTTTCTCATAATTCTGGAGGACAGAAGTCTGAAATCAAGATGTCAGCAGGAAGATGGGAAAACCAAATGTTTAGTAAACCAATGCTTGCAAAGCCACGCACATAAGTCTTTCTGATGTAAAAAAGTTATCTCTGGTCATAGCTCTCTTCCTGGTACAGGCCCCCTATCTAAATTATTTCAGGCAGTCAAGGGAAAGGTTATAAAAAAGCTCTTCCTGAGTCTGTTAGGCCTTGATTGCCTTCAGCTCAAAACAATTCACGAGTCAAAGTGGCATATTTGGGGTCACATATTCTGCTTCTTCTAAACCTATATCATACACAGAATCTTTCAAACTCTGATATCTGTCCATATCATTATTTTTCTCATTTTTCCCCAAATGCAAATGTTACTTCTCATACTATTGTATATACATACGTATTCATTCACCTATAAACTGCTATTATTCTCATGCTAATATGCTCAATTTCACATGTTTCTTACTGTTTCCATGTAGGTTGCTAGACTGACAATCTCAGGAATTATCTTTTCAAAGAGCTACATTTTTATTCATAACTGGCCAAAGTTCTTCATTTCCTTTTCTTCTTTTCTCCCCTTCTGTTATCTCCTAGATCTCTCCTTAGGAGCTCAGTTGTTTTTTGTTTCCTGTCATTTTTCTTTGTTCAAGTGTTTCCTTCATTTCCCTGTAATAATTTTCCTGTGAAACTGTACCTTTTCAATGTGTGCCTGTAGTGCTTTGGAATCAGATAATGTAGAATTTGATGTGATCACGTGATATTGTGATTTATAATATGAAATATATATTTGCTCTTCATCCCATTTCTGACGTAGAGCTCCTAAAACCCTGAAAATCTCTCCTGGTTCTTTCTGAATTACACCTTTTTAAAACATTTCTCTGAGTTCTCTGAGCCATGCTAGCAGATTAATCGAACCCGAGGAGGGGGTCTTGGGGAACATCTGATTTGTAGCCAGTTGGTCAGAAGTATAGTAACAACCTGGACTTGTGATTGGTGTTCTGAGTTAGAGTTGTTGGAACCTCTAATTTGTAGCTGGCTGGTCAGAACCACAGGTAACAACCTGGACTTCCCACTGGCCTCTGAATTAGGGGGTGGGGAAGGAGGGTGGAATTCTGTAGGACTGAACCTTTAACCTGTAGGATCTGATGCTGTCTCTGGATAGACAGTGTCAGAATTGAGTTGAATTCTTGGACACCCTGCTGGAGTCCGAAAATTGTTGGTATAAGGGGAATACACACCCCCACCCCAGGTTGGTAATTGAGTCTCAGACAACTAAACAGATCATGATAAAAATAATGTCTTTCCCAAGCTTCTTTTGTAACATCTAATCTAGGAAAGAAATCAGAAATTATCCAGCCTGGGATCATGATTCACCTTATAACTTAACCGTAAATCGTCTCTTCATCTTGTACTTAACATCTAATTTCTACTCTCCGAAAACCCAAACTGATGTCTACAGTAGCCATCAGAGATGACGGTCTGGGGTGGAATATGGGAAGACAATGTGGACTATAGACATTTATTTTCTTTTTTGTAGAGTCTAGTTTGGGCATTTTGTTTGTGTTTTTGTGGGATTTTCAGGGTTGCTGTCAATGAACGATGCATGGCCATGGGAAATTGAGTCCTAAAGTTAAATAGGATAAACCAGAATTGAAGCTTTTACTATGAGGAAATTTCTCTTTGAGGTGATATGTCTAACAGGACTTCAAACCTTACCTTAAAGATGACATGGGGAATATTAGCAGAGTTCGAAGTGGGAGCTAAAGTAACTAATGGTGTTCTTTCTTCCCCTATTGTTTTTTGACTCACATTTTCCCTCTAACTCTCCCTGACAAACACTCTGTAGTGGCTACACTTTTCATTTTGAGTAAAATGCAAAAATGCATAAATGATATGTTGCTCTGGTACCTCTATCTAATCTCATTGCGTGCCCTGCCCCCTTGCTGATTTGCTACCCAAACCTCCTCTTCCTTAAAGTCACTGAGCTCTTCTCCTTCTCACTGCCTTTATTCTTACTTTTATTTTGGGGCTTAAGCCTCTCTTGGAGATTTTTATGACACTGTCAAATATCACCTCCCACCTCTGTCAAGCCCATCGCTCTCTACCATATCACCCTTTTAAATTTCATCGGTTCACTTACTGTCTTCATTAGAATATAAGCTACAAGAGAGCAGAGATCTTGTGTGACTCATTTGTTGCTATACTCTCTCAGTTCTGAGATAAATGTGCCATACTTAATGGGTTCTCCAAAATATTTTTTTGAAAAATTAAATATGTGTTCCCCCTTTCTCATTCTTATAGTAATGAAGGATGGAGTAGTTTGCACCCACGTGTGAACAGTAGAATAAAATTAAAACTTTTCCAATAAGAACTGCAATAAAGTTATTCTTTACTCTGCTTCACCTCAGTCTTTGAATACGAAAAGACAGTGGAAAAGGGGTTACAAACCTGCATCCAGACCTGGACTAGAGTGAAGCAAGGGTGCCTAGGATGCTAAATTTAAAGAAGAACTTACTCTTAGAGCTGTACAAATGGTGACTCTGCAATTGGGTGACCCTGGAAGTGAGTGCCTCCTTAAATTTTGTGCCCTAAGTCTCTTGCTTCCCCTTGGCCCTGGCCCTGCCTGTGTCTTACTAAGGGTGATTTGGGAGCTTAAAACAGGGTCCTACCATAGAATCAGGTTATTTTTTCTTGCTTTAGAAGTACGGTTGCCTGATAAAAATACAGCCCACCCAGTTAAATTTATCCAATAAACAACAAATATTCCTTTTAGTATAAATATGTCCCAAATATTGCACATTGTTATACTAAATTTTTTTTTGATGTTATCTGAAATTCAAACGTAAGCATGCATCCTGTATTTTTATTTGCTAAACCTGACCACACCTACCTGGAAGTTTTCTAGAGGTAATGATCTCATGACGATTATGTTGTGGCAGATTTCACCTCAACAGTAATCTCATAGAGGGAAGGCCTCATCTGTCCCATGAAGTAGCATCTCAATCCTGAAAGGCCAAGTTGAGAGTCTTGTGAGTCATTGCCATGCTGTTCTCATCTCTCCAACCCTCTCATTTTTCTCTGCAGTGAGAACATATCAGATCAAGTAAACGTTACCACTCAAAGCTTTCATAAAACATTGAAAATTTAATTTGACTTTCTCAAAGCAGCCAAGCCTGCTTTAACTGTTTGAAAATTTGGTATATTTACTAATAATGGATCCCCAGAGATTTGTGCTCTACAGCCAGGAGAGGACTGAGCAGATCCCTTTGGTTCCACTACATTCTTTCCAAGAGGCTTTAATATATGCCAGATATACAGCTTGTAAATAAAACCCTCTTTAACACAGATTGTATTATGTTTTCTGGAAAGATAGCAATGCCCTTTAGGCTTGGAAGAGAGTATTTCAGTTAGAATAAGATACTTTCTTTTCTTCTTTGAGTATCACTTACTGAACCTTTCTCAAAGCAAGAAATGAGTGTATGAAGGTGGAGGAACCCAATTCAGCAACATCAGATAGGAAGATGCATCCAGGGTAGTTGAATATCCACAAGATAATTGTCTATGGTAGGAAAAGAAAAGGCATTTATCAAAAGGCAATGCATTAACAAAATCTAAATAGCAGAACCAATAATCTAGTATCTGGTAGTCAAGAATTAAAGCCAGTGATTATCATAGGATGAACAAAATAAACAGCTATAAGGAAGATAGAAATATCTTATTATAGATACATAGCATCAGTATGATCACTTATCTGAATACTACAGATATGGTGGTAGCGTCAAGTAGGGTATTACGCTATTTTAGTGGTTTCAAACCTTGCTGAAATATCAGACCCAACAGATATATTGCAGTAAACTTTCCTGGCCTTTAGACCTGGGAATCTGTATTTTAAGTCTCCCTAAGCAATTCTGATAGGACACGTTTGAGGATACAGTCACACTTATTTATTTATTCACTGATTTAACAAGTCCCAGAAAGCTTATTAGGTACCAAAACTGTTCTATTTTTTTTTTTCCAGTTTCCAGCTTTCCTAAACGTTCATTCTAATGGAGAGAGAAAAAACAAACAAATGAATAAACAAAAACTAACTAAATAATATGACAAATTGTGATACATGCTATAAGGGAAGACAAACAGGAGGGAGAGTGTGTGCCTGGTGGAGGAAAGTGGATGCTATTTTAAATGTGGTGGTAATGAAAGCCTCTGAGGTGAGACCAGAATAGAAAAGAGAAATTCAGACCCAGAGAACATTCCGAGCACCCTGAAGCAGGAATGGATTTCAGGAAGGCTCATGGAAGAGCAGGACGGCTAGTGTGACCGGGGAGGTGATGCACAAAAAAAGGGAGCGTGGAAGATGAGGTCTGAGGCATCCATGGATCAGATACTGAGGACCCTGCCGACTCTGATAACAAGGCTGGATTTTACTCTGTGGATAATGGAAAGCCTCTGAAAGTTTAGGGTGAGGAAGTGAACTGATCAGATTTTATTTTAAAGTCTCACTCACTGTGGTTGTAGAATTTAGGGATACTGGGTACACGGCTATGTCGTTGTCCAGATGTGTAATGATGGTGGCTTGTACCAAGTTGGTAGGAGTGATGGAGGTGAGAAGTGGTTGGGTTGAGTAAATGTTTTTGAAGGTTGAGAGTCAGTAGAACTTGCCGATTAATTGCTTGTGGGCTATGTGAGAGAAAGGCAAAATTCCAAAGTGACTGCAAATGTTTGGTATGATAGCTTGATCAATGGAGATACCAGTTACTAGGGTGGTGAACATTCTAGAAGTAGCAAGTGTGTGTGCTGAGGGATTTGGGATTGGTTTTGAACATATTAGGTTTGAAATGCCTCTTAGATACCCAAAGAGAGATGTCAAATAGGCAGTTGAATCACAGAGTCAGGTTTAAAGGACGGTTTCAAGACTGGAAATATGGAATTTGGGAATCATCAACATACAGAGAGCATTTAAGCCGTGCGATTAGGGAGTTAATGTAAATGGAGAAGAAAAGGGATATAAGATCAAGGCTTGAAGTGGCTAAAAAGCCAAAATTTAGAGATAAGTTAGATGCGGCAGAGGAATTATTAGCATTTGGGGTTGAATAAAACTTTGCTATTCAAGACAGATGTGAGAATTATAGGATGTTTAGCTTCCCCGGATCTACCTACTAGACACCGATGTCACCTCCCAATTATTGTCACAGCAAATACAGCCCCACATATTTGCAAACCACTCCAGAGGTGTGTCCTGGTAGAAAACCCTTGACTATATGATTATTGAAATCAATAACCGGCTTCAAAGATTTTAGTTTAAAAGATTATGAGTTTCCAATATACTTGCATTATTGAAGTACATATTATGAAGGGCTTTGTCATTATGGAATAGAAATTTGTTTGCTAACATTCTCCTAGGGCCAAGAAAATAAAGCAAGATCAGAAAGGCATTAAATCTACTTTTACCATTTTACTACTTAACCAGGATCAACTGATTAATTGATTCTTGTAATATCCTTTGTAAAGCATTCAGAGCATAGTAAATGCTGGATTAGTAAACTAATTTCGGTAATGCAGCACACTTCTCAGCCCCCATGCCCACGTTAGAATTACATGTGCAAGTGTTTTTTTCTCAAATCTGTTCTGTAAATTGCCCATAATGTTGTAAATACACTTTGTAATTTGACATGATATACATACAAAAGAGATGCTATTTAGTGCATTATTGCAAGACCACTATTTTGTGAAGCACTAGTTCCATGAGATGGCATCCATTCATTTATTTCTGGGGTGATGGTAATGTTCTAAATGTGTACCTTGATAGGGGTTTGGGTTACCAGAGGTGTACACCTGTCAAAAACCCCACCTCCAGAATTAACCACAGTTTTGTGTTTTCCCAGCATAGATTATTTTTGCCTGTTCCATAATTTCATATAAATTGAATTTCATATGAATTGCATCATATAGTTTGTACTCTTCTGTGGAAGGCGTCTTTCACTTAATGTTTTTAAGATTCATGGGTGAGGTTTTAAGATTCATTGAGTGTATCAGTAGTTTATTACTTTCTCTGCTGGATAGTGTTTCATTGTGTAAATAAACCACAATTTCTTTATCCATTCTTCTACTGGTGGACATCTAGGCTGTTTCTAATTTGGGGCTATTATGAAAAAAACTGCTGTAAGCATTTCTTTTGGGAAAATACCCAGTTGAATTGTTGGTCCATGGAGTAGGTACATATTTAGTTTTAGAAGAAACTGCCAGGATTTTTCCAAAGTAATGGTATTACTTTAAATTTACATTTACATTACATAAAAAAATGGGAAAGTTCTGATTGTTCTACATCCTTACCAATACTTGATGTTGTCAGCCTTTTCAATTTTCGCCATTCTAATGGGGGTGCAGTGGCATTTCTTTGTGGTTTTTATTTACATTTCTTCAATAACTGTTGATACTTAGTACTTTTTCACTTGCTTATTGGTCATTCATGTATCTTTTTTTTCTGAAGTGACTATTCTAAAAGTTTACCCACAGAAATCTCTTCTGTAGTCCTTTAAATGCTGAGTTGCTACAATAAATTTGCCTTAGAAGAGTTACCTATCAGTCAATATTGAGGGAAGTTTGTTTGTGTAATACCCAGTAGTCAAGGAGAAAGTTATTTATGGTATGTGTTTAAAAATAATTATATAAGATCATAAATATAACAATTTTTTCTTTTGACTAGGTAAATTAAACTGGTTTTCATTAAAAGTTAATTAATGTACTGTACTTCTGGAGAATAATATAGATATTAGGCAATATATATAATTTATGGATTTTAATTGTAAAAAAAATAGAAACGCCAAGTCACTTATCATAATGTCCTATTTAAGTATGTTAGATGGTTAATTTCTTTCACTTTTCTGCTACTACTGATATAAAAATATTTGAACTTTGTTTAAGAAGCAGCATCCACATATTGTTCTGATGAAATACCTTTAGTCTGATTTGCTTCATTCACCAACTAAAAATGTATATAAATAGTGATATTTAGTGAAAATTTAATGTGAAAACCAATTTATAATAAACACCTAGCTGGACATGTTCCTGAATGGGTACATTACACTTCTTATTGCAGAGAAAAGAAACTAAAAAACAATGTCAAGAAATCCAACCTGTCAGATCAGTAAATGGCCATCTACTTTCAAGAAGCTGAGGTTACACATAAAATACGTATTCTCTGACTTCCCTGGTGGCACAGTGGTTAAGAATCCGCCTGCCAATGCAGGGGACATGGGTTCGAGACCTGGTCCGGGAAGATCCCACATGCCATGGAGCAACTAAGCCCACACACCGCAACTACTGAAGCCCACGTGCCTAGAGCCTGTGCTCCGCAACAAGAGAAGCCACCGCAATGAGAAGCCCGTGCACCGCAACGAGGAGTAGCCCCGCTCGCGGCAACTAGAGAAAGCACGCGCACAGCAACAGAGACCCAATGCAGCCAAAAATAAATAAATAAGTTTATTTTTAAAAAAACATATTCGGATAATAAGAAACCAGAGCCGCCCCGTCTGTTCATCCTCACGGAACAAATGAATAGTCTCTCTGAATTTGGACAGTAAGTGGTCATCGGAGATTTTTATTTTCATAAATATATTTTTAACCTCGCAAATAAGATAATGTTCACATAATCCAAAGGAATAAAGACCAAAACAAGGTATTCAGTTCAAACTTTGGTCAGCAACCATTTACCCACGAGCCTTTCCAGACAATAAAATAGTAATTTGTAAAATAATGTATTCAGCATCAGGTTCCTATATACAAAGCAAAAGGCGTTTTCACAATCCTCCGGGACAGTCCCTTTTTCTTGTGTTGAACTTACTGTCAACCTGCTTTGAGCTGCAGGCTGTTGGAACAAAATTATTCACTACGACTCCAAAGGGCTCCCCACTCTACATAATGATACCATTTTGCAACTGGCATTTGCTGGGATAAATCTACCTTGGAACAGCTGACTTGTCAGTCAGTACTGAGGAAAGGTCAGCCCTGCAATCAAAGAGAAGGCTCCTTGCAGTGTAAGATCTGAAGGCTTTTATGAGACTTTTTAATTAATAGCATAATATGTACTGAAAGATGCTTAAGCTAAAGCAAAATAGGTTGTTTTTCGGTATGTTTTCATTTGTCGTTCTGTTGGTAGAGGGTAGAGCAGACCTTCTTGATGTTCCCGAGCATGTTAGAGTGAAATTAGTAGGAGCAGTGCAAAGACACAGGCACAGAACAGATGAGTTTTACAGTCTAAAGTTGATAAACTTACAATTAACTTAGGACACTGTAATGCCATTTTTTTTTTTCTATGTGTATTTAGTGATGATGTTCGGCCATCAGGTCAACTATGGATCAATGAGAAATTCCATTTCTTAGGTCTCTTTCCCATTATTCTGCACATACTTTGCTCTGAGGACATTGCTAACTGGTTGATCAACCTGTAGGTCAGAGAGAGATAAATGAGGTTATTGTGTAGGGCAGAGTCGAAAAACTATGACCCCACCCACCCCCAGGCCAAACCTGGCCTCCCAGCCACATGATTTTTGTAAATAATGTTTTATTGGAACGTAGCCATACGCATTCATTCACTTATTTTTTGTGGCTTTGTTTGCTCTACAAGAGCAGAGTTGAAGAGTTGCAAGAAAGCCCCTCTGGCCCACAACTCTAAAAGATTTACTGTCTAGCCCATTGAAGAAAAAGTTTATTGACTCGGTGTAAAGTGATAACATTTCCCTGTTAGCTGGGTTATGTCCCGGTAATGCCTTCCTATGAAGATGTCCAAGAAACTCTCCTCAGAAAGGGAACATTTAAGTAAAAATAAATACACCTGACCTTTGAGCAACGAGGGTTTGAACCATACGGGTCCACTTACACGCAGGTATTTTTCAATAGTAAATACTACAGTGCTGCATGGTCCGTGATTGGTTGAATCCAACCATGGTAGATGCAGAGAAACTACAGATACAGGAGGGCCAACTATAAGTTATACGCAGATTAACTCCTGTGTTGTTCAAGGGTCAACTGTACATTATATCTATTTTGGGGAGACCATTACTTCAGATACTTCTAGGCTTCCCCAATGTTCTATCTTCCTACCTGCATCAATAAAAATTACACCTTTCCTACACACACAGTTTTCATTGGGATTATGACTGTTAAGAATAAGGACTAAATTCCCAACCTGCCTTACAGATAGATTTGACCAGGTGACCAACTTTGACCGAAGGACACAAGCTCATGTTATGAATGCAATTTCTGCTAAGTTCGGTACATGCCTTTTTGTTTTCCTTGCATTTTTTCTGCTGGTTGGAACATGGACATTATGGTGAGGCCAGCAACCTTCCTGGACTTTGTTAACAAGGAACACACCATCAGGAAGATGGGGAAGAAATCTGCGAGCTTCTTGGATTCTTAGCAGGGATTGCCATGCCAGCTCTGAACCACTGATCTCAGACTCTTTCTTTCTTCGTTCCTTCCTCCCTCCCTCCCTCTTTCCCTCCCTTCCTTCCTTCCCTTCCTTCCTTTCTTCCTTCCTTCCTTCCTTCCTCTTCTTCTTTTTTTTTTTTTTTTTTAGCATAACAGGTGGAAACTTCATGGATTTAAGTCATTGCTGATTTAAATTTTGAATTCCGTGGTGCTAAATGGAAATTTACTTTAGTGTGTGTAGCTGGTGCTTATTAAGTGTGCACTTTGGCCTTTCCTTTCTGGCACTTCCTTCCTCTTTCCCCTCCATCTACATGGATACAGCAAGAACATTTATTATTATAAATTGAGATACCCCCTTGACAGAGTTGATTGCACCAAGAGTGGGCAGAAGACCCTAATGAGGCCAAACAGTCACTTATCTGGGAATTGTTTCTACTGGAGAGCTAGGAAGCCTCTCATAACCATATTTTCTAATATCTGAACTTGGAATAGGGGTCAGAGAAAGTCTATATGAAAAAAAAAGAGAGTTGTAAAAATGTAATTGGGAGAACACTTATGAAAGGAAAAATCCTGAGAACTTGAAATCC
Organism: Eschrichtius robustus; assembly: GCF_028021215.1. Classification (NCBI taxonomy): domain Eukaryota; kingdom Metazoa; phylum Chordata; class Mammalia; order Artiodactyla; family Eschrichtiidae; genus Eschrichtius; species Eschrichtius robustus. The sequence goes on along the minus strand of NC_090839.1, from coordinate 7,458,258 downwards.
CTGCTTTCATTTCATCTTTCCATTTCTTTCTTCTGGTACCATGATACACACCCATCTTTAGTGGGTAAAGTTATTCATTTACCAATTCAGAATTGAGAAGAGATGTAACTTACTGTATTGTTTTCCTATACCTAAAATTAAATTCTGTTTTGAGAACCATTCCTGCCAGGTCATAGAAACTTTTTTCTTTTTTTAATTTAATTTAATTAATTATTTTTTTTACATAGCAGGTTTTTATTAGTTATCTATTTTATACATATTAGTGTATATATGTCAATCCCAATCTCCCAATTCATCCCACCACCACCCCCACCCCCGCTTTCCCCCCTTTGTGTCCATACATTTGTTCTCTACATCTCTCTCTATTTCTGCCTTGCAAACCAGTTCATCTGTACCATTTTTCTAGATTCCATATATATGCATTAATATACGATATTTGTTTTTCTCCTTCTGACTTACTTCACTCTGTATATGACAGTCTCTAGGTCTATACATGTCTCTACAAATAACCCAATTTCATTCCTTTTTATGGCTGAGTAATATTCCATGGTATATATGTACAACATCTCCTTTATCCATTTGTCTGTCAATGGGCATTTAGGTTGCTTCCATGACCTGGCTATTGTAAATAGGGCTGCAATGAACATTGGGGTGCATGTGCTTTTGAATTTTGGTTTTCTCTGGTTATATGCCCAGGAGTGGGATTGCTGGGTCATATGGTAATTCTATTTTTAGTTTTTTAAGTAACCTCCATACTGTTCTCCATAGTGGCTGTATCAATTTACACTCCCACCAACGGTGCAAGAGGTTTCCCTTTTCTCCAAACCCTCTCCAGCATTTGTTGTTTGTAGATTTTCTGATGATGCCCATTCTAACTGGTGTGAGGTGATACCTCATTGTGGTTTTGATTAGCATTTCTCTAATGATTAGTGATGTTGAGCATCCTTTCATTGGTTTGTTGGCAATCTGTATATCTTTTTTGGAGAAATGTCTATTTAGGTCTTCTGCCCAGTTTTGGATTGGGTTGTTTGTTTTTTTTGATATTGAGCTGCATGAGCTGCTTATGTATTTTGGAGATTAATCCTTTGTCAGTTGCTTCATTTGCAAATATTTTCTCCCATTCTGAGGGTTGTCTTTCCATCTTGTTTATGGTTTCCTTTGCTGTGCAAAAGCTTTTAAGTTTCATTTGGTTCCATTTGTTTATTTTTATCTTTACTTCCAATACTCTAAGAGATGGATCAAACAAGATCTTGCTGTGATTTATGTCAAAGAGTGTTCTTCCTATGTTTTCCTCTGAGCGTTTTATAGTGTCTGGTCTTACATTTAGGTCTCTAATCCATTTCGAGTTTATTTTTGTGTATGGTGTTAGGGAGTATTCTAATTTCATTCTTTTACATGTAGCTGTCCATTTCCCCCAACACCACTTGTTAAAGAGGCTGTCTTTTCTCCATTGTATGTCCTTACCTCCTTTGTCAAAGATAAGGTGACCATATGTGCATGGGATTATCTCAGGGATTTCTATTCTGTTCCATTGATCTATGTTTCTGTTTTTGTGCCAGTACCATACTGTCTTGATTACTGTAGATTTGTAGTATAGTGTGAAGTCAGGGAGTCTGATTCCTCCAGCTCTGTTTTTCTTTCTCAAGATTGCTTTGGCTATTCGGAGTCTTTTGTGTCTCCATACAGACTTTGAGATTTTTTGTTCTTGTTCCATAGAAAATGCCATTGGTAATTTGATAGGGATTGCATTGAATCTGTAATTGCTTTGGGCAGTATAGTCATTTTCACAATATTGATTCTTCCAGTCCAAGAACATGGTATATCTCTCCATCTGTTTGTATCATCTCTGTTTTCTTTCATCAGTGTCTTATAGTTTTCTGAGTACAGGTCTTTTACCTCCTGAGGTAGGTTTATTCCTAGGTACTTTATTCTTTTTGTTGCAGTGGTGAATGGGATTGTCTCATTAATTTCTCTTTCTGAGCTTTCATTGTTAGTGTATAGGAATGCAAGAGATTTCTGTGCATTAGTTTTGTATCCTGCAACTTTACCAAATTCATTGATTAGCTCTAGTAGTTCTCTGGTGGTATCTTTAGGATCTTCTACGTATAGTATCGTGTCATCAGCAAACAATGACAGTTTTACTTCTTCTTTTCGAATTTGTATTCCTTTTATTTCTTTTTCTTCTCTGATTGCCATGGCTAGGACTTCCAAAACTATGTTGAATAATAATGGCAAGAGTGGCCATCTTTGTCTTTTTCCTCATCTTAGAGGAAATGCTTTCAGTTTTTCACCATTGAGAATGATGTTTGCTGTGGGTTTGTCATATATGGCCTTTATTATGTTGAGGTAAGTTCTCTCTATGCCCATTTTCTAGAGAGTTGTTATCATAAATGGGTGCTGAATTTTGTCAAAAGCTTTTTCTGCATCTATTGAGATGAACATACGGTGTTTATTCTTCAGTTTGTTAATATGGTGTATCACATTGATTGATTTGCGTATATTGAAGAATCCTTGCATCCCTGGGATAAGCCCCACTTGATCATGGTGTATGATCCTTTTAATGTGCCGTTGGATTCTGTTCACTAGTATTTTGTTGAGGATTTTTGCATCTATGTTCATCAGTGATATTGGCCTGTAGTTTTCTTTCTTTGTGACATCTTTGTCTGGTTTTGATATCAGGGTGATGGTGGCCTCATAGAATGAGTTTGGGAGTGCTCCTTCCTCTCCAATTTTTGGAAGAGTTTGAGAAGGATGGGTGTTAGCTCTTCTCTAAATGTTTGATAGAATTCACCTGTGAAGCCATCTGATCCTAGACTTCTGTTTGTTGGAAGATTTTTAATCACAGTTTCAATTTCATTACTTGTGATTGGTCTGTTCATGTTTTCTATTTCTTCCTGGTTCAGTTGGAAAGTTATACCTTTCTAAAAATTTGTCCATTTCTTCCAGATTGTCCATTTTATTGGCATAGAGTTGCTTGTAGTAGTGTCTTATGATGCTTTGTATTTCTGCAGTGTCCATTGTAACTTCTCCTTTTTCATTTCTAATTTTATTGATTTGAGTCCTCTCCCTCTTTTTCTTGATGAGTCTGGCTAAAGGTTTATCAATTTTGTTTATCTTCTCAAAGAACCAGCGTTTAGTTTTATTGGTCTTTGCTATTGTTTTCTTTGTTTCTATTTCATTTATTTCTGCTTTGATCGTTATTTCTTTCCTTCTGTTAATTTTGGGGTTTTTTTTTTTTCCTCTTTCTCTAATTGCTTTAGGTGTAAGGTTAGGTTGTTTATTTGAGATGTTTCTTGTTTCTTGAGGTAAGATTGTATTGCTGTAAACTTCCCTCTTAGAACAGCTTTTGCTGCATCCCATAGGTTTTGGATCATCGTGTTTTTGTTGTCATTTGTCTCCAGGTATTTTTTGATTTCCTCTTTGATTTCTCTTGGTTATTTAGTAACATATTGTTTAGCCTCCATGTGTTTGTGTTTTTTACGTTTTTTTTCCCCTGCAATTTATTGCTAATCTCATAACGTTGTGGTCAGAAAAGATGCTTGATATGATTTCAATTTTCTTAAATTTACCGAGGCTTGATTTGTGACCAAAGATGTAATCTATCCTGGAGAATGTGCCATGTGCAATTGAGAAGAAAGTGTAATCTGCTGTTTTCGGAGAAGTGTCCTATAAACATCAGTTAAATTTATCTGGTCTATTGTGTCATTTAAAGCTTATGTTTCCTTATTGATTTTCTGAGTGGATGATCTGTCCATTGGTGTGAGATGTTAAAGTCCCCAACTATTATTGTGTTACTGTCAATTTCCTCTTTTTTAGCTGTTAGCATTTGCCTTATGTATTGAGGTGCTCCTATGTTGGGTGCATATATATTTATAATTGTTATATCTTCTTCTTGGATTGATCCCTTGATCATTATGTAGTGTCCTTCCTTGTCTCTTGTAACATTCTTTATTTTAAAGTCTATTTTATCTGATATGAGTATTGCTACTCCAGCTTTCTTTTGATTTCCATTTGCATGGAGTAGCTTTTTCCATCCCCTCACTTTCAGTCTGTATGTGTCCCTAGGTCTGAAGTGGGTCTCTTGTAGGCAGCATATATATGGGTCTTATTTTTGCATCCATTCAGCGAGACTGTGTCTTTTGGTTGGAGCATTTAATCCATTCACGTTTAAGGTAATTATCGATATGTATGTTCCTATTACCATTTTCTTAATTGTTTTGGGTTTTTTTTTTTAGGTCCTTTTCTTCTTTTGTGTCTCGCACTTAGAGAAGTTCCTTTAGCTTTTGTTGTAGAGCTGGTTTGATGGTGCTGAATTCTCTTAGCTTTTGCTTGTCTGTAAAGCTATAGATTTCTCTGTCGAATCTGAATGAGATCCTTGCCAGGTAGAGTAATCTTGGTTGTAGGTTCTTCCCTTTTATCACTTTACATATATCATGCCACTCTCTTCTGGCTTGTAGAGTTTCTGCTGAGAAATCAGCTGTTAACCATATGGGAGTTCCCTTGTATATTATTTGTCATTTTTCCCTTGTTGCTTTTAATAATTTTTCTTTGTCTTTAATTTTTGTCAGTTTGATTACTGTCTGTCTCAGCATGTTTCTCCTTGTGTTTATCCTGCCTGGGACTCTGCGTTTCCTGGACTTGGGTGGCTATTTCCTTTCCCATGTTAGGGAAGTTTTTGACTGTAATGTCTTCAGATATCTTCTCAGGTCCTTTCTCTCTCTCTTCTCCTTCAGGAGCCCCTATAATGCAAATGTTGTTGCGTTTAATGCTGTCCCAGAGGTCTCTCAGGTTGTCTTCATTTCTTTTCATTCTTTTTTCTTTATTCTGTTCCACGGCAGTGAATTCCACCATTCTGTCTTCCAGTTCACTTATCCATTCTTCTGCCTCAGTTATTCTGCTATTGATTCTTTCTGGTGTATTTTTCATTTCAGTTATTGTATTGTTCATCTCTGTTTCTTTGTTCTTTAATTCTTCTAAGTGTTCTTTAATTCTTCTAGGTCTATGTTAAACATTTCTTGCATCTTCTCGATCTTTGCCTCCATTCTTTTTCTGAGGTTCTGGATCATCTTCACTATCATTTTTCTGAATTGTTTTTCTGGAAGGTGACCTATCTGCACTTCATTTAGTTGTTTCTCTGGGGTTTTATCTTATTCCTTCGTCTGGTACATAGTCCTCTGCCTTTTCATTTTATCTATCTTTCTGTGAATGTAGTTTTTGTTCCACCGGCTGCAGGATTGTAGTTCTTGCTTCTGCTGTGTGCCCTCTGGTGGATGAGGCTATCTAAGAGGCTTATGCAAGGTTCCTGATGGGAGGGACTGGTGGTGGATAGAACTGGGTGTTGCTCTGGTGGGCAGAGCTCAGTAAAACTTTAATCCACTTGTCTGCTGATGGGTGGGGCTGAGTTCCCTCCCTGTTGATTGTTTGGCCTGAGGTGACCCAGCACTGGAGCCTGCAGGCTCTTTGGTGGGGCTAATGGTGGACTCTGGGAGGGCTTACGCCAAGGAGTACTTCCCAGAACTTCTGCTGCCAGTATCCTTGTCCCCACAGTAAGCCACTGTCACCCAACGCCTCTGCAGGAGACCCTCCTACACTAGCAGGTAGATCTGGTTCAGTCTCCTATGAGGTCACTGCTCCTTCCCCCGGGTCCTGATGCACACAGTACTCTGTGTGTGCCCTTCAAGAGTGGAGTCTCTGTTTCCCCCAGTCCTGTCGAAGTCCTGCAATCAAATCCTGCTAGCCTTCAAAGTCTGATTCTCTGGGAATTCCTCCTCCCATTGGCAGACCCCCAGGTTGGGAAGCCTGACGTGAGGCTCAGAGCCTTCACTCCAGTGGGTGGACTTCTATGGTATAATTGTTCTCCAGTTTGTGAGTCACCGACCCAGCAGTTATGGGATTTGACTTTATTGTGATTGTGCCCCTCCTACCTTCTCATTGCGGCTTCTCCTTTGTCTTTGGATGTGGGGTATCTTTTTTGGTGAGTTCCAGTGTCTTCCTGTCAATGATTGTTCAGCAGTTAGTTGTGATTCCGGTGCTCTCGCAAGAGGGAGTGAGCACATGTTCTTCTACTCCACCATCTTGAACCAATCTCTCCAGGTCATAGAAACTTAATTTCAGGCAATTCAAGGTTTCCCAATTCTTTTTGTCTGGGGTTGCATCTCACTTCCTGGAGTTTCCCGTAAAGTGTTGGAGACTATGGTTTCTCAGTCAGCGCCTTGGTCCACATTGAAATATGCCTACACAGCATCATTCTTAATTTAATGGTTGGTGGTATCAATTGCCCTGTATTCCCTTTGTAGCAAATTGTATATCCATCATCATTGAGTTGAATGAAACCCATCATAGTGTTGTTTTTTACTCCAAAATGTTTTCTTGGGATAACCAGCATTATACATTTTCTAACCCAGTGATTCTTACATTTTGATGGGCACGTGAATCACCTCAATATCTTGCTAAAATGCAAAATCTGATTCAGTAATTACGGGGTGGGGTTGAGTTCCTGCATTTCTCACAAGCTGCCCTGTGATATTCATTCTGATGGTCCTTGGCCCACAATTGGAATAGCAATGTTTTAACACATGTGTAAACATGAAACGTCCCTTTGTTTTATACCTCGTTATATACATCTTAGGCTTCTTAATGAATGCATCTCAGTTCCTCAAAATAGGCCATTCAGTATATTTTTTTTTATAAGTTTTGTGTTCATTTTTGTCGCTACAAACTGAAAGCATCTATAGTTTAAGTAATGTATTTTTTAGATCTTCTTACTTACCATGCTGTATGATGTCTTTTGACAGACAGTAAAATATTGTACTGAGTCAGGATGAATATATTCAAGTATAGATTCTACTGTACTCAAAATATGTCCTTGAGTCAAATTCACTTCTTGAGTTTATTTTCTAGTTACTGGGGGTGACATTTGCCCCACTTATTCCCACAGTGTTGTGAGGTTGTGAAGGGGAATAGTAGACACGAGAACACGCTTTCAGAAAAAGTGCCATTGAACCTTACCTTTCTAGTTGATGCTCTTTGGCAACTGGCAGCTGTACATTTCCAGCTGTTTTCACTGCTCCTGCTGTGACCCCAGAGTGTTGGAAATCTTGCTCGTGAAAATACTGAATTACATCTTCCTTTGTGACTTCACAGTCACTGCCAATGTCTTATTTAGATGGGCTCTGGTTTGTGTAAACAGGCCAATAAATAGTTTGTTCTGAATCTTTCCTCTGGGAATTTTCCTTAGAACTGCAGCCTAACATCTCATTTCAAAGGGGGCAAGGAGGGGGCTGAGTCAAGATGGCAGACTAGGAGGATGGAGAATTCACGTCTCAGCACAACTAGGGCACCTACCAGACACCGGTAGGGGACCACAGATACTTAAAGGGACGGGAGGAACCCTCAGTGACTGGGTAGGATGTGGGGGGGGGTAGTGAGGGGGAAGGAGAAGTGGAGGCAGGATGGGACCTGCACCCCTGAAGGGCGACTGGGGGAGGGGAAAGGATCCCACGCCTGGAGGGGGAAAGGGGGGGACCATTGGGAGGGCAGAGGATCAAAAAGGAGGGTGGCCAGCGTTTCCCCTGCCCACTTGGGCCCCTGGGATCCTGCTGAGATCCTGGGCCTGATCCTCTGCCCACTGAGCCCCCCTCCAGCCATGCCTGTCCTGAGGGAGTGAGAGGGAGGGAAGGGAGAGGAAAAGTAAAGGCCAGACCTACGGGACTGGCACCCCTGAGGGGCAGCTGGTGGAGGGGAGGAGTTCCTACACCCAGAGGGACCCACCCACAGTTAGAGGCCCAGCAGCGACGTGGAGACCCTGAGGGCTGGCGGAGGAATGGAAGGAAATATGACCAGCTCTTTCCCTGCCCACTTGGGCACCGGGAAGCCTGTTGGGCTCCCGGGCCTAATCCTCTGCCCTCGGAGCCTCCTTCCTGCTGTGCAGAGCCCAAGCGCCACCCCTCCACCCCCACCCAGGGCCCTTCTTTTACACGTGGCATTCGGCACTTGGGGGTCCCCTCTGAGACCCCCACAAACCATGCTGGGCCTAACCCACACCCACGCACCCGAATAGCAAATCTTGCAGATTTGCCAAAGCAGTCTTGAGAAAGAATAATGGAGCTGGAGGAATCAGGCTCCCAGACGTCAGACTATACTACAAAGCTACAGTAATCAAGACAGTATGGTACTGGCACAAAACCAGAAATATAGATCAATGGAACAGGATAGAAAGCCCAGAGATAAACCCACACACATATGGTCACCTTATCTTTGATAAAAGAGGCAAGAATATACAATGGAGAAAAGACAGCCTCTTCAATAAGTGGTGCTGGGAAAACTGGACAGCTACGTGTAAAAGAATGAAATTAGAACACTCCCTAACACCATACACAAAAATAAACTCAAAATGGATTAAAGACCTAAATGTGAGGCCAGACACTATAAAACTCTTAGAGGAAAGCATAGGCAGAACACTCTGTGACATAAATCACAGCAAGATCCTTTTTGACCCACCTCCTACAGAAATTGAAATAAAAACAAAAATAAACAAATGGGACCTAATAAAACTTCAAAGCTTTTGCACAGCAAAGGAAACCATAAACAAGACAAAAAGACAACCCTCAGAATGGGAGAAAATATTTACAAACGAAGCAACTGACAAAGGATTAACTCCAAAATATACAAGCAGCTCATGCAGCTCAATATCAAAAAAACAAACAACCCAATCCAAAAATGGACAGAAGACCTAAATAGACATTTCTCCAAAGAAGACATACAGGTGGCCAACAAATAGATGAAAAGATGGTCAATATCACTAATCATTAGAGAAACGCAAATCAAAACTACAATGAGGTATCACCTCACACCAGTCAGAATGGCCATCTTGAAAAAATCTAGAAACAATAGATGCTGGAGAGGGTGTGGAGAAAAGGGAACCCTCTTGCACTGTTGGTGGGACTGTAAATTGATACATCCACTATGGAGAACAGTATGGAGGTTCCTTGAAAAACTAAAAATAGAACTACTGTATGACCCAGCAATCCCACTCCTGGGCAAATACCCAGAGAAAACCATAGTTCAAGTACAACAATGTTCATTACAGCACTCTTTATAATAGCTGGGACATGGAAGCAACCTAAATATCTATCAACATATGAATGGATAAAGATGATGTGTCACATACATACAATAGAATATTACTCAGCCATAAAAAGGAATGAAATTGAGTTATTTGTAGTGAGGTGGATGGACCTAGAGACTGTCATACAGAGTGAAGTAAGTCAGAAGAGAAAAACAAATACCGTATGCTGATACAGATATATGGAAACTAAAAAAGCGGTACTGATGAACCTAGTGGCAGGGCAGGAATAAAGACACAGATGTAAAGAACGGACTTGCAGACACAGTGGGGGAAGGGGAAGCTGGGACAAAGTGAGAGAGTGGCATGGACATATATACATTACCGAATGTAAAATAGATAGCTAGTGGGGAGCTGCTGCATAGCACAGGGAAATCAGCTCGGTGCTTTGTGACCACCTAGGGGGTGGGACAGGGAGGGTGGGTGGGAGGCTCAAGAGGGAGGGGATATGGGGATATATGTATACATATAGCTGATTCACTTTGTTGTACAGCACAAACTGACACAACATTGTAAAGCAATTATACTCCAATAAAGATGTGAAAAAAAGGGAGGGCAAGGAAAACATAAGCTACTGAAGGGCACTGCATTATTTTTTTAATGTACAACTTAAAAACATTGCATCTGGTTTGTATAGAAACACATCTGTCTGTGCAGCTGTCACAGTGGGTCATGCTCTATACATGCAGAAGTGGTCACACATAGGATCCATGTGGCTCTGCTTGCTATTTCTAGGGTTTGGAAACCATAGCCACAAATGCTCTTCCTTGTATAATACCTACCTTTTGATGCTAAAGATTCTATATTAAAGTAAAGCAAAAGTAGGTTTGTATATCCTTATTTCCAAGTCAGTTATTGCTGCTGAAGTCTGATCAACCAGTTATAAAGCCAAGCCAAGCAGATAAATAATCAAAGCAATAACAAACATGCAGGCATTTTCTCCTCTGCCTGCCACATCAGAGAGTAGCACAGCAAAAGCCCTTCTGATTGTTTGGTTTCAATTTTAAAAAGGTACAGCTTTCTCAGCCCCTTTAGAAGACAGAGATGAGAAAATGTCATCTGACCCAGAAAGTAGAGTTACAGCTACATTGTTTGATCAAGAATGAAGAAGGAGGCCTCTGGGGTGGTGTTCAGTAGCCAAGACAACAGTCTTTTTCAGCACTAAATGCCCTATAGCTGCAGTCAGCAGTGCCTTGGGCAAGGCAAAACATCTGGCATTCTGCTTCTACTGCTGCTGGCACTTTGCTGCAGCCACAGGATCCTTCCTTCCTAACCTGGGGAAGTCACAAACTCACCAGGATTCACAAAAGATTTTTTAGAGGTTTTCATCAATTTCTTGAATTATGCACCCATACCACTGACTGTTTTATTGTTCTCAAATATGATCTATGAAGGTAGATTTAGATTTTACACTACCCATTGTTATATGAGTTCCCTGCCATTCTTAATTTGCTCATTCATTTATTCAAGGAATATTCGTTGAGAGCCAATGTTCCTACATTTATTGATAGAGATATATAGATGCAGAAGATACAAAGGTAAAATAGACAAGATGCCCTCGCAGAGGAGCAGTGCTGTCATACCTACATTCCCACGGGGAACTCAGACACCCCGCCCTCCAATGTGGTGATAAGGCTGACCACTTTTTTTGTCTGAATAGGCACAAACTTTTTGTGAGTACTCCATTTGAGGCCCAGTTTACACCTAGTCTCTCAAATTCTGCAGACACATCGGCTCATTCAAGCCTTTGTCCATATTTTTTTAAGATATTTTCAACTCTTTCTCTAATATTTAGGAACTCTGGGGACCCTGCAGTGCAAGAGTGCTTGTGCATCAAGACGCAGGGGCCTTCAGAACAGGAATGTCAGGTCTGGATCAAGGGTGCCTCCATTTTCTACTCCTTTGTCCATGGTAGACATTGGTGAGAGTTTAGCATACACTTCCTCACTGAACTTTAGCACTGCCTTTGACCTATTCTCAACATACTGGTCCAGGCGGCCAAATAAATTAGTACTGACCCAGGAGATGAAATCTGTGTCATCCTTGCTTGGAATCCTTTAGGTCTTCTCCTACTCCTTGGATGCTCCCATTGATCTGCATCCATAACTGAGTATTCACAGCACCCACAGATGCAAAGCCCCATAAAATCACTCAGATCCTATCCATTTGGATCCCAGAAGGCACCGTTGTCATCAGTACCTGATGACTTCATTTTAGGATAAATCCAGTCTCTGTAAACTCCATCCGTAGCCACAAGTTCCACAACCTCAAGTCCTTTTAAACCTTGGTCTTATACTCACACTCAAGAATCCCCAGCCTTTATTACTTGCAGTACACTAGCTGGCCAAACAAATCACACCAAGTTAGTTGAATTATTGTTCACATCACAGTTTAATACAGGTTGGTGGGATGTGTTGGAGGGGAGGGCCTCTACTCCATAAAATCATTCAGGCACCCAAGCCCTGTCAACCAACGAGCGTTGTTATCTTCCAGGGTCTCAGAGTCATCTCCCAGATCTCCTCCACTGAGCCAGTGAGGGAAGAGAAAGAAGGTGGGGAATCACACATAGTATTTTTTAGGGTTGAGGCCCTGGAAGTGACATGCATCATTTCCACCACATTCCACTCACTTAACTGCAGGGGACACTAAGAAATAATGCCTAATAACTCGAATAAACTAGACAGGCTATTCTAGGTGACAAATAATTCCACAGATTCTTGACATAAGAGAAGTTAATTTACCATTTGCAAAAATTCTAACACGTAGGATCGGCCTAAAAACAGTTGGGCAACCCTCTAGGACAGTTTGCCTCCATGCAGTGACTGACGATCCAGAATGCTTTCATCTTGTGGATCTACATCATGGTCTCCATGGTTACTTCCAAAGGGAAAGAAAAAATGTAAAGATATATACACCAGGTTTAAATGCCTCAAACTGAGAAGGAACACATCTCACTCTGCCCACATTTTTTGCCTAGAAATAGTCACGTGACCTTACCTAAATGCATAGGTGTCTGGAAGGAAGTCTTCATGTGCCCAGGAAGGAGAGGAGTACATGGTGGTCACTAGCTACTCTGCCCCATGTGGACTAAATGTGTCCTTAGGAGGAGATGGAAACAGAATGTGGTAAACACAGCATTGCCTCAGCCATAAGGCATCTCTTTCCCTCTTCTCTCATAATGTCCTAGAAGACCTTGAGCCTATTTAAAAAAAGAAAAAATATATATATAATTTTAATAAATGCCAAGTGCTAACTGGAAAGTAATTAGGATGTAACTTTTTAAAGAAACTGATATTATGTGATTTTTCAAAAAGTGACTATTTTTAAGCATATCCTGGTTTCAGAGTTTGCAGTTTGAAGGTATGCATAAGAGAGAAATTTCTTGGTCAAAAATGAGATAAGCCTAATTTGAACAGTCGTGAGCGAACAAAGGGATTTTACTCGCCTGCGTAGTTGAAAGCTCTTGGCATGGCTGGATCCAGGTGCATAAATGATATTGTCATGAATCTGTGCCTTACCCTCTTCCAGCCCTGTTTCCCGCTTGCAGGCTTCACTCTCAAACAGGCTGTCCTTAAGTTGTGGCAAGACAGCTACCAACAGCTCCAGGCAGCCCCTGGGAAGAGAGAGTGTGTCTCCCCCAGTGATTATAACAGAAGTTGGGGAGATGATGCTCACCGAACTGCATTGGGGGAGCTGTCCATTCATTTAACCGATAATAGATAATAGAATAGACATAGATAATAGATAATAGAATTGGCTGGGTTTGAAATCAAGTGTTATATCATCCCCATCTAAGCTGCAAAATAGAGATGGGAGGCAAGTAGTTTCCCAAAGGAAAACCTGATTGTTGTTAACCAGAAAACAGAACCAAAAATACCCACACAGTGTTCCACTGTATGACAAAAATAGGAGGAGATTGCCTTGCTGTCTAATTAGGGTCTTGTGGTGACATTCCCCCCCAAAAAAGTCGCTGTGGCCCAGAGTCTGATCATCAGATTTGCAGATCTAAAGACCTCATTTGTTGTCGCTGCAAGAGACATTTGGTCTCTGGGATAATGGCTGGTGCCAACCCACCTCGTAGGGACTGATCTGTAAACTAGAACTCTGGCTTGTTCATGTCCCTAAGAAATATAACTTCTTAGTGGACCAGAAAAATTTCAGCTACACTGACCAGCTTCTTGTCAGCTACACTGACCAGCTACACTGACCAGCTCCTTATATATTAGTTGAGCATGAAATCAGACTCGGGAGATTAGTTATATAAGGACATGCTGTGACATATAACTGTTATTGCCCAATAAACACATTCCAGAGTCATGACATACCTGCGTGGAAGGCTGTCATTCAAATAGGCTCATCTGCACACTCCTCTCCACACCCACCTGGGTGACTATTGCTAAATTTTGCCCTCTGGCGTTGTAATTCGTATCACTGTATTTTCACAAGGACCATTTCCTTTCATTGACACCTCATTTAACTGAATTGTCTTCATTTGCTTTTTGATTAGGTAACAGTCCATTAATAATTACTAAAAATTTAATAAGGCAAAGCATCAGAAATCTCAGCTTCTGTATTGATTACAAGTGTTTAAATAGCCACTTATGAGAATTTTCTCTCGAATTTCCAAGCATTATAATTGGTTAAGCTCTTTAAAATCAATATAGTAAGCAGAAAATACTTCCTGGATTTTCATGTTATCAGAGTCTTGCCTTTCTTCCTGGAATTGTCCAAACCACATTGGTGAAGTTTGTCAATTGAGAATTTTCTCTTTTTATATTTGAAACAATTTCAAAATGAGGTTATAAAATATGATCATTATTTTGATACCATTTCAAACTTACATCAGGTCTCAGGAATAGTACAAGCAACTTCCCTTTATCCTTTTCCCACATTCATCAATTGTTTATATTTTGCCCCACTAGCTTTATCATTCTCTCTCTACAGGGTAAGTTGAAAACATTGTGCCCTTTTCCCTAGATTCTATAGAGTACATGTCCTAAAAACAAGGACCTTTCTTACATAGCTGTAGTACAGTGATCGAAATCAGAAAATTTAACTGTGGAACAATGCTATTGTGTAATCAACAGTTTGTTTAATGTTTTGAAATTGCTCCAATGATGTTATTTTTAAGCTATTTTCTCGCTGGCTCAGGTTATATCCAGTATCATGCATTGGATTTAGTCATCTCTTCTTTTTGGAATTCCTTATCGCTGAACAGTTGCATTGCCTTTTTCTGTCATTTCTGACGTTGAGCTTTTTGAAGAGTACAAATCTAGTTATTTTGTAGAATCTCACTCAATTTGGGTTTTTTTCTGACTTTTTTGCATAATTAGATTCAAGTTGTATACTTTTTATGCATCTTGTTCTGTCTTTTTTTACTGCATCATGTTAGGACGGCCATGATATTGGTTTGTCCCAATTTTGATGGCAATTTTGATCACTACCTTAAGATGGTGTCAAGGTTAAGATGGTGTCCATCAGATTTCTCCATTGTAAAGTTAATTTCCTTTCTGTTTGTGGTTAAATAATTTGGGGAGAAGGTTTTTTTGAGATGATGTACAAATCCTGTTTCTAATATCTGCTTCCTCTTTTACTCCTCCCAATAACTTGTGTCAAGTAAGTACACGTATTCTCAGTCCGTTTGACATGTGAGTGAATGGAAGCAAACGGGTTAAAGGAATTGTCCTAACATATGCTAGATATGGGGTTAGAACCCAGTTTTTGTATTCCTTTATGTGACATTTCTCCCACTTACTTTTTGTACAAAATCTTGGTCACCTGCTCTGCTGCTTTAGAACGTAACATCTTATATTTGGAACAACTTTGGAGGGTCAGTTAAACCTGGGATTGAGCTTGACTGTCACTTGTGGGCTGTGTAATCTTTGTAAAGTTTTATAAAATTCTGAATCTCAGCTTCTTCTCCATAAAAAGAGATAATTTTACTCAACTTTCAATGTTGTTTTGGGATTAAATGAGACTATATTTTTCTCATGCACTAACATAACATCTATAATACAGTAAGTGGTTAATAAATGTGGATCCTTTCTCCTCTTGATTCCTTCAGTTTTTTTTTCTCTTCTTGGTTTTTAAATGAATAACATTTGCTAGGCTCTGTTTATATTCTGGGGATGTAAACCATTAGTTTTTGCTGAAACAGAAAGAGAGAGAACATTCACTGACAAAGTGAAGCTGTGGGTCTTGTAGGTATGGGGGAGAAGAGAGTGCCGGGTAGAAGAAACAACAAGATCAAAGGACCTGGATGGTCGTATTCTTGACATCTTTGAGGAAGAATAAGGAAGTCAGTATGGCTGGAGCAGAATAAGTGAGCTGAGAATGAGAAGGATGAGATCAAAGAGGTGGTTGGGGCCAGATTGTGTAGGTCAACATCAGGGCTGGAGGTTTATTCTTAGGGAGATGAAAGACACCGTAGGATTTGAGGCAGAAGAGTGATTTGTTCCTTCTCTTATTTTAAATGAATCACGGTTGTGTGTTGAACTGTGTCACCCAATAAGATATGTTCAAGTCCTAATCCCCAGTGTTTGGAAATAAGGTCTTTGTAGATGTAATCAAGTTAAAATAAGATCATACTAGATTAAAGTGGGACCTAATCTAGTATAACTGCTATCCTTGTAAGAAGAGGGAAATATGAATGCAGAGATGAAGACCATGTGAAGAATGAGGCAGGGATTCGAATGATGCATCTACAGGCCAAGGAACAGCAAGAATTGCTGGTAACTACTAGAAGCTGAAAGAGCAAGGAGGGATTCTTCTTTAGAGCCTTCAGAGGGACTGTAGCCCTGCCAACACCTTAATTTGGGACTTATAGACTCCGTAACTGTGAGAAAACACATTTCCTTTGTTTTAAGCCACCTAGTTTGTGGTAATTTGTCATAGCAGCACATGTTATGGAAGATTATAGAGGACAGGTGTGGAAGCAGGGGGCTATTGCATTGTCTGTATGAAAGACAAGGGTGACATGAACTAAGGCAGTAGAGATGGAGATGCAGGATGTGGCCAGACTCTGGTTATGTTTTGTAGGTAGATAAACTGTACTTGGCATTGGATTGGGTGGCCCAAGCCAGGAACACTTTCCAGTGAAAGGAAGTGCTACTAATAATAACACAGGGACAACAGGCAGAATCTAGGGTGTATGATTATTGAACTGATGAACTGAATGTAAAAATGTGAAAGAGAAGAGTCAAGAATGACTCTAAGATTTGACCTAAAGTCCGGGATGAATAGAGTTAACCACTTATGAGATGAGGAAGACCACAGAAGGAGTGGTATGGAGAAGGAAATCATAAATTCAGTTTGAGGTCTGTTAAAATTTGAGATATCTATTAGACAGCACAAGTGGAGAACTGAGTAGGCAGTTAGATGAAGGAGCCTGGTGTCCAAAGGGAAAAGTTCAGTGTAGATATATAAGTTGGGTTGTTAATAATGATATTTAAAGCCATGAAACTGTAGGAGATCTAAAAACCTATAGAATGAATGATAGAGAAGGTAATGAGTCCTCCATATTTTCCTAGTAATTATTAGACTGCCAAAGACAATAGGAGGTGCTTCTGTTTATATCCGTTGATTGTTTGAAGGTGAAAACATAATAAATTTTGATAAGTTGAATCAAATTTGTTCAATTTGAACAATTTGTTAATTTGAAACAACAAGAGATTAGTTCTTTAATTGGTAATGCTCAGTGTTAAGGTGCTGGGGAATTATTCTAGTTAAGTGTTAAATATCAAATTGCTGCCCCTCAATCCCATACATTCTGTTTCCATAGCTACAAGATGAGGTCCAGAATTCTTAGTTTGTGAAAAGTAAAGTAAGAAATTGTGATGCAGGGAATCACAGGCTACGTTTTTAGAGACACTTCTTTGACAAATTTCTCTGGTTAAGTTTTCTCTTGTATTCACACCCAATTTGTATGTTGTGTGTGTTCAAGTTTTTGTGTATGTGATTTTCTTAGATTGTGCCACTACCATAGCAGCTGCCTGAATCCTATAAACAATCTCAGGATGACAAATGTGTATAAAAATGATGTCAGTATTTCTGAATTTGTAAATCTGTCTTGAACAGAGAAGCTACAGTAAAACAAGTGAGTGATGTAAGGTTGGGTGAAAAAGGGTCAAGAGGATGAGAGCCATCCACTGTCTAGCCATGCTCAGTATCAGACATCCCTCCCATGATTCTGCACACCAGGAAATGCAGCTGAGAATTGCCCAGCCTGGAAATGTAAGAGCCCCCATCTCGTACTTTTGATTTCCTTTTTCCATCTGCTTCTTGTGCCTCTTTGAAATATGTTGGCTCTATTTTACCTACAGCTCTAGCAATTCCAAATTGATTCCTAATCAGAAACGCAGCATGACTCCCTCCAAACTCTGTCTATTGGTAATTGGCTCTTTTTATATTAATATAATCCCTATGAAAATATATTAGAAATATGGTACAGTGACAGCAGAGTATCTACAACTTCAATTACATTAAAATGCTCTTAATGGGAGAGACCTTCAAGACGGCAGAGGAGTAAGACGTGGAGATCAACTTCCTCTTCACAAATGCATCAGAAATACATCTACATTTGGAACAACTCCTACAGAACACCTACCGAACGCTGGCAGAAGACCTCAGACTTCCCAAAAGACGCCCTCAGGCGACCTACACGCAGAGGTGGGGCCAATCCAAAGCTGAACCCCAGGAGCTGTGTGAACAAAGAAGAGAAAGGGAAATTTCTCCCAGCAGCCTCAAATCAGATTAAATCTGATTAAATTAAATTAAATCAAATTAAATCTGAGCAGCAGATTAAAATCTCCACAATCAACTTGATGTTCCCTGTATCTCTGGAATACCTGAATGGACAACGAACGAATCATCCCAAAATCGAGGCTGTGGACTTTGGGAGCAACTTTAGACTTGGGGTTTGCTTTCTGCATCTAATTTGTTTCTGGTTTTATGTTTACCTTAGTTTAGTATTTAGAGTTTATTATCACTGCTAGATTTGTTTTATTGATTTGGTTGCTCTCTTCCTTTTTTTTTAATACATAGATATATATATTTTTTCCTTTTTCTCTTTTTGCGAGTGTGTACGTGTAAGCTTCTTTGTGTGATTTTGTCTGTATAGCTTTGCTTTTACCATTTATCCTAGGGTTCTATCTGTCTATCTTGAGGACACGGTGAGGGGGAAGGGTAAGCTGGGACGAAGTGAGAGAGTGGCATATACACTACCAAATTTAAAACAGATAGCTAGTGGGAAGCAGCTGCATAGCACAGGGAGATCAGCTCGGTGCTTTGTGACCACCTAGAGGGGTAGGATAGGGAGGGTGGGAGGGAGATTCAAGAGGGAGGAGATATGGGGATATATGTATATGTATAGCTGATTCACTTTGTTATAAATCAGAAAGTAACACACCATTGTAAAGCAATTATACTCCAATAAAGATGTTAAAAAAAAAATGCCCTTAATGCCCTCAATTAGCTAATTACAGTCTGTGCATGATTGGAAGAATGTTATAGGTTAAAATACTTTGTAAACACTATGAAGGTAAGAGAAGATGGGAGCATCTCTGATTAGATTTTAGAATTGTGCCCTCCTTGCAACACTAATTGTAGAACTAGCATTTTTTTTTTTTAAAGAAAGACCATTAAAAAGGAGAAAGAAAAAAAATTTAGGAAAAATTCCTCTCTTAACTAAAAGATTTTTTATTTTAAAATATCTAAAATGTTTTTATTTTGATCATTTAAATACATTTTATCCAAAACTCTCCTAACAGTTATACTTAATGCTTGACCAGAAATGTTTTTGAAATTATTTTACAGCGTTAAAGAGTTATAATTGAGAAATAGAAATTAATATTTTTAAGGTGTGTAACATGATGATTTAATGTACGTATACATTGTGAAATGATCACCACAATCAAGTTAATTAACATATCCATCACCTCACACAGTTAACCTTTTTTTTTTTTTTTTTTTTTTTTTTGGTATAGTGAGAACACTGAATATCTATTCTCTTCACAAATTTCAAGTAAACAATACAGTATTATTAACTATGGTCATTATGCTGAGTTCACTGAGGAGTTTCAGGTCTGGAAATCCACAAAGAAAGAAAATACAGCCTTGATAGCTCTACTTTTGTGTTAATTACACATGAAGTCATAAGCCTTAACTCATTCATTCATCTGTTATACAAATGAGCATTACTATGCTTCAGGTACTAGTCAAAAGATAGATGGTTGAAAAACTAGGTATGGCTCCCGCACTTATAAGATCACATTAGGGGTACTTTCTTGGGATCATCATATTTCAAGCATTTCAGAAAGACAAGCGTTGGAAAATGGACTTTGGGATTTGTCAGGATCAGTATCCACTACACCAGATCTCAGACTTTGGAATTTCCTTCACAGCTTTTGTAGAAGAGTATGTGTTTTAGTCACAGTTCTCCAGAGAATCAGAACCAGTCTAATATATTATACATAGAAATATAGAAAGAGATTTATTATAAAGAGTTGGCTTATGTGATTGTGGAGGCTGAAACCTCCCACAATTTGCTCTCTGCAAGCTGGTGGCCCAGGAAAGCCAGTGGTGTACAGACCCAAAGAACCAGGGGAACCAGTGGCCTAAATCCCAGTCTGAGTCTGAAGGCCCTAGAACCCAGAGCTCCGATATCCAAAGGCAGGAAAGATGCATGTCCCAACTCAGCAGAGAGCAGATTTGCCCTCTCTCCACCTTTTTGTTCTATTCAGGCTCTCAGTGGATTAGGTGATCACCACCCACACTGGTTGTATACCTTCTTTATTCAATCTATGGATTCAAATGCTAATCTCTTCCTGAAACATCCTCACAGACACACCCAGAAATACTCTTTTACCAACTATCTGGGCATCCATTAACCCAGTCAAGTTGACACATAAAATTAATCATCACAAATGCTGAATATATATATTTTTTCATATGCTTATTTGCTATCCATATATCATCTTTGGTGAAATGTCTGTTCAAGACTGTTGCCCATTTTCTAACTAGATTGTTTGTTTTCTTACTGTTTAGTCTAGAGAGTTCTTTATATATTCTGGATATGTAATTTGCAAATATTTTCTCTGCATCTGTGGACTTCCTTTTCATCACTGTAACAAAGTCTTTGGCATAAAAGACATTTTGAATTTTGATGAGAACCGATGTATTGACTTTCACTTTTATGTATCATGACATTTGGTGTCATGTCTAAGAACTCTTTGTTTAGTCCTAGGTCATGATTTTCATCATCATTTTCCTCTAGATGTTTGATAATTTTACTGTTTATATTTAGACCTATAATCTATTCAAGTTCTTTTTAGGTATGGGTTTTTGTTCCAGGTTCTTGTTTGTTTGTTTGTTTTGTTTTGCCTGTAAATGTCCAATTGTTCAAGCACCATTTTTTGAAAAGACTATGCTTCTCTGTTGAATCACTTTTGCATATGGGTCAAAAATCATACTGTATGTGGGCCTATTTCTGAATTCTCTATTCTGTTTCATTGATCTATATGTCTATTCTTTTGCTAATATCACGTTGTCTTGATTACATTGCTATACAGCATCTTAAAAATCAACTAGTGTGATTCCTCCAACTTTATTCTTCTTTTTCAAAATTATTTTTGCTATTCTAATTCCTCTGCCTTTCCATATAAATTTTAGAATCAGTTTATCTATATCTACAAGGAATCCTCCTGGGGTTTTTGACAATAATTGTGTTAAAGCTGTAGATCAATTTGTGGAGAACTGACATCTTTACTATGTTGAGTCTTCCATTCTATGAACACAGGATGTCTCCATCTATTGATTTCTTTCATTAGCATTTTGTAGTTTTCAGCTTACAGATCCTATACATGTTTGTTAGATTTATATCTAATATTCTTTTCTGCTTTGGGGAGTGATTACAAATAGTAACAAAAATATTTTAGTACCAAGTATTAAACATATATATAGCTCTTTGAAAATACGTGAATTTTTTGTTACATTTCCCATTTTGCAGATAAAATGTCATACAAGGACAAGTGTTCAGAATCTATTGTTCTAAACACAAGCTCCAAATATATAGGATTGGGTCTCTTTCACTGACCCAGAATAGGGTCTAATATGTAGTAGGTACAATAAATTTGTTGAAGGAATGAATTTTAAACATTTAAAACATTTTCAGATGTTTTAGTTACTTACTTTTCAATTAATGTGAATGTGATGGTGAATCACACACAAAAAACCCATGAATGCATATACATATTACTTCTCAGAATTTCTCTACAGGGTGGGACATGCCCCAAGGAAATCTTAGCAGAACATCCAAGAGAATAAATATGGGCTGAAAATGCTCTAAAATTTTAAGTTTTCTGAGGGCCTAAAATATAAGTCCCTTGTTCACTGATGATTATTGCCTGTGTCTAGTGCACTCTGTGGGACAAAGCCACAGCTCAGTGGACATTTGTTGAATAATTAAAGAAATGTATGACTGAGGGAAGGAATAATTAAGATAATAAAAAATATATGACCTCTAACTGTTCAACATGGTTTGTATCATTGCATTCCCTGTATCTAGAGATACGGTTTCTAATTTTCAAGTTTGGATCATACAATATTAATTTTTTTTTAATTAAACTGGTGAGTATATATAAGCATTTCCTAAGTCATTAAAAATTCTTTTTATATGATATAAATAGGTAGGCAATATCCATTAATTTCTATATCATATTCTGATATGAATAGTCTATCATTTAAAATAACTCAATGTATATGCTGTTTTCTAATTTTTTCACATGTGTAATTAATAATTACATACATAAAATACATATATATTTATGTATTTGGTTATTTCCTCAGTATATCTTGGTGGGAGAATATTTATTTACTTAATACGCACACATATTTTAAGATAAATGATACATATGCAAAATGGCCCTCCTGAAAGAGTTTTCCAATTAATCTTTGCCAAGTGGTGTTAGGGTGTTGTTTATCTTAAACTTTAGCCAATGCTGAGAAACATTGTTGTTTCCTATTTGAAAGCTGAAAATGAAATCTCCTTATTCTTTTCATTCTTATTTCTCTAGTAACTTGGAAAGATAAAAATTTTCGTATAAGTTCATTGACATAAATGTGTCAAATCGCTTTTAGAGTCTATATGTCACTTTTATCCTGCTTCCTCATGTTTGCCTCTAAGAGAAGTATTTGCAAATTGGCAGTTGCATGGATTCTCCTTACTTCCCTCCTTGAGGTACATGCAATTCACACTAGAATCCTTCTTTCGAATCTTAAGATGAGGGATGTGGTTGTACATATCCCTTAAAAAATTTCTGGAGTCACTGTGGGGCTGCACCTGATGTATGTATTGAAAGATTATTGTGAGTTGGCTGAACTATTGGTTGGGAGAAAGGTGGAGAGTAGACAGGGCAGGAATGGGGTGTGTGCAATAGTATGCTTGTACGAGCAAGCACAAAGGTGTGGCAACAAATTTGGTGTGTCTGTCTCATGGCGTGTGTCCTAGGGAGCAGGGAGAGATAACTAGATGTGATGTCTTACTCTGTTTCTTAAAGTATGTTGGATGTAACATTTTATGGTCTAAAAATACAACTACAGATTGTCATCTTATTTCCTGTGGATAGCTTTAGGACTGGCTTGACAATGTCTATTCATTTTGTAAACTGAATAATTTAACTTCCTTTTATTAGTTTTGAAGTTTCTACATAAATATCTGCTTTTTCACTTTTGAATACCCTCAAGTTTAAAAGACTGATGTGAGAATACTAGGAACTTCCCATTAAAATGAAGAGAATATATTAATTTAGGAAGTTATGGGGTTTGCTTTCAATAAATAAAATTTGGAAATCTTAAAAGCCAAATAATCTTCTGGATGAATTTTCTACAGAAAATACCTATTTATATAGTATGTAAACACAAACGTGCATATGGGGGCGGGGGGTTTGTTTATTTATTTATTCAGAAGTGAACCATTCGACAACCATAATAGCCTTTGCATTGAAGGAGCAATTTTCAGGAGGCATCCATATCCTAGAAATGGCAACAAAATAATAGCTCTGGAAATAACGGAAAGTGGAATGAATATAAGACCTATATGCTGGTGACACCAAAAGCCTTGCTTCTAGGGAAGTTCTAAGCACTTAAATGCCATGGTGAGCCTCTGAAAGTTCTCAATTGCTAGATGATAATCCCCCACCCCCCCACCCAACCACTTTTCTTCCTCCTGTACATTTTCACCTTCCCCGCTCACTTATTTCAATTCTTTCTCTAATCCTTGGATCTCTGTTTCCACCTTTCTTCATAGGCAGTTCTCAGCCATCCAGAACTACCTGGTGACACTGGTAGCATTTGGGAGACTCTTCTAGTTACCATACTAGGTTTATTAATTTGATAATCCCTCCTCTGTTAACCTTGGGCCTTAATATACCCTTAATACCCCAGATGTGGAGACATTCAACGCTGAAAATGTAACATGAGGGATAAGAAAAGCAACATAGTTTATCTGTGGTAGAAAAAATACTGAACTGGGGGTTAGAAGACATTCTTTGTAGACCAGTACAGTCACCAGAACCTTTCCAATGTTTATATGAATGTAATGTTTCCTACATAGTTATAAATATTTATACTTATAGATTATAAATGCTATTTAGGCAAGTCTTAGCTAATGCAATAGGACAAGAAAGGAAATGAAAGGTGTACTGATTAAGAAGGAAGAAAAGACTGTCCTTTTTCACAGATTACATATTCATCTATGGAGTAAATCGGAATCAACAAAATAACTCTTGGAATTAATAAGCAGTTATATCAAGGTTGCAGGACACTAGGTTAATACACAAAAGTCAATTGCTTTATTATATGCCAAGAATGAACAAGTGGAATTTGAATTTAAAAGCACAGTACTACTTACACTAGTACCTCCCCAAATGAAATACTTAGGTACACGTCTATCAAAATATGCACAAAATCTATGTGAAGAAAATGACAAAGCTTTGGTGAAAGAAATCAAAGAAGAACTAAATGAAATGGATAAATATTTCATGTTCATGGATAGGAAGACTCAATATTGTTAAGATGTGAGTCCTTGCCAACTTGATCTACAGATTCAATGCAATCCCAATTAAAATCCCAGCACTTTATTTTGTGGATATCAACAAACTAATTCTGCAGTTTATATGGAGACACACACGCACAAAAAAAAACAGAATAGCCAATACAATATTGAAGAAGAACAAAGTTGGAGGACTAATACCCCGGACTTCAAGACTTACTATAAAGTAAGTCTTACTTACTTACAGTAATCAGGACAGTGTGACATTGGTGAAAGAATACACAAATACATCAATGGAAGAGAATAGCCCAGAAATAGATCCATGTAAATATAGTCAACTGATCTTTGACAAAGGAGCAAAGGCTATACAATTCAGAAAAATAGTCTTTTCAACAAATGGTGCTGGAATAACTGGACAAAAACATGAATCTAGAGATAGACCTTACATCTTCACAAAAATTAACTCCAAATGGATCACAGACCTAAATGTAAAGTGCAAATCTATATAACTCCTAGAAGATATAGAGGAAAACTTAGGTGACATTAGGTTTGGTAACACTTTTCAGATACATTACCAAAGGCACAATTCATGAAATAAATAATTGAAATATGGATGTTATTATAATTAAAAACTTCAGCTCTGCAAAAGACAACAGCAAAAGAATAAAAAGACAAGCCACAGACTAGGAGAGAATATTTGCAAAAGACATATCTGGTAAAGGACAAAATAAAGAATTCTTAAAACTCAACAATAAAAAATAAACAACCTGATTTTTAGAACGGGCCAAAGACCTTAACAGACACGTCACAAAGAAGATATATAGATGGCAAATAAATGTATGAAAAGATGCTTCATGTCATCAGAGAAATGCAAATTAAAACAGCAATGAGATACAACTACATACCTATTAGAGTAGCTAAATTCCAGAGCACTAACAACACTAAATGCTAGCAAGGATGTGGAGCAATAGGAATTCTCATTCATTGCTGGTGGAAATGCTATATGGTACAGCCACTTTGGAAGAGTTAGGCAGTTTCTTACAAGCCTAAACAGGCTCTTACCATATGATCCAGCAGTCATGCTTCTTGGTATTTAGCCAAAGGAGCTAAAAACTTATGTCCGCACCAAAACATGTACACAGGTGTTTATAGCAGCTTTATTCACAATTGCCAAAATTTGGAAGCAACCAGGATGCCCTTCAGTAACTAGTGAATGAATAAACTGTGGTACCTGTAGACAATGGAATATTATTCAGTGCTAAAAAGAAATGAGCTATTAAGTCATGAATAGACATGGTGGAAACTAAATGAACACTGTTAAGTGAGAGAAGCCAATCTGAAAAGGCACATACTGTATAATTTCAACTAAAGGACATTCTAGAAAAGGCAAAATTATGAAGACAGTAAAATAATCAGTGGTTGCCAGGGATTGGGGAGAAGGTAAAATGAATAGGCAGAGTACAGAGAATTTTTAGGGTAGTGAAACTATGTGTAAGATACTTTAATGTCATTATACATTTGTCCAAACCCATAGAATGTACAGCACCAAGAGCGAACCCTAATGTAAACTATAGACTTTGGTGATAATGATGTGTCAATATAGGTTCATTAATCGTAACAAATATCCATTCTGCTGGACAGTGATGATAACGGAGGAGGTGAGGGGTATATGAGAAATCTCTGTACCTACCTCTTCATTGTACTGTGAACTTAAAACCGCTCTAAAAATATAGTCTTAACATGCAAAAAAAGAGAAAGATTTACTGTATATTTTTTCATCATAATGGAAGCCCTTATAAAGATCTGATGATATGACCTAGCCTGGTCCTGAAGCTAAGGGGTTATTTATGATGCTAAACTTGGGCTGGAATAGTGCCAGCAGAGCCATCATAGGGTGGTATATCCACAAATAGATGATGTAACTTCAGAGACAGGGGTTGGGAGCAATAAGACTCAGCTACCCCTCTCTACAATGTCATTCTCTTTCCGTGTTGACTAACACATTTCTGGGCAACATTTAATTTTGAGAACTTTCTTCATTAAACCATTCATTCACCCATCTCAAATTCAGCAAATACTTAGTTGAGTAAGTAGAAAGTGCTAGGCGTTAATACATTCAACAAGTATCACTGATCATCATTGTGTTTCAGATACAACAGCGACCAAGACTATTTTCCTGCCCTCAAGGTGCATTTAGTCTAATATACTTATTTACACATCAAAAATATAAGTGAATGTCATACCAAGTAGAGTATAATATATGAGAGTGATAAAGTGATATGGAAGTTCATAGAAGGATGACTTTTTCATGATTGTGGGTGTCCAGACAGAATTAAGCAAAAAAGGGTGAATTCAGAGATGAATAAACAAGTTAGGTGTGGGAGAACAGAAAATATTTTAGTGAGGGGAAAAGATAATAAGTTGTACAGAAACAGGAGGGTAGAAGCATACTAGGAATAGGTATATAGTCCACTTTGACTAGAAAAGAATATGAATAGATGAAAAAAGTAAGAAGATTGAGATAGACCAAGGTCAAATTACAGAATGATAAAGTCATGGTGACTATGAATCTTAAGAAAACAAGGGAAAACGCTAATAGTGAAGATCAGAATGAAGGAGAAAATGTTCTTAATGAAATCTCTGCTGGATCCCCTAAGGCTAAAAAGTATAAGTGAAAATAATCATTTTAGATGTACAGGAAACCCAGAGAAAGCATTATCACAAAAGATCATTTCTGAAATAGAGACTATTAAGTAAAAAGAAGATAATCCCCACTTACACGGAAGTGGTAAGTAAATAGGTACAATTGGCCAAAGATAGGGATATTTATTTCCATACTTACATTTTACGTTAACAGTTCTTGAAATGTGATGCGTAAAGAGATGAATAGAATCTGATTGAAATAGAAAATTGTCTGTGGAGTGGCAATGCAGAAGGAAGAATGGATTTAATGGTAAATAATATAATTTCAAAATTTCAAGGAATCTTTTTATGCATCCTCCACTACCCACCCCACTACTCGGATATATTTTCGATAAAAAAATAACTTGGGAGAGTAAATGAGTTAATATCAAAGGGAAGTGAGTCAAGCTGTTAAGAAAGGCACTCTACAACACCAACCTGTTATTACTAAATGATCACAATAATAATGACAAATTGCTGCACAGGTCGGGGGTCTGCACCTTGTCTTTGAGAGGGAGGAGAAAAGAAAGAGCCAGTGTGTTCACACTGCCTATAGCACTGCATGGTATGGGAGCGAGGCAGGTAAGAGAGTAATTTTTCCCAATAGCTGAAATTCACTTCTGGCATCTTTAGACATAGAGAATCATCAGATAACAGTTAACAAAAAAGTAGTAGGAGGAGCCCAAATGCCCACTAAATGTAAAAGCCTCAGCATTGTGCTGGGACACAACTGTCAGTATTAGACTCTGCTGTTATGATAATGGCACGTATTTGGCACTCACCTATGCCACCCCCATCTGTTGGCTGTTCTCAGGATGGAAGCAAGACAGCGGGCTGTTTTCTTTCCTATTCAAAGCATGAGCAGTTTGCCACTCCTCATTTAGGATTTAATGTGCATTTTAGGGCAATTGCTCCAGCAGAAAATGACAAGGTAGGGAAGGAGAGAACAGCTCCTGGAGACCACAGATTATTCAGAGCCAGCAGAGAGAAGAGCTGGTGAAGATATTCAGTCTGAAGGCAGCCAGTTAATTCATATGTTTGAGGAATTCTGTGGTGAGCCTTGCTTCATGCCAGGGTTGGAAAAATAAGAGAGACTAAGAGCTTTTTCTGAACACAAATTTATTTTCTTTTTTTCTTTTTTAAACTTTGGGTTTATTTATTTATTTATTTATTTTTGGCTGTGTTGGGTCTTCGTTTCTGTGC
The DNA here is from genome assembly GCF_028021215.1 of Eschrichtius robustus. Taxonomy (NCBI): domain Eukaryota; kingdom Metazoa; phylum Chordata; class Mammalia; order Artiodactyla; family Eschrichtiidae; genus Eschrichtius; species Eschrichtius robustus. The sequence goes on along the minus strand of NC_090839.1, from coordinate 7,430,203 downwards.
GAGGGCTTTCTCTAGTTGCGGCAAGCGGGGGCCACTCTTCATCGCGGTGCGCGGGCCTCTCACTGTCGCGGCCTCTCTTGTTCTGGAGCACAGGCTCCAGACGCGCAGGCTCAGTAACTGTGGCTCACGGGCCCAGTTGCTCCGCGGCATGTGGGATCTTCCCAGGCCAGGGCTCGAACCTGTGTCCCCTGCATTGGCAGGCAGATTCTCAACCACTGCGCCACCAGGGAAGCCCTATTTTCTTAATACAATGGAAGTCTGGCCCAAAGATGCTTGGTTATTATTGTTTCCTTGTCATCTCCTCAATTCTATTTATATTGTGAACTAGACAAAGCTCAGACACAGGTCCTGAAAAATATTATAATCAAGTCTGATGAAATTCTGATTTCCTTCTAATATCTATTTGATCAGCCACTATAAATGCCTATTTCTGTATTTCTTTCTGCTCATTAGACTATGTACTCACTGAAAGCAGGGGCATATTCATCTCAGTATTGATGATGTCTAACACAGCATCCAGCATGGAAAAGATAAAAGCAAATATTTAAAGAAAGAATGGCAAGAAGGCTTAAGGGGGATGCTTTACCCATAGCCCAGGTCTGTAATCAGGTCCTTGTGTCCAGTCACCTGAGATGACAATGTAAGTGATTGCTACCTTGGGAACCTTATGCAAAAATCTCATGGCTCTCAGAGAAGCCACACTGTAACCATCAAATAAGCATGTGTGTATTTCCAGGGGGAGAGGGGAGGCTGGAGGCTTCCCAACAGCACAATATGGTAGCCAGAGGATTCCAAACATCCAAGTGTTATTTAACTGATGCCATGGCCGGAACCAACCAGGAGACCACGATGACACTTCAGTTTGAGAACCTGGAGTAAGACTTACGGTCATCTCCACCACTTGGCCATTGGAGACAGTTAAGGATCTGACACACCGATTTCTAGGAGACTTAGATATACTTTATGCCAACTCATTATCCACCAAGACTGAAAGCAGGACACGTACTGATGAAAAGTGGTGGGACTGTGACTCAACCTGACCCGCAGCTGTTGATTGGCGTTCTGGTATCAGGCGGCCCCTGAAATTTTCCTGCAGTCTCTATGTACAGCACCTACAGACAAGTAGAGTGATGGCCATTTCTTCCCAGAGATAATTTACGGTGAAGTCTCTCCTCTAGGGAAGCTTTTTTCACAAAAGTTTTAATTTAACAATGATTCTTCATAAGATGTAGTTTTCCCTGAATGTTCTTTGCCTTTAGGCACCTGTTCTGGAGCATTCTTCCCTCTGCTGTGGTGGTGCCTGAGATAGAAGAGTCTGCAGCCCAACTGCTGCTGCAAATAATGACTTTTACCTCCCAGTATAGAATCTCAGGCTTCCGAGCCCCACAAAACGTAGAGAAAGGAAAGGAAAAGTTAGAACTTAGAGAAGGGAAAGGAAAAGATGGAATAGTGGAAGGAGAGATACTTTGGAACCAAGGAAAGAAAGAAGAAATGTCCTTTGAGTAGAGATAACCCCAGCTGAGGAGGAAGGAAATTCTTATCTCTGCCTTATTTTGTGAGGTCATAGAGGTGCCTTCTGACCTTCAATTTCTTCTTATATAATATATTGCTCCCTTAAATGTTCAACAAATAAGTCTTGGTTACCTACTCTATACTATGGCCATTGTCTCCCAGCTCTCCTCGAGGAGAAAAATTTCTTGTCTCCCAGAAGCTCTACACATAGGAGTATGTCTTCTTCACCCTCCTTCATCTAGCCTGAGGATTGAGCTCTACTTCGTGGGGGAAAAAAAGAGAATAAAAGCAAAAGCAAAAGAAAGAATTACGAAAAAATAAGCCTCAGCTATTTTCCACTCTTATTCCGACCTTTCATAGACGGAATGATAATCGTTTATTCACCCATCCATCCATATTTTCAATAAAAAATTTTATTGAGTGTGTAGTGGGAATGCACACTGCTCAAAGGGATGGGGATGTAAAAAGACCTTAGAATCACTAGTTCATGGTTCTCAGTGAATGGACAAAGATGTAGTGTATCTGGAAGCATTGTCTGCAAAATAACTTACGTGGAATCCATTTTCTCTCAATCCCTACTTCCACCTATGTTTTGACTTATATAATTTCCTGCCAATTCTACATGCATAAGTTATTCATCTGCTTATACCACTCCTGTCCTTCACATCAATAAGCTGTATATGTTTGAAATTATTGTGACCACCAAAAGTACGCCAGTTACCCCTAAACACACTGAAGAGCATCCTAGAAATGTTGATAAAGAAAAAAATTAATGTGCAATGTACAAGTTTGTTATCTGAAAGCTTGGAAATCTAAGATTTACCTTTGATTCTTCTCTCTTACTTCAACATCAAATCCATTAACAAGTCCTCTTAGATACACCCTCAACTATATTTGGAATCCATCTCTTCTCTCCATCCATACCACCACCATCCTCATTCAAGCTTCCATCCTCTCCATCGTGGACAACTATGATTGTGTCCTCAGTGATCCACCTGCTCTGTCATTCTACAGTCTTTTTCCACACAATTGTAAGAATAATCTTAAGGTAATCTAAATTTGATTATGCAACTTTCCCACATTAACCCTCCCTTGGTTTCTCATTACACCCGTTACTCAACTCAAGCCCCTTGTCTTGACCTATAAAGCCTGTATGATCCAGCTCCTACTTTGCTCTCATCCTTATCCCAGACCACTTATTCTTTAGATCTTTCTGCTCCAACCATATTGGGCACCTTACTCTTCCTAGAGTTTTTCAAGTTCATAACCATCTTATAGACTTTGAATTTGCTATGATTTCCTCTGATTTTAAATATTATCCCTTAGGCCATTACACGGCTGCCTTCTTATCTTCCAGATTTCAGCTTTGCTAGGAGAAACCTTCATTGACTATCCAGTCTACAACGCCCTCCTAACTCCAGTCACTGCCACCTATCCTGATTGATCTTCTTCCTGGTAATTACAACGATAATTTACACGATTCTTGTCTGCCTTTGCTGATGAGAATGTGATCTCTTTGGAGGTGAGGTCATGCCCATCGCATTCCTATCTATAATCCTCAGAATCTAGAAGAAGACCCACAACAGAGTAGGTGCTCAATAAATATGTGTTGGATTTTTTTAAATGAATTAATTCATTAAAGAACAGTAGCCTGAGATGGATGGGTGCTCCCAGACCCTTAACCCTGAGGAAATTTCTCCTGTGCCACTTGTTGGCTAAATAAACAAGAACAAACTATAAAACCAAAAATCAAACAAAAAACAGACAAATTAACAATTGAAAGCATTTTAACTAATTACTGCAAATAAATACACCAAAAAACCCCCCAAATCAACAAATAAACACACACACAAAATCAATAACCACTGATTTTATCTAATTTATTGCTGTTTGCTCTTCCTGTTGCAAGACCCAAGTATTTCCTGAACTGAGGGTCATCTTCAGCTCTTTCAGCCACCACTACCTTTCTCAGGTGATCCATTTAGTGGTTTCTTCCACTCGGAGTAATGTTTTCCCCAGAATTCTACCACCACAGGCTTCCAGTAGAAATATCTGTGACACACAGATATTACAGCCATTTTCTCCCAAAAGTAAAAAGAACTGCTGTCTTCTCACAAGGGGCCCCCAACACTCCCAAGGTGGCATCTTTTTTTCCTTTCCAGCGACGTGAATGCAATCTCAGGCACACAATAGAAGCAGTGCCAACAAAGTCTATTCTTCTCAGCCTCACAAACAGCCTCATTACTTGCTAACTGCAAACATGGTTTGAAGCTGCTGCTCCCGCCAAGCTGAAGTCTTCAAACGCCGGGGTTGAGTGATTGAAAGTTCCAGATTATAGGCAGAAGGGGATGAAGAGTTGTTTAGAGCTCTTGCTTATCCGCTAAAAGCCTCTGGCCAGAAACGGCTCTCTGCTTGAAGGAAAGTAAATTTCTTCCACAGCTGAAAATTAATGTGTTTTGAGGGAAATCTAGGCAGGACTTGTGGCAGGGAACGTGGCTTACAGGCCTGGGGTAGGCATGGGGAGTGATAACTAGCAGTCATTCCTCAAACCAGGGAGGTCCCTGTCTGGCAATAACCAAGGCTGGGAGCACTAAGATTTAACTGTTTGTCTCAATGTGAGTTGGGATTAGTTATGCCATTGCAGAAAAACACCTCTGCAGGTTGATCATGGCTATAATTCTAATTGTATCGTATTTGATGTGAGGGCTCTGTTTTATCTGACATCTTGAAAAACTGGACCACACATCATTGGACCTGGAAGTGCCAGGATTCTGGTTGAATATTCAAGGATATAAGGACTTTAACTGGGTTACTGAAATCTCTTTATCTTGAATTGTCTTCAACACCAAACTGTTCTTGAATTACAGATTCAAGTAGGAAGAAGAAACAGGAACAAATTTCCTCTGTTCTCTATCACATTCTCTCAACATTCAGCATATACATTCATTCATTCATTCAATTATTAGAAATTATGAATTGAATTCTTTCTGACACATGTTAGGTGATGGTTATGCAAAGTATCTGGAGCAACTCAGTAGCAGGGTCCCTGCTGTCAGCTGCCTCATATTGCCCCTGGGGAAACAGAACAGACGCTTAAACAAATATGATGGAATGTGATGAGTCCCATAGTGTAGGTAAATATCAAGTGTTGGAGGGCCCAGATGTTGGAGTGATTTGTTGCACTCACTTTTGGAAAGGACTTGACAAAGGTGGAAACCATAGAAATTAAGTAGAATGAGATTTCCAGGTCTAGATTGGGGATGGAGGAATTGAATAAGTGTTTTTCTAAATAAATAAACACAAACACGCAAACATCTTTAGAGATTATTAGCTCTGGGGGTGAAGTTGTGGGCAGACCCTTTGAAGAATATAAGGAAGATTTTGCCTTTCTCACTCAAAAAATAATGCCCATAAACATACCATTTTTAAAAATGTAATTCCAAGGAGATCACAGAAGGCTCCATAGCAGGTACAGATTAATACTTTAGGAAAACTTTAGTCTAAATCCCTTTAGTTCATTTTCACCTTTAATGCAGTATTTCTCAAAGTAAAGGCTGGGAGCCAGCTACATTAGAAACACCTGGGATGTTGCTTAAAATGCAGATTCCTGGGGCCCCATTTCAGACCTATTAAAAAAGTTTCTCTAGTGTGGGGTTCAGGACTCTGCATTTTAACAACAGTTGTGTGACTCTGTGCAATGAAAACTTTAAAAGCTCCTGGGAGATTCTGGTGCACACATTCTAAACCCTGGAGCATTTCCTGTTTATTTGGACTCACTGTGACCCTTTTAAACTAGGGGCGTTGCCCACCTACATCTGCTGAGAGGCCTAAAGGACTTCACTCACAGAAAATCGCCTATTTAGGATACCCTGATTCCCATCCTTCCTGCGAGTTCCACATAGTGAAGTTCAGCTTTTGACATCAAGTGCCATTTATGCCTACCTTGTTCCCATGGGTGTGTCTTATCTGCCTAACAAGACTGCAAATTCCCTGGGCTGTTGGGTCCTTGCTTTTCATCTTGTATCCTAGATGGCTGGGTGCATGGCACGTGCTTAATAAGTATTTATTTGTTGGTTATGGAATCAGTGTTCTTTCCTCTTATTCCTTGAACACAGCTGGCCAGCCTCACTGTCATTCCATCAGGATCCAAATGGTTTCTGTTTGTGGTTTTTGTTTTTTTTTTTTTGCATTTTGTTTTCGGCTGGTCTTGTACACCCCTGTGTCTACATCATCTGGTCTGTTTTATGAAGAAATGTCTTGTTAGATTTATCCTCAGCTTCGCTTCTCCCTCGCCGGCCTCCCTGTGGTTCTTTCACAGAAAGCCCTTTGTGTTGAGCAAACAGGCTCTAATCTGCACATCTTCCTCTGCACTCCAACAGGGCTGCCAGGTGAGCATCCCGACACCGGCCTGGAACAGCTGCTCAAGTGGTCCTGAGCAGTGGGCAGTGATTGTGTGTGCAGTTCTCTTGTCTGATGGGCCCTGGGTCCAGCACGCTCGGGGAGGAAACCACAAGCGCAAATGTTTGCCTTGCTGCCTGGAAGTCCTAAAAGCAGCTGCCTGCTGATTGATGATAACTTGCATAATGACACCGAGTGTTCAGATGCTGCCAGGCGTGAGCGAGACCCTGTGAGCTCCCCTGTGCAAGCCCTGGCTGGTTGGCCAAATCCTTATCTTTCAGCATGCAGGCAACAAAGATGGCAAGAGCCAGAAGGTATCTGATCCAAAGATGCCCATTACAACCCCGATGGTTTTAACACATGGAGAGAGCGAGGGAGCAGCTTGATGCTTTCCGCTTGCAAAGTCACTAAGAAAACTACACACAGGGGCTCAACACAGACATGGTGCCTCTATATCGGAATATCAGGATAGGATGTACTAGTATTTTTATATTTTAATGGATAAAATGGAGTGTATTACGGAGCTAGTAGAATTGGCTTCTGGAAACTTTTTTTTTTTTTTTAGGTTTTAATTTTATTCTATTTTCTGTATAACTTTAAGTACATAAAGGCTCATTTCCACAGGCCTCAGGAAATAGGTAGAAATCACAGGACAATCTCTCTTTCCACCAAAAAAAAGTTGCATATTTTGATAAAGTGTTTGTCCTAGAGGAAAAACAAATTTACAATAGCAATTCTGTGCAAGATTTTTACACAAGACCTAAAACCAGCCTGCAATGGAGATTTTAGTCCTCTGTTCAGGTGCCCAGACAGAAGCCAAAAGCTGTTGAGCATGACAGGGCAAAGGAAACAATGAAGATGGACGATGGGCACCTAGCGTGGAAGGAGAAAGGGAAGCCAGATTCCTGGGAATGGTGTGGTTTTCCTTTTTTTTTCTCTCTCTCTTTTTAAGTCATCTCTGTAGGAAGGTGGTGGGCAGGGGCCCCAGAGAGAGGAAGGGTCCAAGACTCCTTTAGCTGGCCTGGGTGCAGGGCACCACCCCAGCAGCTAACACAGGACAACCTACTATCTCAGGTTCAGGCAGATGCAGGATAGAATGCAGAAGAAAAGGAATGCTTATAGGAAATCATTTTGCTTGGAATGCTAGATGGCCAAGCTTCAGCCTTTGGTCCTGTGCAACCCTTGCCTCACTTGTCAATAGTGAAAATTAGTTTAAGTTAGAAGAACCAACTAGGATCACACCAGGTTCTGCTACCTTCACGCTCATTGTTAGAAAAAGATTAACTTGTGTGAACGTTCTGATCTGTTAATTCCTGGGGACTGCTTTATTCTTCCCCAAAGACTATTTGTTGGTCAAATAACCCCAAAGACTGAAAGCTAAAACACACCTGTCCTGATGTGCAGTTCCTTAAGAATGGACTGGCTGTATGGTTGAGCTGATACGGAAAAGCTGCACCTTCCTGCAGAAGATTGAAGACCTGCTGTCCCACCCCAAATCTCAGCCTGAGGTATATGTCAGTGAAGGCAGGTAGCTGTGCTTCTCAAAGCAGAGAAGCAGTTTAAGAGCAGAAAGGTAGAGGAAATCTAGAAAAGAACCATCTTGATACAGATTTATCGCACGGTGTGAGGGAGAGGGCAGAGAACCCAGTGGCACTTTGCTTATCCAGCAATTTCTGTCACTGTGGTGACCAACTTCCACCCATTCCATACGGTCTTGAACTGCCCAGGGACTGGGAACTCACTGAAGTCACCACCTTCTATAGGAATGAGGACATTCATCTCAGAAGATCTGGCACTGACTGTCTCACAATCCAGGGAATTCTTGCTCAGGTAAATGTGGCAGCCATCTGTTTTGTTGATGGAAATGGTTGGCACTTTACCCATTACCTGAACTTTGACATCCCTACAATTGATTATCTCCACAGTGCCCACCACGTCATCGAACACCAGACCGAGTTTCTTACAGTTATCTACTGTAGCAGAGTTAATTTTCCCTTGATTTGCAATGTTGAGTTGACACACTTGAATATGTAAGCCACCTGTTTCAGCTCTGTGTCATCTATCACCAGGTTGGAAACATTCTCCTGATTTTCCACTCTCCACTTCTTGCCCTTCAGTTCAAGGAGAGCTGGCTCCTTCTTTGTGACTGGGTTGGGGGATGCGCTGACTCCTGGTTTAGATGCAGAGAATGGTTTGGGGCCACTTCGTACTGGAGCACTCTGAGCATTCAAGGCAGGGTTCTTGTGAGTCTTCATGTCATCAGATACATGTTTCAGGGCATGTGTGATGCTCTCCCCCTGATTAATCTGTGCAAACAGTGCTGAGCGGGACGCAGACTCATCTGAGCCTGAACTGGTGGGGACTCGGGGGGGAGGTGGGCCTGGGCGGGGGGAGGACCCGATCCAGCAGAGGGTCCAGATGGCAATCCACTCAGTCCTTTTGCCACGGCCCGGTTTTGCTCCAGGCCAGTCCAGTGGTATGGAACTCCTTAATGTAAGCCTGCAGCTCTGTCCATATACTCAAGTAAGCTTTGACCCAGCCCACATCTTTGTACTCCTTGAGGAGTCAGTTTGTATAAAACACGGCAGCATCATTCATTTCCTTCACTTAGGGACCAGACTTGGGAGCCATAGCCACCCAACCCAGGGCCTGGATACTTTCGCTGACAGCTGGCAGGTGATTGAACAACTTGCTGCCTCGGTTCTTCTCCCGAAAGGTTATCACTTCTTGGATCTGCTCGGAGATGGTGCCAACAAATCAGAAAGCTTATTGCCTGCTGGCTGCTGGCCTAGAGAGGCTGTAACCAAGAGCGCTCGCTCCAACTTCAGACCTGTGTGGACCATCTCCACATGCTTCTGCACATCTCCCCCAATCTCTTTACTGATCTTGAGGTACTCTGCCACAGCACCGGCCAACAGTGAGTCAAACACTTGCACCTATGGAGTCGTTCCTGCTTTTGCAGCAACCCACGGTGCGTGCCTGCCTTCAGGCGGCCCACCGCTCTCTCCAATCTTTCTACCAGATTTTGCATGTCAGCCATAATGTAGCACCTGCTCAGAGCTCTGCCTCACCTCGGGGCTGTGATCAGCCGCTCTCCCTAGAAACATTTCTTAAGGAGATTTTTTTCTTCTAGTGAGGCCAGATTCTAAGCCAGCCACACTTATGTTCATTACCTTCCCATAGGATTTGGCTCACTGGTGTGAAAAAAACTATGCAGTCTTTGAAATTAAAATGGCCTACCAAAGTGGTCAAAAATGGCAATGAAAAGTGGAAGAATACCAATGTACAATCTTTTGCATCAGCATTTCTCAAATCACTCTATTTCATCCATTTTTATTTCTACTGATTTAGTCGAAACCCTTACCACTTCTGTTGCGATCCTAACAGGTTCCCTCACCTGCGGTCTCACCCTGCTGTAATTTACTCTCCACATGGCAGAGAGATTTCCCACAGTCGTCATGGGTCAGGTTATTCTTCTCATTAGCTCTCTTTGGTTGCCTGTGGGGGGAAATGTCCAAACTCTCTGTTATAGACTAGAGGGTGCATCGTGATTCTCCACTTCTCTCTAAATGCAAATAAACCTCCTCAACCAAGGGACCTATAAGCTGCAACGTCATCATGTTTCTGTCTACATCTCCACAGGCAGGGGACCCTTCACTCTTTACCCCTCACGTTGTTCTGTCTACCCTGCCTTGGCCTGCCTTTTGTGTCGGTAGCCGTTAACATTTATCACATTGAATTCTGCAGAATGTAAGCCATGAAAGATGTTAACTGGAGCTGTTAAAACAATTGGTCAAAGAAATTTGAGAAATTGGTGAATATTAAATCACACTATCATACTAAAGTCTGAACATCCTGTTCCAAACAAAACAAAACAAAAAAAAAGCAGCTTTGCTTAACCAAACATTTCCCAAACATAGCTGAACTCAGAATACCTTTTTTTGGAAACACACCTGGGTAAATCTGTTTCCTGGGTCAACAATCTGGAAAATTCACTCTTAAAGCTCTTTGCATCCTGGTCTCTCTTTTGCCCCCTCCCATACATACATTGATGTGAATTCTTCTGTTTTCCTTACGACATACACCCATCACCCTTAGCACAGTGCTCTAACATTTCCTCTCTCAAGATTCCTTTGGATATAATTTGCAAAAAACAAATTCAGATTAGTTTTAGCAAATGGGGAAGATTTCATATTGGCAAATATAATGGTGGATGGCAGTCTTGGTTATAACTTAGTAGTTCTCAGTAGAGGGTGATTTTGTCCCTCCACCTACTGTCCCCCAGGAGAAATCTGACAATGTCTGAAGACATTTTTGTTGTCACAACTGCAAGAAAGTGGGTGCTACTGGCATCTAGTGCCAGGTAGAGGTCAGCACCCTCACCACCACCAGGAGGAAGTATTGAGCCCAAAATGCCGGCGGTGCCAAAATTGAGAAACTTGACTAGATCCAAACACTCAAGTTATTAGGAATTCTTTGTTATTCCTCTCTCATTTCTCCTGTCAAAGCTTGATTTTATGTTTGTCTGCATAGCAGGAAATATGCCTGGTGTCCATATCAGATTCCCTTAAATCTAGTTTTATGACCTAATAGAAGAAAAGTCTTCTTCACTAGTTTCAACCAGAAAAACATACAAGAATTTATTTAATTGGTCCAGGTTTGGTCATGTGTTCATTACAAAATCACTCCCTGTAGATGTTACAGTGATCCCAACATAGGCCATGTTCTCATCTTTGGGGAGATGGCATGAGAATTGGGGTGGAGTGGGCAAAACTGTATTAGTCAGACAAAAGCAACATTTATCACACTTTCTTAGAATTCACTTCCTCATTTTTAAAATAGAAATGATAAGTTATTTCATAAAACATCATTGTGAGACATTTTTAATGTATGTAACGAGTCTAACAGAATGTTTGAAATAAGAGAGATGTTTAATAAATGGTAGATATGATTCGTAGATTCTTTTTAATGTTTTTACTGTGGCAAGAACACTTAACAGGAGATCATCCCTCTTAACACATCCTTAAGTACGCAATGCAGTATTGTTTACTACAGGCACAATATTCTATGGCAGATCTCTAGAACTTATCCCTCTTGCATAACTGCAATTCGATACCCTTTGAGAAGCAACTCCCCAACCCCCCTTCCCTCAGTCCTGGTAACCACCATTCTACTCTCTATTTCTATAAGTTGGACTATTTTAAAGACTTCATATAAGCAGAATCATACAATATTTGTCCCTTGTGTCCAGCTTACTTCACTTAGCATAATGTCCTCCAGGTTCATCCGTGTTGTCATATATGGCAGGATTTCCTTCTTTTTCTAAGGCTGAGTAATATTACATCATATATATATATATATATGCATATACATAAATATATATATATCACACTTTCTTTCTCCATTCATCATCAGCGGACATTTAGGTTGTTTCCATATCTTGGCTATTGTGAATAATGCTGCAATGAACAAGGGAGTGCATGTATTTCTTACAGATCCTTATTTCAGTTCTTTTGGATATATAGCCAGAAGCAGGATTGCAGGATCATAGGGTAATTCTATGTTTTAATTTTTTGAGGCGTCTCCATACTGTTTTCCATAGTGGCTGCACCATTTTACATTCCTACCAACAACGTATAAGAGTTTCAATTTCTCCGCATCCTCACCAATATGTGTTTTGTTTGTTTTGCTTTAAAAATAGACATTCTAACAGGTGTGAGGTGATATCTCGTTGTGGTTTTATTTGTATTTCTCTGATGATTAGTGATGTTGATCACCTTTTCTTATACCTGTTGGTCATTTGTATTTCTTCTTTGAAGAAATGTCTATACAAGTCCTTTGCCCATTTTTTAATGACTATTTTATTTTTGCTATTGAGTTGTAGGAATTTCTTACATAATTTGGATACGAGTCCTTTATCAGATATATGTTTTGCAAATATTTTCTCTCATCCTGTAGGTTGCCTCTTTGCTCTGTTGGTTGTTTTGTTTGCTTTACAGAAGCTTTTTAGTTTGATGTAGTCCCATTTGTCTAATACTGCTTTTGCTACTTGCGCTTTTGGTGTCATATTAATTGGTAGCTATTTAATGGTGATGCTGATTAGAAGACAAATAAGAAAGCAATATAAATAGTCAATCTCTAACATGAAAAAAAATCAATATCATATGTAGTCCAGAAATCAGAATAGAAAACATAATATTTATCTTTGGTTTTGATTTTTATTTTTAAGTGTCAGCAATTGGGCTTTTAAAGTTGCTTGCTTGCAAAAGTATACCCCAAGCCGATAAAATATATCTGGTAGCTGTGGTGTCAGGAGTCCCTTTAGAGTTGTGAAATATACACAGTTTGAAATATTTGGTGTCAAAGTAGCATTTAAATCCTCAGACCAATTAAGTCTAATTATTGGGTGAATAGTAATACTTTTCTTCAACAATGTGAAAGTTAAATTAAAACTTATTTTCAAATTAGAAGGTAACACCTACTACCTGTCAGTCAGTCAAATGTTTGTTTGAGGATCTGGTTAGGAAAAAGATAGAGATTAAAAATACTAAAGTAAAGTCAAGTCTTTCTTATATTATGAGCATTATACTTAGATTATACAAAAATCTTGCTTTTTAAACCAGTACTGTGGCAAACCTAAAATAGATTTTTCTGAAACTCGTGAACAGAAACTCATGTTGGGTCTTCGTTTTTCTGTGCGAGGGCTTTCTCCAGTTGCGGCAAGCGGGGGCCACTCTTCATCGCGGTGCACGGGCCTCTCACTATCGCGGCCTCTCTTGTTGCGGAGCACAGGCTCCAGACGCGCAGGCTCAGTAGTTGTGGCTCGCGGGCTCTAGAGCACAGGCTCAGTAATTGTGGCGCATGGGGCTTAGTTGCTCTGCAGCATGTGGGATCTTCCCAGACCAGGGCTCGAGCCCGTGTCGCCTGCATCGGCAGGCAGATTCTCAACCACTGTGCCACCAGGGAAGCCCTAAAGCATTGATTTTTACATTCAGGTCAATACTTGCTCTTTTTCTGAAGGAAATTTTCAGAAAGTCATAGCAATGGAAGAAAGAGGACTTGGGTTAGTTTTCCTGTAATGAAACTTTACATAGCCTACCTTAATCCTCAAACCACATCGCCGCTGTCAGGATCACAACCCAGGGTAGTAAATATAAGTCAGATAGTGAATACTAAGAGCACTGGAGTTCTCTTAAATCTCTCTGCCCACTCACCTTCCCTCATTTATTCTTCGGTGCCTGGAATTCTGTAATTTAATATTCTTGTTTTCAATTAAAGAGTAGGTTCTAACTGGCAGCCTCTGGACTTCGAAAGGTTGACAAAGGTAGTAATGGGAAACAGAGTTCTTAGCATAGTGACTAAACATATTAAGGCTTCTACACAGTGAGACTGAATTATGTAAGTGTACTTGTTTGACTAGGAGTTTATTATCTCAAAGTTGAGTCATGCTTTTCAACCTTGGCACTAATGACGTTTGGACCAGATAATTTTTTGTCTCAGGGGGAAGGGTACTCTCCTGTGTATTAGAGTATGTCCAGCAGCAACCCTGGTTTCTACCCGCTAGATACTTGTAGAACTACCCCCCCCACCCCCGTCCTACTTCTGGCAAGCTGTGACAACCGGAAATCTCTCCAGACGTTGCCTGATGTCCACTGAGAACAGATTGCCCTGGAAAGCAAATCACTCCAGTTTGAGAATCATCGAAGCAGTCTTGATAAGAAACATGGACTGGAAATACTTCCTCTTTGTGCCTTTATTTAGAACGTAAGCGTCTTGTGGGCAGGGAGTTTGTCTGTTTTGTGCAGACCATATCCCGGGAACTTATAACAGTGCCTGCCATATAGCAAGTAATGGGTAAATATTTGTGAAACTAATGAATGATTGAAATGTCCAACACAAATGATGGTCCATTTATAAAACAGAATATTATCCAGCTGTTTAAAAAGGAGGAGCTTAAAATGTTCATTAAAATGGTTAGGTGCTCATGAAATACTAAGTAAAAAAAGCCAATTTTTTTTTTATAGATCTTTATTGGAGTATAATTGCTTCACAATACTGTGTTAGTTTCTGTTGTACAACAAAGTGAATCAGCCATATGCATACATACATCCCCATATGCCCTCCCTCTTGAGCCTCCCTCCCATCCTCCCTATGCCACCCCTCTAGGTAATCACAAAGCACGGAGCTGATCTCCCTGTGCTATGCTGCTGCTTCCCAATAGCTAACTATTTTATATTCGGTAGTGTATATATGTCACTGCTACTCTCACTGCTACTCTCACTTCGCCCCAGCTTCCCCCTCGCCCCACCCCCCATGTCCTCAAGTCCATTCTCTATGTCTACGTCTTTATTCCTGCCCTGCCACTAGGTTCATCAGTACCGTTTTTTTTTTTTTTTTAGATTCCATGTATATGCGTTAGCTTACGGTATATGTTTTTCTCTTTCTGACTTACTTCAGTCTGTATGACAGACTCTAGGTGCCAATTATAAAAAGTATGTCTAACTTATTCCTATTCTGTGGTATGAAAAAATATACATCTTGAAGTATATGCAAAAATTGTGGCTGCCCAAGCAGACGTCCGCCTACAATACCTCCGACTCCTCCACCTTCACCAAGTCCCCCAGCAGATAGGAGAGCATGCCGCGCACAGCCAGCTGCCCCGACAGCTGGCGCTGGCACACGCCCATGATCACGCCCGACCTGGAGAGCGCACCAAGCTGTGGCACCTGGTCAAGAACCGCGGCCACCTGGACCAGCGCGAGGGCGACCGCGGCAGCGAGATGGTTTGCGAGATCTACCTGACGCGGCCGCTGGCCACCAAGGGCACGCTGCAGAAGTTCGTGGATGACCTCTTCAAGACCATCTTCAGCACACAGGGACTCGGCCCTGCCGCTGGCCATCAAGTACATGTTCGACTCCCTGGACGACCGGGCCGACCAGCACCAGATCCACGACGCGGACGTGCGCCACACCTGGAAGAGCGACTGCCTGCCCCTGAGCTTCTGGGTGAACGTGATCAAGAACCCACAGTTCGTGTTCGACATCCACGGGAGCAGCACCACTGACACTTGCCTGTGGGTGGTGACCCAGACCTTCATGGACTCCCGCTCCACGTCCGGGCACAAGCTGGGCAAGGACTCGCCTTCTAACAAGCTGCTCTACGCCAAGGACATCCCCAACTACAAGAGCTGGGTGGAGAGGTACTACGCGGGCATCGCCAAGATGCCCGCCATCAGCGACCAGGACATGAGTGCATACCTGGCTGAGCAGTAGCGGATGCACCTGAGCCAGTTCAACAGCATGAGTGTCCTGCACGAGATACTCCTACATCAGCAAGTGCAAGGACGAGATCCTGACGGCCCTGGAGAAGGACAAGCAGGCATGGCGGCAGCGGCTCTGGGGCAAGCTGGGGCAGGCGGTGGACACCGTGGCCCTGAGCAGCTGAGCCATCGGCCACGGCTGCCTGGCCAGCAGGAGAGTGAGAGGGCCCTCGAGGGCAGCCCCTGTGTGGCAGCCAGAGCTGGGAGGTCCACGGAGGCAGCCTCGCCCCAACCATGACAGGTGCCCTGCGCTGGGGAGCAGGTGTGCAGTCCTGGTCCCCCCCCACCGCCCCTGTCCCCTTCCCGCCTGCGGGGGTCCTGGTTCTTAATTGGTGTGGGTGAGACGGTGCCTGCAGCGCCCTCCACGCCCAGAGCTGCTCGCCATGGGGCTCGCCAGGTGTGACCAGGGGCCCTCTCAGGACAATAGGTGACTGCTGAGGCCCCGGGGGTGAGGCAGGAGCCCTCCTGTAGGGAGAGGTTGGGCTGCCGAGGCCGGGAGAGCCAGGCCCGGGGGCTGGGAGGGGGCCAGCTGTGCCCGGCTCCCTAGGCAGAGTCTGAGGGCTGGGGCGTGGCTGGCGGCCGGGCGGGGAGGCTGAATGCCCAGGGCCCAGCCACGGTGAGCTGAAGTCAGTGAGGGCGTCACCACCCACCTGCCACGTGCCGGCAACCCCCCACTCACCACTGCACCGCCGCCGCCATCCTCCGATTCACCGCGTGCTCTCCGCGGCCGAGGCCAGAGCGCCACGTCGACCTCGCCCAGAGAGAGGCCCCCTTCTCCGTCCTATGGAGGGACTGCAGGACGGCTCCACGCAGGGCCCAAGTGACTTCCAGAAAGACTCAGATCCCGTTCCGTTCTCAGGGCTGTGCCTCTGGGAGCCGCTGGGGCCTGGGGCTCTGGATCACACGTGCACGTTCCCCTTATTCATTCCCCCCACCGCACCCGCCCCCGTCCCGGGCTGAGGTCTCGGCTGTGGAGGTCCTGGGAGCAGCCCCGAGCGCCCTGCTCCCCCCTCCCCGGCCCCGACCTGCCTGCCAGCGGCGTCAGTCTGGCCCCTCAGCGGCGTGCTGGCCCCTCGGAGCGGGGGGACATCTGAGGGCTGTTGCTCGTCTTTTAGGGGAGCAAGGGGGTCCTGCTGTGGTCCCACTGGCCTGGTCGGGAGCAGGACGCAGTGACCAGGGGGCCTGCAGAGCCGGTCTGCCCACCTTGCTCTCAGCGAGCAAGAGAACACGTTTTTAATTAACAGTCTGTACATATATATATATGGCTCTAGCCTGTCTCCAGCCCCACTGGGGTCCTGTATAGTTAACTGGAGGAGGAGAAATTTTACACTTTAGAGTAAGAGAATTAAGGGAGCGGGAAAGCAATACCAAATGGTCGTGGAGAAAGCGGCCAGAGCTTCCCCGCTGGAGCACCCCCGAGGCCTCCGCCCTCGACCTGCTGGTCGTCCCGTTTTGGTTTTGACGTGAGAAGGAGAGGACTTCTCGGGCCGAGAGCTTGCTTCCCGGGCGCAGGCCGTGGATTTCTGCATGACTGTGCTAGCGTTTAGTCTGACTTGATCTTTTTAAAACTGCAAGTGCTGAATACTAGAGGTTGTTAGGCCTTTTTTTCATGTTTTTTAATTAATCAGTCACTTGTGAAGGCAGTGGCCTGTCCCCTTTTCAATTCACTTTTTCGACGGTACTACGGATCCCCGCGGACTTTCAGGGGCAGCTAGCTGTGGCCGGCCCCGCGCCCCCGGCCGCCCGTCTTGGGCCACCCCCCCCCCCCCCAAGCAGCGGGAGCCAGACCGGACACCGCCATCAGCCGAGGAGCCGTTCCCCCGGGGAGGAGGGGTGAAACCCGCCACCTCCTGACTCAGGAAGCTCCTGGAACCGGGGTGCAGGGGTCCCTGGGACCCGTGGGCACTGAGCGGGGCTCGGGCCCCCCGCGCCGGGGGTGTCCAGCGGGAGCTCAGGCCGGGCGGGCGC
Organism: Eschrichtius robustus; assembly: GCF_028021215.1. Classification (NCBI taxonomy): domain Eukaryota; kingdom Metazoa; phylum Chordata; class Mammalia; order Artiodactyla; family Eschrichtiidae; genus Eschrichtius; species Eschrichtius robustus. The sequence continues at coordinate 7,413,005 of NC_090839.1, read as the reverse complement.
TGGCCGGGGCCGGGTTCCGTCCGGGTTCCGTCCGGGTGCGGGTCTCGCTCCCCCCGAGTCTTCCCTGAAGCTGCTTCTGATCGGACCCCCAATTCTTCCAGCCCCGCTCGGGCCAGGGGGCTCCTCGGCGGCTACGCCGCCGTCTTCAGAATCCAGTCCCGGCCCGCCTTCCTCGGGCCTCCCCGACCCCGTGCTTGCCCCGCGGGCGGCGGGCTGGGCGGTGGTGACGCAGGAGGGGAGCCGGCCCTGCGGGCGCGAGGCCTCGTGGAGCGCGTGCGCTGCGTGGGTCGGGTGCAAGCATCAGCGCCGGCTGTTTACACACGAGCCGATCGCTGACCTACGCCTGCCGTCCACCCCGCAGCACGGCCGCCCTTTCCTGTCCCGGGGCTGGAGTCAGGCCAAGTCCTCCTCCTCGCTCGTCTCCACGGTCCTGCTGGCTCCACTGCGCCTTCGGCACTGGGCCCAGGCGCCCGCCGTCACCTCCCCGTCCTCCTGCCGGGCACTCGGACCCCAAGCTCCGGCTCTGGCCTGAGGGTGGCCGGAGTGTGGCGTGGGAGCGCTGCTCCGCGCAGGTGGGCGGCCCCCAAGGCCCCTCTGCAGCCCCAGGGCCGGGGGTCTGGGCCGCGGTGTGGGGCGGTGTGCCAGGATGCCTGCCCACCCGGACCCCCTCCGCCCTCGCCCGCGCGTCTCAGGAGCGCCAGGACGGCTCGGCCTCCGTCGGGAGCCTGGCGTCTCCGCGTACCTCGAGCTCGCACGCGCTGCCTGACCCGGACCCCAGGCCCACGGGAGAGGTGCCCCGTCCTGCCCTCGCCGCCTTGCCGTTGCTGGGGAGCCCCTCCTGGCTCTCCCGCCAGTGCTGGAAATGAGGGCTCACGCCCTTGGTGCTACTCAAGCTAGAATAGAGAGAGACGAAGCCCACGATTAGGTGTCCTTTAACGCTGCAGAGCCGCCACCCAAAAGAAAAGCGGTCGCTCGGCAGCCTCAGCGGCCCCTCTGCCGCCGCCTCTCCCGTGGCCGGTGTGGCCGATGGCGCTCGGCTCGCAGGTTGTGTGAATGGCACGGCTATTTTCTGTTTTACTGTCTCAGATTTAGTACTTGTAAATACACACACATTAAGGAGAGAGTGAACATTTTTGCTAAAAAAAAATTGTGGTTGTACTAGGTGGCAGGATTGCAGACTATTTCTATTTTCTTATATTTAATTATACTTTATTATGTGCAATATTTTTATTATGCAAAGTTTGGTTGTTAGTTTACAGAACACATAACAAAGAGCAGAGTAAGCCAAGCACACCAGAGAAAGTCCTTTCATAATTCTAAAATCTGCAAAACAAGGAGCTCTAAACACACTAGATTTCTGACCTGAGAGGAATGAACAGTTCTCTGAGAAAGCTGCTCTAGATAACGCCTGTTTCTAAAAATCATTATCTGTGTGCCCAGTATTGTCCTGGGTACCATGGAGATCTAGGAAAAAGTTCAGAATTCCAGTGCTTGCAAGTTTAAAATCTAAATGGGAAAATAAGACCTATACACAGGACATTGCCAAAACAAAATGAAACAGTATATAATGAGATGTTAAATTGTGTGCTATGAACCATGCTTTAGAATTTCGTGGAGGAGAGGTATCAAGGAATTAGCCCACTGAAGAAGATGGGACTTGAGTTATCAAGGGTAAATAAGACTCAGATAAAAGGTGAATGGGAAGGGGCATTCCAAGGAGGAGACAAGGCAAATACTCTGAATAAAGGCACAAAGGGAAAAGTTAAGTACAGGTGGAAGGCATCAAAGATGCTGATCTCATTGGAACAGAGAGGTGTAAGGATCACCTACCAACAGAGATGCAGCTGGTGTCTTGGGAGGGACAATTCTTTGTTAAGTAGAAATGTTCCAGGCATTCAGCAGAGCTTTTCATATCTTTGGCCCCTAACCTCAGATGGCAAAAGCACCCATTCTCAGCAAAAGCAATTTTAGGCCACAGACCCCTTTCAAGACATTGGGTTCCAGTAATTGTTACCTGTTTATTCTGTTTCTCCATGACCCTGAATAACACTCAGCCATTACAATAAGGAGCTACCGACATCTTCCCAAGTGCTCCCTAGAGGGTGATAGCAACCCGGTTGAGAACTGCCAAGACTCTACAATCTATTTTCTGATGTTTGGAAGCTGGCTATGTGTTCCTTCAACTTCCTACCCAATTTCATGTGATTTCCAAAAAAGTTGTGAATCTCATCGTGGGAGAGCAAACTCCAGTCAAATAGACTGGATTCGAATTTAGGCTCTTCTATTTTCTGGGTGCATAATTTTTGGCAATTTTCTCTAATTATCAGTTTTTTCATCTGTAAATAGGGCTACTGGTGATGAGAGGTGTGGGTTGAACTGTGTTCACCCCAAAGATATGTTGAAGTCCTAACCCTCTGAAGAGGTGACTCTTGAGCTGAGACCTGGTGACAGAGAACCAGCCACGCTGTTATCTTTTCTTTCATATTTTCTTCTGTAGTGTCAAATCTGAGGAACATATTATCATCATTATTCCAAAGACCTGTTTGGTTTTCAGCTAATTTTTAAATGATTTAATAACTACTTAATGTACTCTATTTTGGAGTTTGATTTTATGCATTAATATAAACCATTGTCTTGCCTCCTTTTCCTCTTCACAAAGTTACCTAGTTATCCCCATACCATTTAAAAATAATCTTCCTTTTTAAACTAATTAATTAATTAGAATGAGGCTTTACTAAGATAAGCCATTATCTTAAAGTCTGGAACCTAATAAACACATTAAATGTTAGTGATTTTTATAACAGCACTACCACTGTCATCATCACCCTGATAGAATCTATCACAGCAGAGAGTTTCGCACCTAGTACTTACAAGATCTGAGTTATTTGGGGGGTAGTAGGGACCATATTTAACTTTTCATAACTGTTTTTCTCAATGCTGGGCCAAGTTTTTTGCACATAGTAGGGAATCAATAAATATTTGTTAAATTAATGAAAGGAAGAATGTGGGTCCTCAGTGAGTATTTGATGAATTACTTAGCTGAACCACTTACCTGCTGATTTCCAGTGATCTGTGGCTCATGGATGATATGTCCTTTACTGTGTATTCTCAATTAGATGACAGTCTTTTCAAGGCCCCTTTGAATTAAATCATGATTTTTTTGCATTCTATGAATGAGAAGTCTTAGGGCAAAAGGGAGGCTGTAGCTTGTCATGTATAGATTTTGTATCTATCTGAGTGAGACAATGTATTTTTGATAGAATGCATCTACTTATACAGGGCCATGGCTGAGTTGTGTAAAATACCCATACATATTTCATGTTATCCAAGCCAAGGCTTAGAAATGAAAAATGAAGTTTGTGCTGTCAAACTCAGAATTGGGGCAGGCATTTTGATACAAAATCTGTCAACAAAGAGAATTAGTGTGCCCAGAGTGAAGGAGACACAGCAACAGTTAAAAGATATCTTCGGAAAGAAAGTCCATAACTCAACTGTGTCTTACACATAGTGGGTAGCCATTGAAATTTGCTGAATAATTCTGACTACGGACCTCAGCAGTAGAGAGATGCAAAGAAATTTGGTGACCAAGATAGTAAACAATAGTATTATATAGTGTTAAAACAAGTATGCTTTGGGGATAAGATAACTCAAATTCAGACCATTCTATTTCCAAGTTATGTTTCCTTGAGCAAGATATTTATTCTCTCTGAGTGAAGTCTCAGGGTTCACAGCTCCACAGAAACTTAACAAGGTAAGACTTTTGGGGGCTCTTATCTGTATTGCATTAGAGAATAAGCACATAGTAAGGATTCCATATACATGACTTGTTGGTTCTGCTATTTTTACTATTTTTATTATTAAATGTTCACCAGTTCAATCATAAACACTATATTTTGCACGGAAGAGTTAATAAAGCATTTCCAATTCCACCATAACAGAATAATGGGTAACATGCATCAGATTTACCACCATGACCCACCACAATGAATAGAACCATAAAACTGGGTAAAATATGTGAAGCTATCAATTCAATTCAACTCATTGACGGAAAAGGGGAAAATTATATAATCGTCACAATAGACAACAAAAAATGTTGAACAAAATCAGAGACTTCCTCAATCTGTAAGACTTCATGATGAAAATCTATGAAAAACATACAGGCGCCATAATATCTAGTCATAAAAGACTGAGAAAGATCCTCTTAAGATTGGGAACTATGCAGAAATATCTGTTCTCAACCCTTTTATTCAACATTGTACTGGAGGCACTAGCCAGTGCAGGGCCATAATAAATAAATACATATATAAATACTTGGAAAAATAAAGAAATACAATTTTTAAATAAAAGCTATAAAAATTAGAAATAAAAGCATCTTCATTTGCAGATGACATAATTGTTTATATAGATTATTTCTAAGACTGCTAAATGTAATAAGAAAATTTAATAAGATTGTAAGATCCAGTGTCAGTGTATGAAAAGAAATTATATTTCTCTATACTTTCCAAAGGTTAGAAGATATTTTTAATTACCAATTCCAATAGAATCAAAATATATAAAATAATTAGTGATACATTTTATGAAAGACGTGCAAGAAACCCATACTAAAAACTACAAAGTTTTTCTGAGAAAAAATTAAGAGGAACTAAATAAGAAATATAACTCTCTATTTATGTTTTGTAAGACTCCATATTGTTAATTGCTAAATGCATTTATAGAATCAATGCAAACCTATTTGTAATCCCAGCAAGTGTTATTTGTTTCTGATAATTTGGTGAACAGATTCTAAAATTTATATAGTAATGCAAAAGATCTAGACCTTGACCTATTTTGAAACAACATTTTAAAATATTGAAAACAATATTTTTTTAAATAGCAAAAGACTTTCCCCTGTCTGATTTTAAGACTTGCCATAATTCTACACTTACCAAAGTAGCATGGCATTGGCACAAAAATAGGTAAATGAATCAATAAATCTGAATAGAGAATTCAGAAATAGACACATATGTGTATATGGTTATTTATTTATTTATTTTTTGGCCAGGATACCGTAACATTTCAATGGGGAAAAAAAGTCTGTTCAACAAATGATGCTGGAACAATTGGCTATACATGTGGGAAAAAAGATGAACCTCAATGTCTACCTCACTCACAATGTAAAATTTAAATCAAGATAAACAGAGGCTTAAACATAGGAGTTAAAACTAAAACGTTTTAAAAAATAAAGCATTAGAAAATATCTTTATGACCTTAGGTTAGGCAAAGATTTCTTAGGACACAGAAACACTATACAAGCAAAAATTTGATACATTTGACTTCTGTTTATTAGACATTATTAAGAAAATTAACGTGCATGCCATGACAAGGGGAATATATCCAGAATAAATGAAGAAACCCTAAAATAATAATAAAGGGGGAATGAACCAATAAAAAATGCAACCAGGGGCTTCCCTGGTGGTGCACTGGTTGAGAATCTGCCTGCCAATGCAGGGGACACGGGTTCGAGCCCTGGTCTGGGAAGATCCCACATGCTGCGGAGCAACTAGGCCCGTGAGCCACAGCTGCTGAGCCTGCGCGTCTGGAGCCTGTGCTCCCAACAAGAGAGGCCACGATAGTGAGAGGCCCGCGCACCGCGATGAGGAGTGGCCCCCGCTTGCCGCAACTAGGTAAAGCCCTAGCGCAGAAACGAGGACCCAACACAGCCAAAAATAAATTAATTAATTAATTAAAAAAAAAATGCAACCAGGTATTTCAGAAAGGAAAGTATGAAAAATGGCCAATATGCACATGAAAGAATGCTCAACGTCATTAGCCATCAGGAAATGCAAATTAAAGCCACAATGAGATACCGCTGCATGTACACTAGAATGGCTAAAATAAACAAACCATCTGACCACCACTAGATGTTGGCAAGGGTACACAGCAACTGAAACTCTCATAGGTTACTGGAGGGATTGTAAAATTATGCAACTACTTTGAAAACAGTTGGTACTTCCTTATAAAGTAAACCAGAAGAATGGATAAAGAAGATGTGGTACATATATACAATGGAATATTACTCAGCCATTAAAAAGAATGAAATAATGCCATTTGCAGCAACATGGTTGGACCTAGAGATTGTCATACTGAGTGAAGTAAATCAGACAGAGAAAGAGAAATATCGGAAGACATTGCTTATATGCAGAATCTAAATTAAAAAAAAAAAGATACAAATGAACTTATTTACAAAACAGAAACAGACTCACAGACTTAGAGAAGGAATTTATGGTTACTGGGGGGAATGGTGAGGGGAAGGATAGATTGGGAGTTTGGGATTGACATGTACACACTGCTATATTTAAAATGGATAACCAACAAGGACCTACCGTATAGCACAGGGAACTCTGCTGAATACTCTGTAACAACCTAACTGGCAAAAGAATTTGAAAAAGAATAGATACATGTATATGTATAACTGAATCACTTTGTTGTATACCTGAAACTAACAAAACATTGTTAATCAGCTATACTTCAATATAAAATAAAAAGTTAAAAAAATAAATTAAATTAAATTAAATAAACCATACACCAATTCTGGGACCCTACAACTCCACTCGTAGGTATTTACCCAAGAGTAAAATGTTCACATAATGAGTATTCAAGAATGTTCATAACAACTTTACTCATATCCCCAAATTGGGAATAATCCATGTAGCTGTCATCAGAAGAATGGTATTTTTTTTTAACATCTTTATTGGAGTATAATTGCTTTACAATGGTGTGTTAGTTTCTGCTGTATAACAAAGTGAATCAGCTATACATATACATATATCCCCATATCCCCTCCCTCTTGCGTCTTCCTCCCACCCTCCCTATCCCACCCCTCTAGGTGGTCACAAAGCACCGAGCTGATCTCCCTGTGCTACTATTGCTGCTATTGCTAAGTAGTATTCCACTGAATGAATATACCACATTTTTTAAAATTTCATTAAAAAATACCATTCTTCCATAGAATGGGACAAAGTAATGTATATTACAACATTGGTATATCTCAAAAATATTCCCATACCAAAACCAATAACCTTGGTGTTTCATTGACCAATAATCCTATGAATTTGCGATATTACCTTCCCCTCCTCTCATTCCACAAATGTGGAAGCACAAGCCCTTAACCACTAGGCTGTATAGAGACTGAATTCATGCCTTAGAGCTGGTTCTCAGTGCCTGCTTACATATCTAAGTGGTTAGTAACTCCAAGCTAAATGAGCTAAGCAAATTTAGGAGTATTTTGAGTATACATAGATTGTTGTCTTCCAAGTTCTGCGGGCATGGAAGGAGAGCTGTGTTCTTGACTCTTTGAAAAATAGAGAGTTAGGTTTATCAATTCAGAAGAGCCTGTGTTTCTACTCTCTAAATAAGAGACTGTTAACAAATGTCGTATCATTGTGGCAAAAACTTTCTTACAATATGCCAAATTCCTTTGCTTCACTCTCTTGTACCTTAAATAGACTAGTACACTTAAGCACTCAAAATCAAATCATTGGAAGATGTTTTATATAAAAAGTCTCTTAGTGCTTTTCCCCCTCCCTTCTTATTAAAATGTCAACACCTAAGTCTAACCATGGAGAAGGTATTGTTTGCTGGATGAATAATCTTAGCCAGTGAGTGGTCCTTTCCCTCATGCCTCCCTCCTTCAAAAGGAGGATTAAGCCATTGTTCCCTCTGAATTCAACAACTAAAGTAATAAAAATGATGTTTTTCTTTATAAAGTCAAGAAATTACAAGTTTACTGGTTTTCTGGGTTCAAATTATAACCCTCAACAACCCTGTATGGCATTCCTGAGAGGGTAAACCCCTGTTTTCTTTTTCCCAAATGGTGAAAGAAAAATTCTTCTTTCAATGTATCAGAAAAGGCAGAATTAATGCAATATTGGTAACACTGAAAAAGAGAAAAAGAAAGAAAAGAAAAACAAAGAAAAGCAACAAACAATCCTTAATCATTGAGCATTTTACAAACACTACCTCATTTATCCCTTCATTGGTAGTGGAAGTATTACCATTATCACAGATAATTGTGGCTCCATGAGGTGATATTATCTACACAAAATCACTCAGATGCTAAGAGGTGAAATTGGGATTTAAACTTAAGTCATTTTTGACCCCATATCCCTTATGTGTGTACATTCAGCCATATGAAGTATTTCATCAAAACTCACTTCTTTGCTCTTTTCTCGTAAGTTTAAGAATTACTGGATATTAACCTGTTAACCTTTTATTCTTCCTCACAGAATGTTATTCTTAAATAGGGAAAGGAAAATAAAATGTGCCCTCAGGAGGCAAAGTTGTTAGGTCTAGTTTACCCTACTATGTTTCCCCCTCAACTTTGTCTGCTCAACTTCCATTCCATGAGTTGAAAAGTCCTGCTGATAAAATAGAAGCTGTTAATAATGGAATTCAACATCATACTCTAGTTTTTCACACTGGGTTGTTGAACATCAAGATTCCAATCCAGTCCCAATGTTTTTTCTATCTGCTTTCCTTGGGTGACCTCATTCACGTCCATGGGCTAAATTATTACATCCGCGCTGCTTGTTTTTGAATCTCACTCCCCAGCCCATACGTCTTCATTGTGCTCCAAATCCTTGAGTCCAAGTACTTCTTCTTCATTTAGAGATTTCACTGGCGTCTAGAATTCAAGAAGTCCAAAACCAACTCAGTCACCTCTCTGCGAAATAAACATTATAGATGTGATAAAGAAAGAATGAAAAGGAAATAAGGAAGGAGGGAAGGAAATAAGGAAGGAGGGAAGAACCAGTTCCACATTCTGTGTTCCACTTTTCATTGAAGGGTGCCACCAGCTATCCAGTGGCCAACCAAACACCAGAGCACCACGTTTGACTACTCTTCATTTCTTGCAGCTGATCGATCTCCAGAGCCCACTGGCTTTACAGTCTATATATTTCTCAAATAGTCATCCTTTTTGCTCCTAATTTTGTTCAATCTCTGGCATCTATTTTCAGAAATCAATCCACTAGCTTTCTAAAGGGGTTTCTATTCTATCTTTTTCCTTGTCCACTCCTACAATCTGAACTCCATGCTGTAATACGAGGTAAACATTTAAAAATGAATATCTGAACATGCCAATCCCTGTTCCTGCTGTAGTACTATAGGGTTTAAGGCACGGAGCCAGACTGCCTGGGTTTGATCCTGGCTCTGTCGTTTATGACCTTGGGAAAGTTACATAACCTCTCTATGCGTCAATTTTTTTTGTAAAATAAGGATAATAACAATGATAACCTTATGGGATTATTATGAAATTAACCACATGAAATGCATACTATGTAAGTGCTATATAAATGTTAGTTGTTTTAGTTTTTTCTTATTATTGCTGAAACACTTCAGTAAAGCCCAAACTCCATTACAGGACTTCCCAGGTTTTTTGTGTTCTGACTACCATGTACCTCACTGGTCTAATTCCTCAACACTTTTCACTCTCACTGCAGAAGCTCTGGCTATAAATTTCTTTCACTTCTTCCAGTGTATGCTGCTCTCTTTTATCTCTGGCTAGTCCTTATGTCTGGAACACATTTTCCTAACCACCCACCTCCTCTTCTTCCTTAAGGTCTCAGTATAGGTATTTCTTCCTCCTGGAAGCTTTCCTTGAATCCCTAACCTGAGTTAGGTGCCCTTCCTCAGTGATGCTACGACATCCCACAGCTGCTCCGTCTACACTTACCATATCTCTCCAGAGCACTGTGACTGACCATCTACGTATCTGTCTTCACCACTAAAGGTGCAGACACCGTGAGTGTGGGCACACTGTCTTCCTTGTATTCTTTGACATAGCGTCCAGTGCAAAGTATATTCTTTATAAATATTTATTGAACTTGTTAACTAAATAGACTTTTTGCACTTTGTTGATGCACAAATGTTCACAATCAAATATGCTCCCTACCATACCCAGTTTCTAGTGGAAAATATAAAGAAAATCGTTAATTCTAAACTTGGTAGATTGGGATGCGGAGGAGGAACATCTCCCTGCCTCCCAACGACTTTGCTATTTTTTGCTAAAGTTCCTGAACTCATCAGTGAAATATTAGCTATAGTCGTAATTTTGATTCGATTTTTTTTCTCCCATTGTCACTTGTTAGGCACTCTATTGATTTCCTCAAACTTAATAAAAATTACTGTATTTCATAACCATTATGGTGTAGATTATCAGAGTCTCAAGACCCAAAGATTACTGAAGAATTTTAATTTGAAGAGCGATGATTTATTAGTTATAGCAGTTTTATTTAAATAAACAATAGAATATAAGATTCCTCTTAAATTCATTTACAATTCCAAAGAAATTTCCACAGATACGTGTGAGGAACAGTCATAATCACTTTTTTATGCTTCTACTATATTCAAGCCACTTTTAATGTTTGCTCGAATCAGTTTTTCTTCTTGAATTGCTAGTGGTGATAGAAAGACAGTACCACATTATATTTGAAAGTGCAGGGAGACTTTCTTCAATAATCCCAAAGGTAGTGAAATAAACTACTAAACAAGTATAATAAGTAACAGCAAAAGTACCATAAGTAATAAGTTATAGCAACATTTTCTAAGCTGATTTTCAACATATTAAGTTGCTACAAATATTTTTTTGCTGAAACAAAAGAAAATAAAAAGAATAGAATTGGATAGGAATTTTACAAAATATGATTTGATCGAAAATAGGAAAACTTTAAATGCACAAAAGATTGCCCCGCAGTCTCCACACTGTCTGGAAAAATAAGTGACAAGGGAAGACTATAAAGTAACTTTTCTAATCACATCCCCCAGTTTTCTGTCCGTTGACTGGACACATTTTAAAATAAAAGCCCTGAAATAAAAACCAGCTTTTCCTTTCTTCTTTACTATCCCTGAGGCCACTTTAATTCTTTACATGCTAAGAATAGCCCCCAAAATAGCTAAGAATTTTCCAAGGGGAAATATTATTTCAATTTTCTTCATCCAATATCTACCTCCCCTATGTCATCTAAATTCTAATTCTACAAAATTCCTTTATGTCTTTCCTTATGACAGTACACTGGTGATTTAATAACTCTCTTTCCCCTCTCCCTTCTTTTCCCCCTTCCTTCCTCCCTCCCTCCCTCCCTGTCTCCCTTCCTTCTCCCCCCCTCCCTCCCTGTCTCCCTTCCTTCTCCCCTTCCTCCCTCCCTCCCTCCCTCTCTTCCTTCCTTCGAATCTTTAGCACAACCTGGTACTGTGCTACCAATTTGTTTATGACCCTTAATTTCCCCCTTAATGAACCACGGTTCACACCAGGAGAGCCTAGGGGTGATGTTTCTCTCCATCTGTTGTTTGTCATGTTAAATTTAGATATCTCTGGCAGTGCCCAGATTCGATAATGATAGGTGAGGGCGTGTTATATACGTGCTAACAAAAAGCTATTTTATAATTCCTGCATGCACTTAGTAATTTTCATCCCAGTTCAATCTTTCTTGCTTGCAGTAAACCTTCCTGCATGCACTTAGTAATTTTCATCCCAGTTCAATCTTTCTTGCTTGCAGTAAACCTTAACTACAAAACGCTCAGCTGGAATTACTAACAAAATAACCTTTTCAAGTGATGCCTTTTTTTCTTTACCTGGTATCATTTGAAGCGTGATGCCCAGTGAGGTAGAACTTTAATTTCTAAGTATGTATGTATGTATTTAAATAAGAGAGCTTGCACATAAAAATTGCTTGCTTCTTTTCCATTTCTAGAGATAGTGTTGTCCATTTATCTTGGGGTAAATTTTCTCTTTTTCCCTCCTTATAGTTTGGTGAAAAAGCAGACACATTTGTGTATGGAGCCCAGAGGCTTGCTGGGAGTGGAAGGATAATGATCTAGACTCCTTCCCATTGAGTTTCCATGTTTTTAAACCATGTCTGAAGGACCTGGAGCTATGACTGAGACCTACGAATCCCTAAAGGGAGATAACTGTAGTGAAAAGAGGAATTAGGGCTAGTGTCCCAGACACAACACCAACCTATAAGTTTTTATGTCAGGTCATATAACAGGTGAGTTACACTTGTTCCCCTTCTGACCCAGTTACTCAGGTACCATAAGTGTGGTTGAAAGAAGGAGATCCTCTGTACAATCTGTTTTACATCTTAAGACTGCTGACCCTCCCAACTGGGAAGAATGACACACAGAGGTAGTAGCAGCAGCAATGGAGAATGAAGTCTCACCTTCCTTTCTATTATGACCGTCAGCATGCCAAAGCTACTAGATCCTGGGAGTTAGAAATGAAGTGTGGACTTCCCCAAATCAGTGGGATGAGGGGTCGAAGGCATTTAATCTGAGTATATCAGTAAACTCTTCCCTATTGTGTAACTTCACCTAGAGAACTGACACCATCTGGTAATATAATTTACATGGACTTTATTATTCCAGTTGAGTGATCCGAGCGTAAATCAGATATTTTTGAGGTTGGAGGAAACAAAACAGACTCATGGTGAAGGAAATGTATGCCTTATCTCAAGTTGATTTAGATGTTTGAACTTCTTGAAAAATTTCCAGTCCAAAAATTAGGCAGTAGTTGCCTCTCTTGGCTTTGTATGTGCTGACGTGGCCTGGTGGAACCGCGTCTCCTGGAATCCCCTTCTGTGCAGGTGTGTGGTCAGGGAGGGCCAGAGAGAGATCCTCGTGGGAGATCAGGAGGGTGAAGTGGAGCTGTAGCCCTTCTGTGGCTGGTGACACACATTGTCACCACTCAACTGCTGGCTCACCTCCTTGGCCTGAGCCACCAGCTGGGTCAGCTATCGATCCAGTTTCCCTGGTTTTTCCTTCAGCTTCTTTGACCCCTGGGCCAGGTATGTGTTCAGCTGCACGATGAAAGGTCCAGCTTCCATAGGACACCCTACTCATTATGGTCAGAGGCAACGAGAACTGAGGAGGGTTTCTGTGCATCCTTGTAGGTTCCAGCTTGTTGTCACTCCCACCCACTTTGCATCAGCTTTCCTCCCCCAAACCCAACTTCTGTCCAGCAGATATCAGCTCCAGCATCAGAAATGGGGATAACAGCCTTAGAGGAGCTAAGTACTCAGCTTCCACAATTACTTATCGCCAAATATGTACTAAATCCATATATATCTGATCTACAGTTCTGTTTCTCTGATTGAATCCTTACTGATACACTGTCATCTGGCACCGTGGACTTAAGACTATGGCAGTCACGTGGACACCTCTGGCAATATTACCTTTCAGTGAGTCTTTTAGAAGCGTATATACTTAGGCAACTATTTCCCTCACTCTTCAAATTTGAAGAGATCATTTTAACAAAGGTAAAACTCATTCTTCTGACAAACATGTTCCCGATTCTACTTCTTCACCCTCTTTTTAAGGCACTGTCTCTTTCCATCTTTTCCCACATTTGTTAGATAAAGATCAGGACAAAATATTTGAATCTGAAGTTCTAGAAAGCTAAAGCTTATCTGTTTCTCAAAAGATTGGTAGTGGAGCATTTATCACACTATTTTTAGATGGGTACTTCTTTAATAAATCCATAATGCAAGTGCAAGGACAACTTGTTTTGGGGATTTTTTGTTGCTGACCAAGGTTTTAAATCTCAAAGACATCAGTGCATGGAAATCTTTATCAATGTGCATGTTACTTTAGCACCACCTTCCTCAGAAAGTTGGCAAGAAAAGAAAGAAAACATCCAAGAAAGTAAGAATGAAAATGGAGCTTGATTGATCGCTTAAAAAATCATCAGTACACGTATTAAGCCTGAGCTTTTTCTGGGTTAGAACCACCTCTCCTTCTACCCTGTAAAACTACCCTTAATCATTAGTTTCCACTAAATGAACAAAAACCATAACCATATTTCAAACACATGTAGAAAATTAACTCATAAGAAAAAAGTGAAAATGGTTCATTAAGGAATTTAATTTCTAGTAAAGTTCTTATTAATGACATATTGAGTCAGGAGTAGTGACAATTTATTATAAGATAAACAAAGCAACGTGCTACCTGATGTTGGGAAGCTGAGCACAAAGAAAGGTTCCTGGGATAGCCTTTGATAGGATCATTTCAACAAAAAAAATCTGAAATTAAATGCCAAAAATATCGTGTATGATATGATATCAAATATAAATATATACATGATATTTGGGGCACTTAATTTAGTATAAATATGCAAATATATATAATATATAATTTAATATATATGCAAAACTACTTAATTCTTTATAAATTTTAGAAATATATTTTTGAGAATAGTAATGTAGCAACTGTAATGAAAATTAGGAGTATACATAAAATCGGACACTTAAGTGCATTTGTGATCTAAGGTGAGTTAAGACCTTCCCAAAACCACAAATAGGCCTCAGGAAACAACAGAGTCTGAATTACTCATTTTACAGATGAGGAAACTGACAACCAAGGACATAGAGACCTGTGGCGGTCACTGCAGGTCAGGGGTCCAGGGTCTCCTGACTCCTAATCCAAAATGCTAACAAACTAGTGGTTATCAGTAGGGTGAGGGTGAGGGGCAAGACAAGGTAGGGGATTAAGTGGCACAAACTACTAGGTATAAAATAAATAAGATACAAGGATGTAATGTACAGATGTACAGCATGGGGAACATAGCCAATATTTTATCATAACTTTATATGGAGTATAATCTATAAAGCTATCAAATCACTATGTGGTACACCTGAAACTAATATAATACTGTTAGTCAACTATACTTCAATTAAAAAAACATAAAAATAGATAAATGCTGACCCCGCACAGTGGCCCCTCTGTAGGGAGCAGCTGGTTCTTGGGTAAAACAAAAGGGTTGTGTTCTAACGCTGTGATCACTGCAGCTTTAGTTGCAAATAAAGTGCATTTTCCCCACTTTACATAAAAGACAAAATCCACACACTAAGAATATCCCTGTTGTCGGTGTGAAGGGAGTGATTGCACATTTCACAAAATGACGCAAACTCAGGCACACGTTGCTGGTGCCTGCTCCCTGCAGGCTCGGACACCTCTCCAAGTCCAAATCCAGCTGCCGTGTCTCATTTTGAAGCTCATATAACCACCTTCTACTAACAAAAGTCATGCTTATTCTTTCGATTTTTTAAACTTATGTGTGAAAAGTAGGCGATTAAAGCAGATGAAGACAGAGCCATGCACATAGCAGGGGCAACTTGTTACTACAGTGAGGCACAGGCTGGGAGTTAAATGAGTTACTATTTCACTTTTAGAGTTGCTAGAAAATACAGCAAGAGGAAAATACTGAGAATCTGGGCACAGGTCTCTGGATTTGATGTTTAAAAATTTGCTTAAATGATTCATACTGGCCTTTTAACAGTCACTGCATACCTGCTAACCCAGTTCCACCACTTAGCAGCTTGTGACCTGTTGACCTCTCTGTGCCTCAGTTTCCTAATCTCTACAATTGGAGTGTAATAGTATCCACACTCCCCCGTAGACTGGCCTATGTTAGAGTCCTGGAAATACCCCCTTACAAAGCGGGCAAACCACAGTAAAACCTTGACCTTTCTGCCATCTTTTCTGTTCTACCTCCTGTTCAAAATACTGTGAAGATTGAAAGAGAATAAGATCTAAAGGGCTATAGAGACGTGGGGGATGGTTACAATGCTCTGTCTATACTGTTCCTACCCTCAGTGATGTGATCTCCAAACGCCAGCACAGGTGACCAAGTTTACCTCTATGACATTGAGCTTAAGGCCCTTTCACTCTGTAGTTGTGAACCTTATCTTCTAGGGGAAAACTCGCTGGAAAAATATTAGGACATTTTATTTGTCACAGGATGACACTCCCACCCCAAGCCATGGAAATCAGGTAATAACCCAGGCTGTCTTATGATGGTTTCAAAGTATCAGTCCTGGGAACCCATTTCAAACAAACTACACACACACACACACACACACACACACACACACACACACACACGCTCACAGAAGTTGGATCCAGAAACTCGGGGCATGTTGTCATGTCTCTTCCATACCCTCTCCCATATCCAAAGCACCTACATGATGTCTACAACATATTAACTTCTCAAATTATTGAGTGACGTCTTAATCTACTATACGTGTCTGCTGACATATTTTCTTTTTTTTTTTTAAACATCTTTATTAGAGTATAATTGCTTTACAATGGTGTGTCAGTTTCTGCTTTATAACAAAGTGAATCAGTTATACATATACATATGTCCCCATATCTCTTCCCTCTTGCATCTCCCTCCCTCCGACCCTCCCAGTCCCACCCCTCTAGGTGGTCACAAACCACCGAGCTGATCTCCCTGTGCTATGTGGCTGCTTCCCACTAGCTAGCTATTTTATGTTTGGTAGTGTATATATGTCCATGCCACTCTTTCACTTTGTCCCAGCTTACCCTTCCCCCTCCCCATATCCTCAAGTCCATTCTCTAGTAGGTCTGCATCTTTATTCCTGTCTTGTCCCTAGGTTCTTCTGATCATTTTCTTTTTTTTAGATTCCATATATATGTGTTAGCATATGGTATTTGTTTTTCTCTTTCTGACTTACTTCGCTGTGTATGACAGACTCTAGGTCCATCCACCTCACTACAAATAACTCAGTTTCGTTCCTTTTTATGGCTGAGTAATATTCCATTGTATATATGTGCCACATCTTCTTTATCCATTCATCTGTTGATGGACACTTAGGTTGCTTCCATGTCCTGGCTATTGTAAATAGAGCTGCAATGAACATTGTGGTACATGACTCTTTTTGAATTATGGTTTTCTCAGGGTATATGCCCAGTAGTGGGATTGCAGGGTCATATGGTAGTTCTATTTTTAGTTTTTTAAGGAACCTCCATACTGTTCTCCATAGTGGCTGTATCAATTTACATTCCCACCAACAGTGCAAGAGGGTTCCCTTTTCTCCACACCCTCTCCAGCATTTATTGTTTCTAGATTTTTTGATGATGGCCATTCTGACCGGTGTGAGATGCTATCTCATTGTAGTTTTGATTTGCATTTCTCTAATGATTAATGATGTTGAGCATCCTTTCATGTGTTTGTTGGCAATCTGTATATCTTCTTTGGGGAAATGTCTATTTAGGTCTTCTGCCCATTTTTGGATTGGGTTGTTTCTTTTTTTGATATTGAGCTGCATGTGTTGCTTGTATATTTTGGAGATTAATCCTTTATCAGTTACTTCATTTGCAAATATTTTCTCCCATTCTGAAGGTTGTCTTTTCGTCTTGTTTATGGTTTCCTTTGCTGTGCAAAAGCTTTGAAGTTTCATTAGGTCCCATTTGTTTATTTTTGTTTTTATTTCAATTTCTGTAGGAGGTGGGTCAAAAAGGATCTTGCTGTGATTTATGTCACAGAGTGTTCTGCCTATGTTTTCCTCTAAGAGTTTTACAGTGTCTGGCCTTACACTTAGGTCTTTAATCCATTTTGAGTTTATTTTTGTGTATGGTGTTAGGGAGTGTTCTAATTTCATTCTTTTACATGTAGCTGTCCAGTTTTCCCAGCACCACTTATTGAAGAGGCTGTCTTTTCTCCACTGTATACTCTTGCCTCCTTTGTCAAAGATAAGGTGACCATATGTGTGTGGGTTTATCTCTGGGCTTTCTATCCTGTTCCATTGATCTATATTTCTGGTTTTGTGCCAGTACCATACTGTCTTGATTACTGTAGCTTTGTGCTATAGTCTGAAGTCAGGGAGCCTGATTCCTCCAGCTCTGTTTTTCTTTCTCAAGATTGCTTTGGCTATTCGGGGCCTTTTGTGTTTCCATACAAATTGTGAAATTTTTTGTTCTAGTTCTGTGAAAAATGCCAGTGGTGGTTTGATAGGGATTGCATTGAATCTCTAGATTGCTTTGGGTAGTAGAGTCATTTTCACAATGTTGATTCTTCCAATCCAAGAACATGGTATATCTCTCCATCTATTTCTGTCATCTTTAATTTCTTTCATCAGTGTCTTATAATTTTCTGCATACAGATCTTTTGTCTCCTTAGGTAGGTTTATTCCTAGATATTTTATTATTTTTGTTGCAATGGAAAATGGGAGTGTTTTCTTAATTTCACTTTCAGATTTTTCATCATTAGTATATAAGAGATATGCAAGAGATTTCTGTGCATTAATTTTGTATCCTGCTACTTTACCAAATTCATTGATTAGCTCTAGTCGTTTTCTGGTGGCATCTTTAGGATTCTCTATGTATAGTATCATGTCATCTGCAAACAGTGACAATTTTACTTCTTCTTTTCCAATTTGGATTCCTTTTATTTCTTTTTCTTCTCTGATTGCTGTGGCCAAAACTTCCAAAACTATGTTGAATAATAGTGGTGAGAGTGGGCAACCTTGTCTTGTTCCTGGTCTTAATGGAAATGGTTTCAGTTTTTCAACATGAGGATGATGTTGGCTGTGGGTTTGTCATATATGGCCTTTATTATGTTGAGGAAAGTTCCCTCTATGCCTACTTTCTGGAGGGTTTTTATCATAAATGGGTGTTGAATTTTGTCGAAAGCTTTTTATGCATCTATTGAGATGATCATATGGTTTTTATTCTTCAGTTTGTTAATATGGTTTATCACACTGATTTGCGTATATTGAAGAATCCTTGCATTCCTGGGATAAACCCCACTTGATCATGGTGTATGATCCTTTTAATGTGCTGTTGGATTCTGTTTGCTAGTATTTTGTTGAGGATTTTTGCCTCTATGTTCATCAGTGATATTGGCCTGTAGTTTTCTTTCTTTGTGACATCTTTGTCTGGTTTTGGTATCAGGGTGATGGTGGCCTCGTAGAATGAGTTTGAGAGTGTTCCTCCCTCTGCTATATTTTGGAAGAGTTTGAGAAGGGTAGGTGTTAGCTCTTCTCTAAATGTTTGATAGAATTCACCTATAAAGCCATCTGGTCCTGGGCTTTTGTTTGTTGGAAGATTTTTAATCACAGTTTCAATTTCAGTGCTTGTGATTGGTCTGTTCGTATTTTCTATTTCTTCCTGGTTCAGTCTCAGAAGGTTGTGCATTTCTAAGAATTTGTCCATTTCTTCCAGGTTGTCCATTTTATTGGCATATAGTTGCTTGTAGTAATCTCTCATCATCGTTTGTATTTCTGCAGTGTCAGTGGTTACTTCTCCTTTTTCATTTCTAATTCTATTGATTTGAGTCTTCTCCCTTTTTCTCTTGATGAGTCTGGCTAATGGTTTATCCATTTTGTTTATCTTCTCAAAGAACCAGCTTTTAGTTTTATTGATCTTTGCTATCGTTTCTTTCATTTCTTTTTCATTTATTTCTGGTCTGATCTTTATGATTTCTTTGCTTCTGCTAACTTTGCGGTTTTTTTGTTCTTCTTTCTCTAATTGTTTTAGGTGTAAGGTTAGTTTGTTTATTTGAGATTTTTCTTGTTTCTTAAGGTAGGCTTGTATAGCTATAAATTTCCCTCTTAGAACTGCTTTTGCTGCATCCAGTAGGTTTTGGGTCGTTGTGTTTTCATTGTCATTTGTTTCTAGGTATTTTTTGATTTCCTCTTTGATTTCTTCAGTGATCTCTTGGTTATTAAGTAGTGTGTTGTTTAGCCTCCATGTGTGTATGTCTTACAGATTTTTTCCTGTAATTGATGTCTAGTCTCATAGTGTTGTGGTCAGAAAAGATATTTTATATGATTTCAGTTTTCTTAAATTTACCAAGGCTTGATTTGTGACCCAAGATATGATCTATCCTGGAGAATGTTCCATGAGCACCTGAGAAGAATGTGTGTTCTGTTGTTTTTGGATGGAATGTCCTATAAACATCAATTAAGTCCATCTTGTTTAATGTATCATTTAAAGCTTGTGTTTCCTTATTTATTTTCATTTTGGATGATCTGACCATTGGTGAAAGTGGGGTGTTAAAGTCCCCTACTACGATTGTGTTACTGTCGATTTCCCCTTTTATGGCTGTTAGTTTTGCCTTATGTATTGAAGTGCTCCTATGTTGGGTGCAATAATATTTACAATTTTTGTACTTTCTTCTTGGATTGATCCCTTGATCATTATGTAGTGTCCTTCTTTGTCTCTTGTAATAGTCTTTGTTTAAAGTCTATTTTGTCTGATATGATAATTGCTACTCCAGCTTTCTTTTGATTTCCATTTGCATGGAATATCTTTTTCCATCCCCTCACTTACAGTCTGTATGTGTCACTAGGTCTGAAGTGGGTCTCTGGTAGACAGCATATATACGGGTCTTGTTTTGGTATCCATTCAGCCAGTCTATGTCTTTTGGTTGGAGCATTTAATCCATTTACATTTAAGGTGATTATCGATATGTATGTTCCTATTACCATTTTCTTAATTGTTTGGGGTTTATTATTGTAGGTCTTTTCCTTCTCTTGTATTTCCTGCCTAGAGAAGTTGCTTTAGCATTTGTTGTAAAGCTGGTTTGGTGGTGCTGAATTCTCTTAGCTTTTGCTTGTCTGTAAAGGTTTTAATTTCTCCACCAAATCTGAATGAGATCCTTGCTGGGTAGAGTAATCTTGGTTGTAGGTTCTTCTCTTTCATCACTTTAAATGTGTCCTGCCCCTCCCTTCTAGGCTGCAGAGTTTCTTTTTTTTTTTTTTTTAATTTTTATTTATTCATTTATTTATTTATTCATTCATTTATGGCTGTGTTGGGTCTTCGTTTCTGTGTGAGGGCTTTCTGTAGTTGCGGCAAGTGGGGGCCACTCTTCATCGCGGTGCGCGGGCCTCTCACTGTAGCGGCCTCTCTTGTTGCGGAGCACAGGCTCCAGACGCGCAGGCTCAGTAGTTGTGGCTCACGGGCCTAGTTGCTCCGTGGCATGTGGGATCTTCCCAGACCAGGGCTCGAACCCGTGTCCCCTGCAATGGCAGGCAGATTCTCAACCACTGCGCCAACAAGGAAGCCCCAAGGCTGCAGAGTTTCTGCTGAAAGATCAGCTGTTAACCTTATTGGGATTCCCTTATGTGTTACTTGTTGTTTTTCCCTTGCTGCTTTTAATATTTTTTCTTTGTATTTAGTTTTTGATAGTTTGCTTAATATGTGTCTTGGTGTGTTTCTCCTTGGATTTATCCTGTATGGGACTCTCTGTGCCTCCTGGACTTGATTGACTATTTCCTTTCCCATATTAGGGAAGTTTTCAACTATAATCTCTTCAAATATTTTCTCAGTCCCTTACTTTTTCTCTTCTTCTTCTGGGACCCCTATAATTCGAATGTTAGTGCGTTTAATGTTGTCCCAGGGGTCCCTGAGACTGTCCTCAATTCTTTTCATTCTTTTTTCTTTATTCTGTTCTGCAGTAGTTATTTCCACTATTTTATCTTCCAGGTCACTTACCCGTTCTTCTGCCTCAGTTATTCTGCTATTGATCCTTTCTAGAGAATTTTTAATTTCATTTATTGTGTTGTTCATCTCTGTTTGTTTCCTCTTTAGTTCTTCTAGGTTCTTGTTAAACGTTTCTTGTATTTTCTCCATTCTATTTCCAAGATTTTGGATCATCTTTACTATCATTATTCTGAATTCTTTTTCAGGTAGACTGGCTATTTCCTCTTTATTTGTTAGGTCTGGTGGGTTTTTGCCTGCTCCTTCATCTGCTGTGTGTTTCTCTGTCTTCTCATTTTGCTTAACTTACTGTGTTTAGGGTCTCCTTTTCGCAGGCTGCAAGGTTCGTAGTTTCCGTTGTTTTTGGTGTCTGTCCCCAGTGGCTAAGGTTGGTTCAGTGGATTGTGTAGGCTTCCTGGTGGAGGGGACTAGTGCCTGTGTTCTTGTGGATGAGGCTGGATCTTGTCTTTCTGGTGGGCAGGTCCACGTCTGGTGCTGTGTTTTGGGGTGTGCTCACATATTTTCTAAAGAGCATGAACATTTCAAATTCTGGATAAGATGTTGATCTAGATTTTTTTTTATACTTTACAAAATCACTTTTGTTTCTTTTGCTAAAATATGTTCTGTCAAGCCCTGGGAACTTATTCTTCATTGTAGAAGTACTGAACAAAATAAAAAATACATTCTCAGCCTTTTCTTCAGATGCTTTAGACATCCTGGCCTCATTTTAAAAGTGAGAATATTGAAGTTTTCAGAACTTTAAAGTTATGATATTTTTGTCTGTCTGAACTTTAAGGTAACTGAAAGAAGAGGAACATTTTCCTGACATTCTTTTTCCTTCAACAGAGCGTTGTATATCACTCATATGGGACAATTTGAGGAAAAATAAGGGGCAGTGTTTGCCCTAAAATTTGTCACAAAATACCCTAAATTTTGAGTTCTTAATTGACTAAAGTTATAACCGCACAGTAATTTCTTCAATTTAAACACTGCCTCTTCTTTTCAGGCCCACCTTCCTTCATTTATCTGTTTATTCATTCATTCATTCATTCAACAGTCATGCACTGAGCATGAAATTAGATACTGGAGACAGCGAGTTGAATGAAACAAATGCACAGAGACAACATCAGATCCCAAGCAAGAGGATGCAGATTTGATTAATTCAGCAAATGTTTATTGAGCCTCTCCTGATTATCAAGCATTGTGCTAGGCTCTAGATAGAGCTGTAAACAAAATACAGAAGTGCTGTCCTTACAGAACTTAAAGGATAGTGAGTCAGAAAACAAACACCTGAATAAACAATAGAGTGATCATTTCTATGAGAGTCATACATGGGGTGATATGATAGAAATCCGTTGGTGGTTAATTTCAACAGATAGGATAGTTAGAAAAGACCTCTGAAAAGGTTATCTGTGGTCTGAGAACTGGAGGAACTGAAAGATGAGGACAAGCCATGTGAAAAGACAGGGAAAAGAATGTTCCTGGCTAAGGAACAGTATCTGCAAAGGTCCTGTTATATAAAGAATGATCTGGAAAGGAGACATGGGTGGGTAAAGCAAAATAAAACAAGATGAGAAGTGGGGAAGGGTGCTAGATAAGGTATGCCTTAAGACATGGTAACAAATTTGATACATTCCCTTTGATTAGAACTACGGTATTAATGGCCGACTATCATATATCCAATAACTATGTGTTGTATAAGGGATCAGAACATCGGGAGAAACTAGGTATCCTATATGAAAGATACAGAAGCAATTTCAAATTTACAGAAGAGTTGAAAGAGTAGTGCATAAAACTCCCATATATCCTTTGCCTAGAGGCTTCTTTCAAGTTTCTAATTTTCCCATTTATGTCCTTTGAAGTAGAAGGATGCATATCCAGGATTGCAGGGCACCAGTTGTGAGCTCTCTGATCTCCTCTAAACTGGGACAGGGCCCTAATCTTGCCTTGACATTAATTTTCAGTGCTTACAAGCCAGTTATTTTGTGGAATGGGGTTTCTCTAGTATTTCTTTATGATTTGACTAAGGTATGCATTTCTTCTTTTTTGACCAGATTATCACATATGTGATATTTTATTCTTCTGTCTGCATCCTACCGCATGGCTTGTGACACAGATTTGTTTCATTACTGGTGGTACTAACTCTGGTTACTTCATTAAGATGGTACCTGCCTGGCACTATTGCCTCTACAGAGTAACTTTCCTCCCCCTTATAACTAACAATGTTTTGTAGAGAGGTAACTTGAGACTAATTAAAATCCTGTTCTTCTCACTTTTACCATTGGTTTTAGCACCACTGATATGCCTTGCCTGAATTAATTATTAGTATGATTATTACCATGAAATGGAGATTTTCTAATTACATAATTCCTTCTCAGACAGTGAGAAACCTCACTGAACTGTCTTCTTATTCCATTTCAATACCCTCCTCATATGGACCACAGCTGTCACCAGACTGACTGAAAAAAAAAAAAGAAAGGAAGAAATGAAGGAAGGTAGACATTCTTTTTTTTTTTTTAATGAATGAATTTAGTGATCCCACAGTGAAATCATTTCTATTGAATGTATTTTGTTTCAGGATCATTCCATTTACAACCATATCCAGCCTCTTTCAATCTAAATTGTTAGTCACCCAACAACTTTCCCTCCTAGGGTCTTTTGGAGTCCAGCATCACTGTTGTGTCATTTTAACCTAGCCAGTGGCTATGTGGAACTGCTTTTAGAAAGTTCTTGTTTAGGCACAGGTGGGGGGGCTGTAAAAAATATATAAGTTACAGTTCTTCAACCAAAAATGAGGGACTCTGCTCTAGCAGAATGGCTGATCAGTCAATGACTCTGTCTCAGAAAAGACTATGATAAATGTCATAAGAAGAATAAACTGCATCAAACGTGTAAAGGAGGGAAAACTGATAACTAGAAACAGAAACTGTTCTCACTAGGGCTTAGTTTGTATTCTACCTCAGTCTTACTTGGAGAACAAGTAAATACCTAAGAAAAGACAAAACTATTAGATTTAATAGAATTTGCAGAAGACCTTAAACTAAACACATCTAACAACAGCAACAAAAAAAATGCGATGATGGAAATGTCAATTTCCTTTACAGTTTCCTCTATTTTACTTTCTGATGCCAGGTACAAATTCACTCTAAATTCTGTCACAGGGATTTAGATGCACATGTTTGAGACATTGACAGTTGCTCAATAGTGGATTTTAAAATACCATTGGTTTGCAGGAATGCCTGATAGAGGATATGTATGATTCATGGGGAAGTGGGCCTTCCTGACTCGTTTTCTAGGCTGCTTCTACCACCAAAGGCAAACATTTGACCCTGAAATCCCCAACATTAATGTATCTTACCCAGTTCTAAGTCTTGCTGCGTTATTTTTATCTTCTCACAAAGAAGTCATTCATCCATTAATTCCTTCAACCAATCAACAAACACCAATAATTCTCTTCTGTCCCATCAGCATGGGATAAAAAGATGTTTCTGAGATTCATATATTTATTCACAATTCTTTACTAAGTAGTTACAATGTGATAGGAATTATTCTTGGTGCTGGGGATGAACAAGGCAAAAGTTTCTGTTCTCATGAAGTTTGTGGGAGATTGACATATAAAGTAATGAGTACTTTTCAGAAAATAATAAATGCAGTGAAGACAATGAAACAGGCAACATGATGGAGTGTTGAGGAGTGCTACTTTCAATTTGATGGTCAAAGAAAGGCATCCCTGAAGAAGTGTTGCTGGGTCTGAATGATGAAAAGGAGCACAAGTCTAAAAAGACTTTGAGAAGAGTATTTGAGATAGTGATAGCCATTACATTTTAAAGTAACAGTACAATACAAACTGGGCATTCACTGTAACGATAAGTTCTTCAGTGGAAGTATATATAGTGAGTTTAGGCAGACAGAAAGTAGTGCATTGGGAAGGCTGGGAGCATGAGACAAATACTGGAGATTAGGGAAAGCGTTGCAGAAGGGTAATATTTCAGAAGAGTTGATGATATTTCTGAGCTTCTTAGGCAGATAAGAAAGAGAAAGACATGAAGTCAAATTATCATGGGCAAAGGCTGAAACCACACGGTATGTTCAGGCAATAAACTTTGGTGGATACACTTAGAGCTTATAATGAAAATGAGACTGAATGGAAATGAGTGGAAATGTAGGAACAGGGAAATACATATTTTAAGTTCTGCACTGAGGACTTAACACCCACTTGAGCTACAATTTGATTGCTGTGATTTTTAAAAAAATAGGTTAATGATCCTCACAAACCACCTGTATCTATGATATTCCAAGCGTTTCTCCCAGTGTCTGAAAATTCTTCAGAGGGCCCCAAAGCTTATGCTAAGGAATGAGGGAGGGTTGAATGGGAAGACCTTGAGTATTCATGCCCCTGTTAAACTGGAGCTCTTGATTTTTTTTTTTTTTTTAATGTTTCTAGCTTGTTGGGATTCTGTTTCACAGGTTTTTTTGAATAATGAGTTTTAATATTAAAAAATTAAAAACAAACATAATTACACAGATCTGAGAGTTTTACTTCTGGCTATGGCAGAATGGCTTCTGGCAGACTAATCCCCACTCCCCCCAGCCCACCTCCTCCCCACAGAGCACAACTATAAAGATGGAAGGAAAAAAAAAAACCCTCTGAAAACCCTGGAGAGTGACCAAGAGAGCTGGAACTTTCTCATAGATGATTAGTGATTGGTGCTACTAAATATTCAGTAAGAGAAGCATTTTTCCCCTTTTCCTATGTTCCTATTTTTGCCCTAAGTAGGAACTTTCCGCCTTTTAGAAGTAGTGGGAATTTCAGTACCTGCTCTATTATCCATCCAATTC